>NC_133580.1:18603284-19203284 GCF_964106895.1 Numenius arquata | reverse complement strand
CAGGTTGGACGGGCTTTGAGCAACCTGGTCTGGTGGGAGACAGGGCAGGGGGTTGGAACTAGATGATCTTTGAGGTCCCTTCTAACCCGAACCATTCTATGATTCTATGAAATCTACACCTTCAAACAGCTGTAGGACCTTATTCTCCCCCCAGAATGGGGGACAAATTGAAGGCAGGCAAGGAGAGGAAGCCATAGGAGCAGTGCCTCAGAAGCAGGGTGAACACCAGCGTGATTCATGGTGTGGCAGAGCTTCAGGAGCAAACCCTGCTCAAAGCTGGAGCCAAGAACTGCAGGTATAAATTCACAGCACCAGAGTCTTCTAATATTTCATTAGCACCTGAGCTGACAGTACAAACAGAGCAAACACAAGGAAGAGTGAAAAAGCAGAGCGCTCAGAGCTCTTTGTTGTGTCCCACGTTTTGACTGTTGTGCTCTCTGTAAATCTGAACAAGACGATGTTTTTTCTCTTCGGAGAATCAGGCATTTAGTTCTGGAAAGTGGCCCACAGAAGAGGTTTCCCTCCAGAAAAGGAAGGAACATTCTTGTAATTTTAAATTAAAGTGTGCAATTACTGTTCTTTATTGTTGCCAGTTAAAAGAGATTTGCTACAGTTGCTTACATACACGTATAGGAGCTGAAAGAAACCAGCAGATTCTATAAGGAGGTTTCCTCCTGAGAGGTGTGAATTTCACAACAGCAATAAAAATGTTTTCTACAGAGCAAGAGCTATGATTTAAACACAGACAAATGCTTATTTCCCTTCTGATAGCATTTTCCTCGGTTCTTTCTGACACATATAAATACACTGCTCGGGAAAAAGACCTGGAATATTATTTTAAGATAAGATAGTATAAGTTCATAGTAATTAAGTCAAACTCTCTTTCTATGAAAAGAAGTGAGTGAGCAGGTTTCCATGGCAATTCTTTTCTTACCTTTTAAGACAAAGGACAGCTTAGAGCTACAGAATTAAGTCTTTTTCATCCCTTTCTTCTCATGCTTATGCAGAAGCTGTTTCTGTTTTAAACCATCAGAGGCTCATCTTTTCTGATAAATCCAGCTTCAATATCAATTTCTAATGCAAATTTACATTAAATATTTAATGGTTTAAAAAATGAAGACTTACAAAGAGTTAACGAAAATACCGACTCCTGATTTTTCTCAGCCAAATTACTTTCAGGTTAGCATTGGAGGGAGGGTGGGGGCGGCACGAGTCTAACTGAAATAGTTTTACCTAATTATTGAGTTATTCCAAGGTGCGACTTCAGTGAGTTAATTGGCACTGCAACAAGGATGAATTTGGCCCAATGTAAATTCATCTCTTCTCCATTGTTAAGATTGCTCAAAAGAATGTTTTTGTAACCTATTTCTGAAGCCAACCATTGTGTTTCATTATGATTTTCTTTTGATTCTGTTACCATGTGAACAGTGAAATACACATAACCACAGCTCATGATCTCAGAATGTCAACCAAGGGGTATTTTTGTGCTTCAGAACTGACTGGAGTGACTCAGAGCGTTCTTTGAAAGTTCTTTGAAAAAGTCACATGTGTGTTTAGATCTAAAGATTAATTGGGGATTAAGGAACCAAGAAGCAGACAAGGGAAAATTCTGATCACCTCAAACTCTATACAAGAACTTTGCTTTGAGAAAACCTTTACTGTAACCCCAGTCTTAATTGTGGATTAGATCCTGGGCTGAAGCAAACTGGATTAGTTCCATTGACTAAAACAACTCAAATTTAGTGGAGTTACAACACACAGTAGAGTGAAGCCCATTTATATGAGCTGAAAAAATGCGGCTATGTTTAAGACACTAGTTTGCAGGTTCTCAGTATGTGGATTACTGACTGCATTTACATTCTGTTTAAACAGATAGCACCCGTAAATACACTCTGCTAAGTGGCATCCTGTCCACTTACTCCTCATATAAGTACTGATCACTTTTGCTGTTAAGTTTATTAAAGACATAGGACAAGATTTCTAACTAGAGCCGAGGAGCTTGTCACACAGATCGCAAATGCTTAGGACCCCATGTCTACAGAAGGCATCTTGACAGAGGCAGTGAAATGATGCAAGAACAAATGGAAACCTGGACTCCCTTGAGAGCTACCAGTAAAAATCCACAGGGGACAGCAGCACCGTGCAGGTTCACCAGAGCGGGTCCAGAAGCCCATTTTCTTGCATTGCTGCACTTCAGTAGCAGTGACTGAAGATGCCTGCTTTGCACCACAGCCTTTAGCACTCCTAGTCTTAGGCAGGATGCGGTTGTGTGCATCCCACCTTCCGTCCCACGCAGAGAAACATGGCAATTGTCAGAGTCTGGGACAATCTCAGCTTTGTTCTGAAGTCCTACAGCATGCAAGATTGCAACGGCCCACAATGACTCATTTGGCAGTTAGCAACAAAAGGAAGACAACTGTATGTTTTTGGCCTCTGCAGTCTTTTGCCAGTTTACCTACTACTTCATTATGCTCAGGGAAAGTCCCAAACTGGGTAAAGCTGAGCTGGGTCGCAAGACCTTTCTTTTGCAGCCCAAAGGTCACACCATGATTGCAATCAAATACATTTTTCAGAAACTAGTTGGAAGCTTTTCAGGGAATGCTCAGCTTCTCCTGCTCCATTCCTGATTTAACCCCTCCAACCTGCATCATTCTTTCTAACAGAAAGTGTAAGTGAGATTGTTTTCCTTGTTTTTTTGCATGTACTTACCTGAGAGTTACCAGACATGTACATTAACAAAGAAAGTGTTTTTCCCCGTGACAGACACGGATATGGTAATACAGAAAGAATCTGAGCAGCTGTCTCCGGAATGCTTTTAGTACTGCTAAAAGCTCAGTAGAGACCAGAAGCAAAAAAGGTGAGATGAAAATATTCATGCCCCTCGTGCCCTTTGGACTATGAACTCTTTTGTTTAACAACAGCTGTTCTTAACCTGCATTTTGTAGCTTGGTACCTGTAGTTCTCCAGCCATTTCATGCAGCTGTTAGATGACAAAACCATCTCTAGAAGAACTGGTGGTAGAGAGTGGAGGAGAAACATTACCCCCTTCAGTAATTCATTTCTCCTTAGGGATGCTGAAGGGCTTCTCTCATCTTCACTGGAGAAAAGCAAGCAGTTCAAAACACTGTCAGAGCTGAAAAACAACTGGGGTTGTGTAATTCCTGCAAAGAGCAGAGAAAGAAAAATTGTTTGTGTTTGAGAGAAGCTGTGAGAGATTTCTGGAAGTATTTCTGGATCAGGACAGACAGACAGATCTGGGATGCATTCAAGACAGATTTCTGAGCGCCAGCAAAGGCATTGGGCTGGGTTCAACAACATGACTATAAAATGACATGGGTAATACTGCCAGCTCTTTGAAAGAAAAAATATTTGGGTTTATTCCCAGCTGTGCTAGAGAATCCCCATGTAACTCTGGATGAGTCACTTAAATTCAATTTGCTTCTGTTTACCTGTCTAAAAAATCAGAGAGCAGAGTAATTCGCTTCCTATTCAGATTATAAATGCTCCAGCACAAGATTGCTCTTCCTTTATGTGGAGAGCCAAACCCCAGGTCAGCACAGCTCTTGCCTCAGCTGGAGCTTCTTGTTTCTAACATAATGCAAATACCAGTAACTGCTCCCCTCCTCCTTCCTGTGCCAAAAATCTCCCTTCACCCTTGCTTTTTCTTGCTTCCCCAAACTAATCCTTAGGTACTCACATTTTCACACTGGCCACGGCCAGGCACAGGCCATCTCTTCTCTACTCTCCCAGTTTCAACTAAAAAGAACAAGGTGGCAGCCAGTTTCACTATTCCCACTCCACTTCCACATTTAAATGTTGTTTCTTTCCAAGGAGGAGACAAAGAAGAACAATTCTAGATGGCTGTTACTTTTATTTAAGAGCAAACCAAATAACTTTTATATCACTTTTCTTGTATTATCATATTAGCAGTTTTAGCAAACATCTTAAACCAGAAGAGCTGCCAAATTCTCAAGTGGCCACGCTTGATTTATAAGCCGCAATTATGTTTGTCAGCTGATAACCAGAGACCAGATCAGTTTTCACCAACTCAGTGGACTGGAAGTGAATACTTTATTACCTTCTACCCAACATTTCTTTTCAGAAACAATGTGCTTCCAGTAGGCAGTGACTTTTCTTGCTGGAGCAGCAGGGGATGATTTTTGGTCTGCAGGGCAGAAATTGAATGCTTTTGTCACGTGGCAATGCTAAGAAATCACAAAAGCGATTCTTCTCATCTTTCTAATACTTAAAAAGGAACTTTAAGAGATGTGCTCAACACCATGCTCCCACACACTTCCCTCACTGTAAACTGTAAACTTTCTTTCCGGGACTTTCCTGATTAATCACGGCCTGATTTTCTGCCATGGACACAGAGGTTGCATGAACAAGCTCTCTGCTTGTTCTTGATGTCTCTGCCTACCTATCTCGCAATCCAGATGCATCACAAGTACCACCACAAAAGAATCCCAGGTATGCTCCACAAATAAATTAACTTTCCATTTTCAGATAATAACTTTCTGGAAAAAAATAAAGCGAGCTATTCTTCCTGTAGTTCACAGTAAGACTGACATTCACTGAAAATTACTGCTCATTTCAAACATATTCCTTTATTGCAAAGACTTGATCCATGGCGCATGCTGGGGTAAGATACCACTGCAAACTTCCACACAAACACAGTGAAATTAAAATTGAAATTAAAAAGAGAAAGAGGTCTACTTAAAGCAGAAGCTCCAGGATAACAAAGAATAAAGATTCAATAGAGAAATATTCATAAGTGTGATGTCAGCTCTGCAATCTGGAGCAAGTGCTGCTTTTTTGACTTAATAATAGTGAACGTCAAACTCTTCAGGAAAGGAATTTGCAAAGTCTTGGTAAGAAGTCTGCTGTGGAACTAAATCGCAGTGCATTCACCACAGTAGATTATCTGTCACTCATAAAATCAGTACTTCCCAAGTCGACTCTTAGCATGGCTCGATATATAGACAGACAAAAATATTTACGAAAACGACGCATATCCACCAATATGATGTCACTTTCTTAACTGATTTATAACTTCAATTTTCAACGGGAAGATGTGCAACAAGCAATCTTACATTTGTATGACAGTAATAAAATCATCCGTTTAGAGGAAAAATACTATTTCCACTGGCCAGATAACACAAAAGAATGGAAAAAACACCAGCTGGATCATACTTTAAAGAGAAGCAAAAAAATCCCCCAAACCTATCTAGAAGGATCAAATTCCTAAGCTGGAGAAAGTCAGAGAGCCTGGTTGTCAACCCATACAGGCATAAATCAGGACCAAACATGTCCAAAGCCAGAGCGGGATGTTAATCACCCTGGCGGAATTGCAGATGTCATCAGTGGGACGGAGACAAGGAAAGTAGTGTTAATGAGATTAGAGCCCATCCAAATGGTACTACCTCCACGCGAAAGGATAATCAGGTTCTGATTAGACAACTCCTGTATTACCCACTTCAAAGCAGATGCAGCAAAACATGTTGATGGAAGAAACGGAATGGGTAGGGAACGCTCTCTGCGTGATGAATGAGGCAAGAGTCAAACAGAAACGTATCACCACTGGTCAAAAAGTAAAGAAAAACCTGACATACGAGGGAGAGCCAGGAGTGAATGCGTCAGCCTTAAAGCAAGTGATGAAGGTATCACACTGCTTAGCAGAGGTAACAGCAAAATGCATAATGGGCATAAAAGTCTCAGTTCCGGCAATCATTCAAACAAGTGGATTCGTTCAATTAAAATTTTGAGACAAAGTTATATGGAGAAAAGGGTTTTTTTATTATGATTATTTTCTGATTTAGTTTGCCTGTACTCCTTGATGAAGCCCAAGTAAGCTGCAGGCAAGGTGTCTGCAGCCTTGGTGGCACTGGAGGCATCCCCTGGAGGGATGGGATGTTACTGCTGCACTAGCATCACTCATGTCCACAAAGCATGGGTTTGCCGTGGGACAATCAGTTGTCATGATCACGGAGGGCAGAAACGTCACTTCTGGAGGGTATTACAGTGAAGAATGGGGAAACCCTCCCCTGGTACAGGAAAGGATGACAATACAGAGGGGCAGATATAGAAGTACTGGCTGGGAAAGAGAGCTGGCTAAGATGCAGCCGCTGACCTGACCAGGCTCTCTGTGCTCCACCAGCAGGTAAGTCTGTATGGTAAGTGCAGAGAAGGCAGTTACCTTGGAGACTGTGGAATTCATCCCCATCTCCACCAGAACTTGGTAACTCCTAGTAAAATCTGAGCCTTACTTCCAATCTGCACTAAGCACAGCAGTGAATGAGCTAACCAAACCTGGTTAGGAGGGATTCCAATCATTAATAAAATATAACCCAGGAGGGATTACCCACCCAAAGGAAAAGTGCTCACTCATATCACACGCTATAGAGCCCCTACCACTGGATAACCCTGTATTTATATGCTGCCTATGACCTTCAGCTCCTGGATAACTGGAGAGACTGCAGGTATGAAATAATAACTGTTCCCTGTTAGAGTACCCACACTGAAAATAGCTCCCTTTCTTGTTTTTGACTGAGATAAATCAGCACACCGCTAACAGCTCCCATTCCCCCCTGGTTAGCTGGGATTTCACACGTTGCCTCACTCAGCTTTAACTGCATCTGATGGTAACATGTTCGACCACACAGCGAAATATGGGGAAGAAGGTCTGGGAGGTGGAGGGAGATACAGCTCCTATCTCTGTGCCAGCACAAGCAACCCTTGCATCGCATTTCAAGAAGCAGGTTTAGTCTAATAACTTGCAGAAGTGCTTACATCAAACTGGGGGCCTGGTTTTAACTCTGGACGGTCACACTGACTTCAGAGACTTCGCAGAGAATTTGTCTTTCTGAGCGTGTTTTGCCAAATTAAGCTGTGGAGAACTATTTCCATAGTTTGAATGAAGATACACAACTTACTACCTAGTGGAGACTTAATTCTCTGTCTGATAGACAGGAAAATCCTTTCAGTGAATTATATCAACGTCTAGCTTTTCTTGTATGCTGCCAGTGCAGGTTTCTTGTAACACAATGGCCAGAACTGTGAAATTTCATGATATTTGCCAGGCAAATTGGAACTACAAATGATGCTGTAGCTGCAGTCCTTGCTTGGCTAGTAGACCTGAAAAGCCACACTGATCCTTCTTGAGTGCAGTAAGATGTAACCTTTACTTTTTCGCTACATCTTCTTTCTTTAGATCATTTTTGTCATTCAGAGCGTTGGCAATCTTTCTGGCTAGGTGAGCACAGAAATGTTCAGGTTATAATATATGGAGGATCTGAAAGGTATGACAAGGAAAGGAAGCATTATAAGTATCTCTGAGAGATTACAGGGAAGGGAGATGCTGTATTATAAGAAGTATTTGAGAGGCAGGACGAGGAACAGATATGCAGTGTAAGGGGATCACTGACATAATACTATAAAGAGCACTCAGCATCAAGGGATGGAAAGCATTTGAGAGATGCAGTAAGGAAGAGAATTACTATACAGAGTATCTGAATGATGGGAAAAGGAAAGGAGATACGTGATATTCCTGATCTTTTTAACAAAACTAGTAGTTGTTGCCAGTTGCAAGCTCTTCAGGAATGAGTATGTTACATTGGGTGGTGTGGGACTGATAAAAACATTTGAAAAGGCTGTGGGCAGCCTTCGAGTTACTTAGCCATGATAGAGGACTGAAAATGCGCTGGGAGAAGCCTGATGTGGCAAGGTGCTGAGCACCTTCACTGAGGACAGCAGGGGACAGCCTTTACAAAGGTGCTGAGAAACCACAAACCCACTGACATCAATCAGACCCGCAGGGAGCCACCACCTCTGAAAAATCAAGTTGTGGGAGTTGAAGGCATCCAGCAGGTGCAGGTCTGAAGTGTCACATTAGGGATGTGACAGCAATATCTAATAAATCTCTCTCCATACACATATACATGAGGTGTGCACATGCGCACACATGAATATTTTGCCCTACTACTCCATCTTCCATTGTTAAAATGATAGAAGTGTAACATTTAGCGAAGGCAATCAGAGAAGTGGTAATTATCACAGTGGGTCTGAAGCTTTTGGCAGCCCAGTAGTGGGAGGGGAATACAGTATATCTTGAAAGGCTATAGAGACACAAAGAAAACTTTTTCCTTAACTACAGCAACCTGCTTTTGATTATTTTATTCTTCCTTTAATAACTGGCAATTGTGAATTGCAGCACAGTTGTGCTCGTGCCTTGAGGTGAGGAAAAATGCTCTGCTTCCATCCACCAGATACCCACGTTAAGTCAAGATCTTACAGAAATCCTTCTTCTCTTGGTTAACCACTTCCTACCTCTGCCAAAGTACTGTTCTATCCTGCCCTTTAAGGCAAAGCAAGGTGTACAACAATGTCACTGTGCAAATACAGTGTGACAACACTGACAGAAGTGTGGATCAAAGCACTGTCAGCAACACTCATTTCCAGAGAAGCTGTGGCTGCCCCATCCCTGGAGGTGTTCAAGGCCAGGCTGGATGGGGCTTTGAGCAACCTGGTCTGGTGGGAGGTGTCCCTGCCCAGGGCAGGGGGGTTGGAACGAGATGATCTTTAAGGTCCCTTCCAACTCTAACCATTCCCTGATTCTTAGGGCAGACAAAAGGAGATAAACACAGTGACCCGAATCCTGCACCAGCATAAGCGATGGTGGGCTTAGCTTATGGAAAACACATACACAGTGAGCAGCAAAATAAAACATCTTGCCTATTCATCCTGATTTTTACACTTGCTGTTTACTAAACGATGGCAAGTAGCCTTTTCCACAAACTGTAGCTACTTTTTCCTCGTGCCTGTGCACAGACTACATGACACCTTGGTTCTGCCAGCACAACTTTTGATAGACAGTCTCCTGTGGCACGTCCTTATAGCAGGGTAATCCATGCCAGCTCCCGGAGGCTTAGTGCACTAGTCAGAGGTATTTGTCTTAGCTCTCCTTCGCCGCACTGTTTCGAATTCACTCTCGTGCTCGCCCTGCGTAAGCACCCAAAGCATTGCATGTTCTCCAGAAACTTCAGCCCATGTGGGGCAAGGCCCTTTGTTCTCACTCCTCTCCTGAGGGGTTCATTCTGCATCTTTGAGTAGACACTTGAGAAAACCCTGTTTCAGATTTCAGTCACAAACTGATCTTTCCTTGGGGACTCAATCCCTAAAGATCACAAGAAGGGCTCTTCAAACTTGGATTAGTGCAATTTGCCTTTTTCACCTTTCTTTTGTAATTTTAAAACTGCTCTTATACAATTCCTTTTGCAAGAAGTGCAGCACTTCTCAAACCAGAATATAAAACTAACTGGAAATACTAACACTGTAAAATGACTGTTCTTTCTGATCAGCCCTCAGACGTGTTCCAATATATCTTACCTTCTGTACGACATAAAATGTAGTTCCACTTGGCTCACAGCAATGCCTCTTCATGGCAACACTTTCCATAATATTTGACAAAGCCAGACCAGTCAGTCAAAGACTGTTCTCAACCAAATGTCTCTCCAGACTCCTTGGCTTAGACAAGAAGATTTCTGAAGAGGCGTTAAGGTTACTATGAATTCTTGGAGCTATCAAGAAGTCCTAGTAAAGTAATGATTTATTACCTGCCCATTAAAATATAACTGATAAAGCACCATCTACCATGGCCAAGGCAATCTCCTGCTACACTCCAGGTAACTCAGACTGATTTCAGAAGGATGAAGAGAGCAAAACCAGAGAGTTTACAGGTAGCAAGCCAGCTGCTGTTGCCTAAGGGAAATTGCCAGTCAGTTAATGCGTGGCTATTCGTGTGAGTAAATGAGATGTCAAGTCACTTCTGTTTTCATGCTGTTGTACTTTGTAGAACTGAACAATCAGCAGACTGATCTCACCCCAGAAGCAATGCTTTTTGGTGGCATTTGATCTTGAAGAAGACATTGCTGTAGAAGAGAGCTGCTCAAAGATAAGACAGAGTAATCATGATACCAGCTCAGCTAACTGCAATAAATCTGTTTTTTTCCAGCTTTTAACATCTCTGGCATTCCTCTAGATAAGGCACAGATTCCCTCTTTGAGCACATTTGGACTGAGAGAACAGCATGTTAGGAACTCTTTCGCCTTTTGCAGATCTTTTTCTTATTCTGCGGCATGTTTATTTATCATTAGCATGAATTATGATGGGTGTCTGTACAATTTGAACAACCTTTTCTCTAACAGCATCATCTCAGTCTTTTTTCTCTCTAAGCTGCAGTTCACTACAAGGGCTGTGACAGCTTTTATGTTTAACAGAATCTTTAGTCTGGCAATCATGATTAACTCGTCTCTACAGAGAAGTGCTATTTTAATAAGACCAAGTGAAGAGTTCTAAGAAAATCTTTTCCTTTTTTTTTTTTTTCCAGAAGACTTTTATACATCTAAGAATTAAGACTCTGTAACTAAAGTTTAGACACAGCATAGCCAATTCTTCTGCTGGCCCCTTGAAAATTTTGGAAGGTTTCCAGCAGACCCAATTATTTCAAATATGCTTCAGAAGTTACACTTAGGCCAGTATAACAGAATCTGTGAATGTATTCAGTCCTTGCCCTCTCCTGACCTCTGATTTCTTTCCAAATAAGATGTTTAACATTACTTTTTCCTTTTCTTTTTCTTTTTTTTTTTTTTTATTTTGCTAGGAGCTTCTGGGGCTCAGGCGCTGACATTATTTGAGATGTAAATTATCCAAAACCTAATAGCTTCTTTAGGGTCATAGCTATGTTTTGGAGCAATAACAAATCAGGAAATCTTGTTCCATGATGCTTAAACAAAATAACATATTGTCCTTTCTTAGGAGGCTCTTTAAAAGCTTCATAAACATCAGCATGCCTTGTACTAGCCTCATTCTCCAGGTAGCAATGTCATTGTCCTAAAAAGCCAAACATCCTCCTCAAAGTTCAAGATACAGCAAGATCAGGAAAAGGTAAAGAACTGAGGTGATCTGAATGCAAAACCACCCTATCTCCCCTAATACTATTCAAAATAGGGTGACTCACTTCTCATTACACAGGAAGATCTGGACATTAAAAAATTATGATGTAGAAGGAAGGCAAACATCAGTCTTCATCTCACTTGTCCCTCTTCCCTCCCCCAGTTCATAGCCCAGTGCTGTTAGATGTTTAGCTGGAATTGTCAGATTTAGCCAATCTCTCTACAATACCTACCTGGGGGCCCAAAAGTTTCTGAACAGCTGGGCCAGACAGCAGATGAGGTCAGGTTAGGAAAAGCTCGAGAAAGAAAATAAAAGCACAGCAGGGCTCCTACTTTTCAGGTCTTTATCACGCACCATGATGCTATAGAAAGATTTGATAAAAAGAACATAAATGAAGGAGAAACCTAGAGTATCTAATAACTCCGTAACTCCATAACAATAGCCTGATAGAGTTTTTGTTTGGTTTGTTTTATTGGAAACCCTACAGAAATTGATCTGAAAGCAAAGCAAGGGGCGGGGGGATTTCTCTTCTTTTGTCACAACTTTAGTTTGTTCCAACGCACACAGAGCTCAACTCCGGCCAGAATTCTCCAGACATCAAAAAAAGATCAATAATCAGCAGAGGTCTCTAACGTTTCCAGAGAGTGGGAAGAGTAAAGAAAAGGTAGGTGAAGCTATAATCAATATGAATCTACTGGTAGAATTGGTCAGCCAGCTTCCTAAAGAAGCCTACCTTTTCTGTGGAGCAGGGAGATTTCTAGTCCTTGTAAAATTGCATTCCTGCATGAACAGTGTGAGATAATCACATTGGAACTGGATCAGTGGAGAAGTGTGAAAAATGTGGCAGCATTCAAGTTTCTATTTGAGAAGAGGCATTTACCAGTCTTGGGAGAGAGAGAATAAGAAACTGTATAATTCAACATTTCCTTTTGATCTGTAAACTACTTTTTTCTTCTGAGTTAATTTGCTTAAAAAATGCACAAAGAGGGAGGGCAAAGCAAAAAGTAAATGTGCTAAAATGTTTGACAGAAATTCAAATGTTTGTGAGGAAATGCATTTGTTATTCCATGCACAGAGAGCATCAGTATTTGCTTTGCTTAGTTGGGTGCATAAATCTAATGGCGGAAGAGGTCTTAACGCAGTATTAGATTTGAGACAAATTCACAAAACTGATGCCCTTTGTCCGTTAAAGAAACGTGATCCCCTCTAACGACATCACTGTGGATGCCCAGTGCAAACCACTAAGGCGGATGCTGTGCACTGGGGCAAGCCTTGGTTTTCAAAGATATTGCTTAATCCAGTAAATTACTAGAGGGTGCAATGATGGGACCACAGCAATGGAAGCACTGTAGTGTAAATTCCCATGTAGAAGACACGGCCTGGGGAAATGAGATGGGTAATACCCTAAACAAAAATGTTAAAGAAACTGTCTCGGGTCAGATTGTGCTTTTAAGAAGATAATATCACCTGTATTGGGCTGCCCAACCTCTTCTTAATTGGATTAATACCATGCATAGAAATACCACATGTACTATGAGTGTCACAACATTAAATGCAGAAAGATTAACTCTACTGCTACCCTGAGTCACGTTCCTTCCCTGAGCACAAAGGCCAGCAGCCTCCAGGTAGGTTTCTTGGGGGACCAAGAAGATTGGATGTGGAGGTCTGCCACAAAATGGAGTATTTCTTAGCTAGCAACCGTGTGGGACAGAGGAGTAGGATGAGGGCATTTGAGATGCACTACTTACGTTATGGTAAGTCTTGCTTGTAAAAGATGCTCTTTTTCCCTAACCCACGTGGACAGGAGATGGCAAAAGATCACCCCACCTATCCAGCATCCATTTGGTGCAGTTTGTTGAGGAGTGAACAGCCCGTATCACTGAGCAAGGCAGGATCAGGAGCTTCTTGCTCCCTTGCAGCCAGGCTAGCGAAGCCAAAAGCGTGCTGAATTCCATTTGCGCTAGACATGCTATATAAATACATGATCACAGTCGCTCCCGAGCTCAGCACATTACTGTTGTAGAGCTAAAAATCAGATCTCCAGAACATCTGCAAACAAACATATTAATTGCAAACCTAGCTCTAGTATCACTGTAATATACTGCATTCAACACAAGAAAAGTACAAATGAAATGCTAGGTGAGAGCCTTGGAGAACAGTCACTCTCAATAGTAAACCCTTTCTTCATGCGCACTGCTCCTACCTAAATTGTCCTTACCAATTCATCCCACTGAAACCAGTCACCCAACCGAGCACCGAAGTTAAGAACTGAGAAATGTCACTTCCCAGTTCACACTGTGCACCAGAGCTGCTTATTCTCCTCACTGAGGGGAGGACCTGTGGATCACAGTCTCACATAAACGCTGTGGGACAAAACCAGGCTATGATATATAAAACTTTAGCCCTTAAGGCACAAAAGAACTGGGTTGAAGTGGGTGATATTTGCTGGTTCCATACAAGCCACTGGAAATATATCAGAGCAATCTCCAACTTCCAGCATCTCTGAACTGTTGGAAAAAAATTTTTTAAAGAAAAATTGAGGTTCTTGGTATGCTACAATAAATTAAAGTGAAACTCCACATTAAGTCAGTTTGAACTCTGGAGTATTTAAAATCCGTATCCCAATTTTGTGATTTAGACCTATTTATATGTAAATTAAAAAAAGAAAAAGATTACTTCCCTATTATTTCCCCTATGATAAATTAGCCTGAATTAGTGATGAACGTAAAGAATTAACTCTTATATTCCTTATGTTTTGCCTCATTTACAAATGTCATAAGAGCCCATTAGACACTTTAAAAAGTATGTCAAGTAAAAATACAATTCCCTACAGAAAACAAAGTAAAATGTTTAATGATATAATGAAGACTCATTAATGTAATGTTTATTTTTAATATTAAAAATTCAAAAGAATTGTCATAGCTCTTGTCTTAATCAGATGAGCTTTTGTAATATTTATTTGTGTTGTAATTTCATAAATATTTATACATCCATTTTTAAACTTTACTGGTCTTTGCTTTATTAAATACATTTTAAACTTGTTGATATTGGGGGAGTATTTTCTCCATGTGTGCAAGACAACCCTTTTATAATGCCATGTGATCGCAGGTGTGGGTAGAGAAACTTAGAGGTACAAGGCTCTGAGAGTAACCTTCCTATACCAACCTACTACATGGCATATCCTATTTCTTTCAGGGTATATGTGGACTTGGAAATGGCATTAAAAGTAGAGGGCAAAGAATCAGCCCCTTCATCCCTACCCCTCCTCTCCTCCAGTGCTCTGAAATCACATCCTCTGGAAAACACAAGGGAAACAGGCTGCTAAGTAGCTGGTCCAGTGGTGAGGGGCTTAATGTCCTATTCTTGCACTCCCAGGTATACAGACAGGGCCATAATCTTACCTTAAGTATTACTTCCAAGAAAAAGAAACAATCTTTTACTGAGAGATACGTGAGAGTCTTCTGTTTCTGGCCTCTTGGCTCAGTGGGCTGTGCTCTGCTCAGAGAAATCAAGGCATAACGCAGCAGTCCACTTTATTTTGTGCCTGATCTCATCAGAGTCTGCAAATTTAGCAAAACTGAGTTGAATCAGGATGTGAACAGATTTTCTTGAAAGGCAAAACTATTTGAGACAGCATTCAGGATTCTGAACTTCATGTAAATATAAATAAACATGGTATGGAGTCTTTCAAGTAAAAAAAAAAAAAAAAAAATCAAACGTTATACCCATGATTACTAGAAACCCTTAAAGAGTCCTTTCATCACAGAAAATCTCCCAAACAAGTAATTTTATAGATGAATAAAATTAAGAGCATACAATTTGGGTGAAAACGGGTACAAATTCATACACTGCTTTAGACAATGGGCACAAGGCACAAAACTCCTTTACTCTTCCCTCAGCTTTAACACTTCCTGCATCTTTACCTGTAGACTGAAATAAGATTTCCCACTGCATTAATTAAGGATAAATTCGGAAAACACATAAAAAGTATGTGGCACAAATGCAAAGCTGTGAGTGACACTCTAAGTGTCTTTGCACTAATGAGCTCGAATAGCGTAGGTGTCACCCACACCTGGCTGGCACGGTCCAGGCTAACACATGCTGGTTCTCAGCAGAAGTAATTACCCCAGGTGAGCATAAACGTGTAGCTGTGCCACTCTGCACCGCCTCAGGTATCGCTATGAGCAATCCGCCACGTGAACATATCCTTTAAGATGAAGGGCCACAGCACTTGCTGAAATCACAGCAAGTGATTTCAGCTCCTATATTGGGTACCCAAGTTCTGCTGTGCTCTCTACAGCAAGTATGAAGAAACTCTAAGTTACCCAGCAGATCAAGGTCCAAATTTCCTTTTAGGTCTCCTGCTCGTGCCAAATGAGCCAGAGAGGGTTTTACATCATCTACCCGAGGTATTTATGCCAAGAGCGCTGATGGTGCTGGGCTCCTCCAAGGGAGGAGGGCTGCCAGCTCCAGGAGCCAAAGCTGCCTCCGTTGGACATAAAGCTAAGCTAAAGGTGCCTGGTTTTCCTCAAGATTATACGGGGGCCAGTGGTGGCTGCCTTGTTCACACGAGTTCCTCGGCTAATGCCTGAAATTAGATGGGAAAACTTGCTCTAAAAGGCCCAATCCCTAATAGCATACAAATAGACAACTAGAAAATACAAAAACTGCCTATACTTGTAAGCCCTTCGGATACAACTCTGCGAACTAAATACTTAGATAGCTTTCAGGAGAGTTTTTCACTTCATCTCTCTTGATTGCCATCCTCTTTATAATTCGTGTAGTAATATTCATAAACAGTAATTATTTATACACAGTTATGGACCTCTTGAATTTGATTCTCTTCTCACTTCAGCTATAAATATGGAATAAAATTAATATGAGTCAGAAAAAATTAGGACCCTAAAGACTGGAATATATGTAAAATCATTTACAGTCCTCTAACTTTTTAAAGTGATTTTTTACTTTAATATTCTCTTGGGTTGCAAACACTACAGGGGAAAGTTTACATCCAGTCAAGAACACATTTATTGAAGTGCTTAAAAATGCACGAAAGCAGTTCTGCTAATATTAAGTTTTCTAACTTTCTCTCTCCTGGATTAAAAACAAAACAAGCCCTTTTATCCCTGACATTTTAGCATTTGGAACACATCAAAATGTTTCTCCTACTGCACTGGAAAGAAATTCTAATTTTCTTGTCCTCCTGTATTTGAGGGAAAGAAGCAAATGCAGAATTTACAAATTGAACTCCTTTACATTTTCAGGGAGAAAAGAAGGAAGATACAGAATCCAAACACGCAGAGAGATCTGTTCCTCTGGGTTGGTATCAAAGACACAAAACTGACCTGTGCGTCTTCTGAACCTGTTTTTGGTATCTTTTTGAAATACAAGTTTAAATCATGCACAATTTACTGGACTCAGATTATCTAAAATAGACAGCTGTGCTATTTAGGAGGTCAGACTAGATGATCTAACCCCTTCTAGCCTTAAAACTTGCAAATCGAAAGACCAACTCTTCTGAGGTTCAGATTCAAAATGGAAGAAATATCTGGCAGGCTCAGGAGACATCACGAAGACTTCACTACTTCGATTCAGAGCTTATGAAATCTTTTTCACCATGAAAAAAAACAGACCTGACTCATACTTCTTTCCACGCTTTTAAAAGAACACTGAAAACACAGAACTAATCTAGATCAGAACAGGCTCTCCTGTCCATCACCACTTTGAATTTAACACTCAACTTTGACATTTACAAATTAGATATTTCTTTTTTTTTTTTTTTTTTGGACCGAACTAAGACGTACTGAAACCAGGGGAGATGGGGGAAGAAGAAAACAGGTAGAAAAATTATTCTGAGAATGAAACCTTGATGCTCACGTCATAAAGCCACAAATAGAGCGTGTGCCTCTCTGCAGATTAGCAGCATCCTGCTTAGCAGCGACCTTACTTTTCAGCTTCTAGCCTCAAGGATGACACCATTATATCCCAACTCCAGTGCTAGGCTGCAACATTTCGCGTGGTTCTAATTCACTGTGACTTCTGTAATATATTCATCCAAAGCAGCACTTCCACATATGCAGTTGCTGTTAATTTTAATCTGCTTCGTTATTATCTTTGCAATTTTATAAATACGAGCTCAACTGAAAAGGACATTCAAAGAGTTGGGTTGTGGGTTTGTTTTTTTTCCCCTGGAAATGAGTGCTGAGTGATGCTCACCATAAATTAATTTTTCAAGCTTTGTAGAGGTTATGTAAATTTGCAGAATGTTCTTCTGATGTTTAAGCCACAATTTGACAACAGCTTCAAAAACTGGTCGAAGAACTCTTCTTACTAGCATCTGCTTGTTGAAATATATGTAATGACATGGTTGTGTAACACTTCCCATTGATCTTTGGATGCCAGGTGATCACTCAAGCTAAAAAAATGCATGTGCACACAATGGAAAAGGGGAATTTAGATCTTAAAAGCAATGGAAGGGGGGGAAGGAAGGGGGGGAAGCGGTAAATTTCCTTCACCTTCTTTAAATTCGTATTTTAAAAGACCCAGTAACAGATGTAGCCGCAATGGTAACTAAAATCCCTTCGACTATTGTTATTCATTTGTACTGCAGTTCTTGGTAACAGTCTAGAAAAATACTTTAAATTGGGATCCTCAAAACAACTCCCAGTTTAGTTTTTTTTAAGTAAAGTTTAAAGCAGCTCAAGCACTTCTGGAAAAATGGGAATCACTGCGATTTCCTTTGAGGTTCAGCTGTTTGAGAAAGCACTCACTTAATTAAAGCAGAAGGGAAACTGTTTTACAGTGTCTGACATTCAACGTCTGTAATGCTTTTGTCACAAATGATGTCTCTTTTCAGCAACATGGTCTCCTTGCCACCAACACAAGGCTTAGTTTAATTTAAAATACAATTTAAAGTTTTATACATGGTGGGAACTCTCTCTGTCAAAACACTCTGCTGAACACAATGGGTGCAGCCTCCTTTCAAGCATGCTGTGTGACTTTGGAGAAACACAGACACACAGCCGGTGCTGCGTAAGTACCCGAAATTCTACTTAGAGGAGAGACTATGCTGCTGAGCATTGCCAGGAGAGAAAGATTTCAGCATATGGACACATGTGACAATAAATAACAGAATTCCAATGTTATCAAAATAATCTGTCTTATTTGATAAACTGGCAAATTTTTACTTCCAAATATAGAAATTTTAATTATACTTTTATATAAAAATGTAAATCAATCTGCAACTTTATCCACCAAGAAATTAAAGGACTTGAGACTCTCAAGTGAAAATTTATCTGAAAATACAAGGCAGAAAATATTTTTCCCTTGTAAACAACTAAAATTTGTTTCCAAATAGCTTTCTTTTATCATGGAAGCAAAAAACTCAGCATGACTTGTCTAAAAAGCAGCAAAGAGGATTTGGGATTAGTTATCAGGGAGAAAGAATTGTGTAAAATACTACAGGTGACAAAAGTGTGCAGCAAGACATGCTTGGCTTTATTACTTCTTCAAAGCAAACAGGCTGTATGCGATACATACATTAGCAAACCTGTTTCAGAAAAACATATTGCTCTTCTACCAAAAGAAAAAAACCTACTACGATGAAACCTTCCTCCACTTCCCTAGCCAAGGGTTGATTATTTATGAAATTTCTAAAGAATGAATAATGATTTTTTTTTTTTTTTTTTTTTTTGAGAGAAAGAGATGTGCTCTTGATTCTTAAAATGTGCTTGTGTTCTCTGTGACAACAGGTTACACGAACTGGTGGCCAGAGTTGCGCTACGCATCATCTTGCACAAAGATAGCTCATTGTCCAGTGGAGTTATACCGTCACGAGCTGAACCAGAGGCTTTCAGGGAGCTCCATTCATATGCTCTGGGACAGAACTTGGAGTAATGTCAAAACTACTATGTAGTCAGAAAAGTGACGTGAATCCCTTGCTTCCAAAATATAGAAAAATGCTGAAGAACTTACACTCCACAGCACAGCAAAAACGACAAGCAAACCTACTGTGGATTTCTACCTAAAGAAGTGAGCAACAAATTTATCAAATCCTTCTTTCGGGACACAGACAAACTATTGCCTTTTGACTATATGTGGACCTGAATTTGGAGGTATTAAAAAATAAAATACTGGGAAACAGGCACTGTTGATATTGGGCATTCCTGATTGCATTAACTTTGTTAAATGACATTTCTGTGGATAAGTCATGATGTCATTTGTCCTGTTTTCACTAGACTTGCGGATGAACACGGATGGCAGATACTCAGCGAGACCAGGATGACTTCCTTGAAGACGGGGCAGACAGCCCCCTCTACACTTCTCCTAATTTCAGTGTCTTCATCTTGACTTGACCTGACAGATGGTAACGGTTCATTTGCTGGGTTGGGGTTTTTTTTAATGTTTTCTTTCTTTGATATCTATTCTGTCAGTGTTCTCACAACTTTTTGGTGGTTTGTGTCCTTGTGTATTTTCAATGAATTCTTAGGTTAATTATTTATATTATTTTGAAAAGTTTTGAGATTTTTAAAGCTACTGTTATATTCAAAGTCATTGGAAAAGTCAGTATCAGCACCAGATGTTAACTATTAGAAAAGCACATGAATACAGATTTAAAGAGTAATTGGCAAAGTCCCAAAATTTGGAAGGGAGCATGTGGATAATCACCAAAAAAGGAATGTCCTTCCCAGACCCTCATCTCAACTATTTTCCAGTTCCTTTGCTTTTCAAAATTTGGTGGAAAACCTTTTTAGTCCCAGTTTAGCATAAGATTCCCGATATCACCCACATCTGGTCAGGTTAGTCAAACTGTCAAGTCAGGCTTTCTAATGGGACTTCAACACTTCATATGAGCTGAAGCTGGCAGCAGAGGAATGTGAAAACACAGCATCACAGGAGAGAAAGTGACAGATCTCTTCCAGAATCCACAGATTCACTCTGAATTTCTGGTAAAATTTTGGGCTGGTAATTTCTCTTGACAAACTGGTGATGAATTTCCATGGAGCCAGACACTGAATTTGATTTAGAAACACTGCCCTTCCGCTCATGAAAGGTTTAATTTAGCTTTTTTTATGGTAACGGGAACCTAGTACGTATGACTAAATAAATTCTAGTTTAATTTATACAAAATACTGCACAAATACTATACAATACTATACAAATACTGCACTATAATGAGCTATAACCCTCACTCTCCCCCAGGTAAAACACTGAAATAAATACATAGTAGAAAAAAAAAGTATTTAAAAGTCAAAACGTAAGGATAATGTACTAGGTGTGATGTCTTCCAGTTTGAAGGACTTCAGTAGCTTTTTTGTGTATCGTTTATTCTTGTCCATCTGTGCCATCTTTCTGTATCTGAAACTCATCCTCTAAAAAGTTCACCTGCATGTTCTGCAGGTGAACGTTTTGTAAGTATAAATCACGTGTTTCCCATCTCCTCTTTCTCTGAGAGTAACTAATTCCTACTGCTTATTTAAACTGGCAGAGTGCCTGCTTTATTATCAGTTGAGAACTTGTGCACAAAAATGACACCAGTTTGCATAATTATCATGAAATAAGACAGGCTTTTTTAGGGGTAACAATCTGGTAGCTTCATAATAAATCTGTCTGCAGCAATCGTAATTACACAGTAACTCATCTTAATACATTTGTATTTGCAGGAGATAAATGTAGTGATAAGAAGTCCCACTGTCATCTGTGATGCACTGAAATGAGAAGCTGCGTACAGAACCATTATGTAATACTATTTCTAGAGCTTTCCACCCTGTCTTAAAGGCTTACTGCAGGAGCCCAAGGGTTTGTTTATCTAATCTGGAAAACAGTTTGAATTTTGGCTTTATTTTTTCCCCATAGACAATGATATAAAATAGCATCAGAAATAAAATTTCCAGTGGTGTGTTAAATTTGTATAAATGCAACAATCTGAACATCCACTCCTTAGTTCAATTGGTACCACCAGTTAATTGGCTGTTTACCTCTTTAAGTAATAAGCAACTATTCAATGAGTACAGGGACATTGACATATACATATTTTTTGCACCATCCAAATGAAAGACTCTTTGCAAATGTAGCAATATGTTAACTGTGCTTCTATAGGGGATGATGATTAGAAACAGGTCTGAGGAAAAAGCCTTTGCTTGGCAGAGGAGCACAAGAAAGAAAGGAAGAGTAAAAGTTGTGACGTATTCCTTACAACTGGATAATGAGCTCTAAAACTTGTTCCATGAATGGCAAGTTGAAAGCAGCTACACAAGCTCCCATCAGTGCTGATAAGAACACAAAAGATGAGACAGATTTTACCTTATAAAAGACAAGCAGGAAACTGCAGAAAGTTGCACAAAGTAGGTTGTTACTAACTATAAGCTCTTGAGGAAAAAACAGCTTGGACAAGCACCACAACCTCTCAATGATATTCCTACAAAGTTCTAAAGCTGGGACTCTAAACTGATATTCTACTGTTCTTCTACTATAGTCTCACTTGTTGCTGGACCTGGTTTTTATCAGTCCCTGTGCCACCACAGCCACTCAACAAATTGTTCTCCTCACTGTGCCTTCCAAATTCTGTTTGTTCTCCATCCCTGGTCTTCCCTCTCATTCACTTCCCACCTTACCAAACCCTATAGAGCAGATCCAGAGAAATCGCACCATCTGTATCACTGCCTAAAGCAGGAAAAACCACATCCAAGACATTCCCGAGAGATATTTATCTGAGTTGCTTTTAAAAATTTGCAGTGAGTGAAACTCCATTACCTTCAGAATTGCTGTCACCAGAAGAAATACTTTCTTAATGTCTCTTTTAAATTCTCCTTGCTAAAATTTAAGTCTTGTACTTCTCACATTACCCACTTCTATTTTCTCTAAGTCTCCACAGTTCTTTCTCCCTTCCTAGTTCCTCTCTGTTATCAACCCCATTTATTCCTCATAAAGCAACCCCAAGGTTTTCTTTTCAATGACAGACAAAAGCTCAGAAAGACATACACCCACCTTCCTTCTGCTTTGGATGACTCTTCCTTCCTGCTTCCTTCCACTTTTTTGTTTGTTTTGTTTTGATTTTTTTTAACCCTTCAGGCTGTGCGAGACAGCACACAGTACAGAATTCAGGAAGTTATCAGTGGCTCAGAAAAAAAATCACTAGATTTCCCCAAACCCTGAGATCCAACAGACTGATGATTTTCTATGGACAGAGTTATGAGAAGAAAAGGTGCCAAGTACTTAAATCAAGAAAAAATGTAATCCAACATTCATACGTCCCACACTAGTTTATCATCTCCAGGACTACAAATGTTAAGCACAAAACTGCCAAAAGAGAAGATACATAGTCTACAAATCTGGTCCCCTGAACATGGACTTAGTACAGCAATTCTTAATTGCCACTAAGGTAAGTCTCAGAAGATTCAGAAGAGAAGTTCATGTGGCACGAAATGTTATTGGAAGTTGCGAGTGGGGAAACGTAAAGGATGTATAGGATTAATATAATGTTGATGAGAAAACTTAAGATGAGGCTCGGGGAATTAACTCCAGATGCAATCTGATCTTTTATGACATATAACTAATTACACAGGCAATAAAAAGAAATTAAATTGATTATTTTCTTTGACTCTCTGGGTCTAGGATTAACGTGTAATGCACAATATTTGGTTCTATTTTCACAGAGCAAGAATGACTTTTTCAAGGAAAAACACCTAAACCTAATTTGGAGGCATAGAGAGGCAGTGGCAGAAGAGTATAAAAGTTCGCTCTCTCAGAAAGGGTAAATCCTGCATCTATGAACTAGAGGATCAAACCTGCAGACAGAAGTTTCTTTTAAAAATTGAAAGAAAATAGAAAATTAGTATGATCTAAGTAATAGTTGGGGAAGTAAACAAAGTCAGAACGAGTGCAAAAAATATATCTCCTCTTGTTCTTTCTGAATTGGATGAAGAGCTAAAATATAAATAATAATAAAAATACAGAACAGTGTCTCAAAAAAAAAGTAGCAGATGTCTGCTACTGCAATGGAAGAGGCAGAGATCTTGATAGTTTGGTGTTAATTCTTCAGGAATTTATTTATTTTAGGGTAGTGGCTAGAAATACTGAGCAGGCTTGAGGGCCCTATTGTACTAATCACTGTACACGTAATAATCTCTGCCTCAAAAATTTACACCGGGGATGGCTAAAATAAGTCACAGGTACATAAAACATAAGTGAGGTGGAGGGAAGGAGAGGGAAAAGGTATGTCATCAAAGCGGATGCTTTCAGTTGGTCCTCACTCACCGCTGTGCATCAGTAGCTTGTCACGTATGTCAAAGACCAAGAGGAAAAAAAGCTTTTTCTCAGCTCAGAAAGCAACACGTATTCTTGGAAAGACAATGATTACAGTTTTCAAACAGAGAAGGAGGGGAAAGAGAGGACTAGTAACTATCTTTTCTGGGCTCCAGCAGTTCACCTTCATTTTGCATTCATTCCACACATGGCCATGGTCAATGGTGCAATGCTGCACCGTTGAGACAGTACTCGTTTCAAGCTATATTTAGTTTTTAACAAAAACACGTAGATGTATCATTATAAGAGGTCTTGAAAATGTTACAGTGGTAGCCTACAGCGCATTTCAAAACTATTGCTTTAATATCAGTTATCTCTTATCTGCATGCCTGGGCTAACCTCACCTCTATGGTGCCAGTCTCGGCCACCTTTACACCACTTTCACAACCAACGCTGCCAGCACACTTGGAGTTTCAGAACAGACTGAGTCTGAGATGCCATTTGGCTTAAGAAACTTCCCCTTATTTTTAAATAGCACCGACAAACTCAGGTTACGATACAGAATGTCCTGTTGGATAAGTGCGCACTGGGCCAAAGACACCTCTAGTGCAACTCTGCCAAGCTTGAGGTGACGCAAGAGATGCATTTAATGTTTTTCTCCTCTTGTTCAAGCTGGCATGAAGTCATTATGAGAGCCAGAATTGAGACTGGATACAGTTTTACTGCTACAAATAAACCAACATGAATAAAAGGAGGAAATAGGAACAATGAGGAATTTTGTTTCATTATTTCCTCTCCAAACCCTGAAGCTGATGCTTTTTCTTTGACAATGCCATTAAATTCCTGGTGACCCACAAGGTGTCATAAGCACATGGACAAGACCTCTCAACGATCAAACAGAAGGTAAATACTGACTGTGGAAACTCCTTGCCAAAGATTAAATAGACTTTCATATAAATTGAACACAGCATTTTCAGTAGATTACAAACAGACCCTGTTTAAATGATTATCATGTAAGTATTTTCCTCACACTCAAAGCTCTGTTGTGTTTAGCAGGTTTCTATAGATCTAATTTCAGAAGATTCATTATACAGGGAATGCCCCAATACTAGTTTGTAATATTTCCTGACCTTGTGGTGTTCTCCGAGTACTGCCATAATATAACTATATGATCTCCTGATTCACTTTATTGATTTGTTCTTTACTGTTTTAATGGAGATAGGCGCGAGGGTGCCTTCAGCTACTATATAGCTTCATTAGCCAAACATTACTGCATTTACAAGAAAGCCTAGTGCAGAGCCTTCTCATAGGCTTCCGTTGGAGGAAACATGCCTGGTCACCGCATTACCTTGGCTGCTACCACGCTGTAACATCACACACGTGGAACTACCAGGCTTCATGTTAAAATCTCAGAGACTTTTGCTTATTTACATAGTATACAGCGGAGATGAAACTTGGAAAAATCCCTTTAAGTCCTGTCCATCTTCCTCTGTGCCACAGCATCAAATCTGCCTATTAGGCCTCCTGTGCCTGTGACAGGGAGGACAAAGGAGCACTGACTTCTCTCTGCTTAATTTAAGTACTGGGAGGGTGTAGCAAGGGGAGGGTCAGTCTCTTCTGCCAAGGAACAGGTGATAAGAAAAGAGAAAACAGCCTCAAGTTGCACCAGGGGACGTTTAGGATGGATATTAGGAAAAATTTCTTCACCAAAAGGGTTGTCAAGCATTGGAACAGGATGTCCAGGGAAGTGGTGGAGTCGCCATCCCTGGAGGTATTTAGAAGACGGGTAGATGTGGTGCTGAGGGACATGGGTTACTGGTAACTTGGCAGTGCTGGGTTAATGGTTGGACTTGATCATCTTAAAGGTCTTTTCCAACCAAAACAATTCTATGATTCTACGATTCTAAGATCTGGGAAGGGACTTCTTGATGTCAGCCACCATAAACATCGCTTTTGAAGTACAGAGCTGTACTTTCAAGAAGTGTCCTGATTTTGGTCCTACAGAAGATAGAAAAGCATCAATAATCTTACCAATGTAAAAGAACCACCTCTGGCAACCATGTTTGGGAAACATGAAGGTTGTGACAAATCAGCCATGGGTAACATCTTTTCTTGACCACCTCTTGCCTCTGAGTCACCTGCATTTTCAGTTTGTTGATATTCTGGAGCTGCACAAAGCGATTTTGACTTTCTCCTTTAATTTTGAAATATTCAACTGGCAGTCGGTAATTTTATTTTTCAAAATTTCTACATACGCATTTATCTCAAGGACTGAATAAAATAACCTTAGAATATAGATAGCTCGGCAGTAACTAATTTGCTATCTTTGATACACCAGAGGTGAACAGATTAAGCAAGCTAGTTTGCTATCTACTAGATAAGAGAGGAATGTATTATCATTTTCTCTGATTAGTATCTTGTGCAGGTAATTATACTTCTCCTTTGCACATAATTAAAGCGAAGGTTGATTTCCATTCATTCTTCACAGTGGTAAAATTATCAAGTTACTTCTCAACTAATTATTTTCTGTAGTATAGTAGTGTTTCAGATCCCTGTCACATTCCATTTAGCAAACACAAAATACCTCTGAATAAGACTTATCACAGCCTGGGACTTTTATGCTATTAATTTGTAGGGGAAAAAATCTTTAGATGGATGCTATCCAAGCTGAAAATGAATTTCATTCCAAAGAATCCAATCAGGGTTTGTTGTTTTTTTTTAAAATCTAGCACTGAATCTTTTGCCTTTTTACAATCTCTATCTTTTGTTTGTTTAATTTGTCCTTAATTTGTTCAAATTCACAACGTTTTATCTGGCAAAGATTCAGTGTATTAACTTCTTATGACAAACTTTTTTTTTGATTATATTCATTTCATATGAGCTACACCTTGCTTTAAGGCTCTCAGGGTGCTAAAAATAGCAGTGATATGTGGTCTGGGGGATTACTTTTTTGAGACACAGGTAGAAACAACAACAGTGTTGTGATTTGTAGAGAACTAGCCATGCAGAATAAATTGGCAAGAAATCCCTACATTATCAACACATGCAATTGTTGGTTGAAACCACTTTTTTAAAAGACAATTTCTTTTATATTTTTTTCTGCCAGAAGCACTTAAAGGAGTCTGACCGAAACTGCTGTCATTTGCAGAAGGAAAATTTAGCTCCTGCTATTATTTTCCATCTTTCCATTTAGCATCCTTTTGAAATAGCTCTAAATTACATGGTCTGCCCTACTCCTGATTCTTAGATTTTATGTCACCCTACTTCAATGGTTTTTCCCCTTTCTAACAGTAAGAACAAAGCATAATTACTATTACCATTCTGCAGGTGTCAAATTTAAAGCCATCCTTCAGCTGCTACCACTTGTGGTGATTTTTCTTCTCCTGTTCGTTGTCCTGCTTGGCCATTGTGGTTCTTTGTTGTGCTTCAAAAGCACAAATTCTGCACGTTATTTTTTCTGCTCAAATGTAGTTCTTCTCTGCCAATTGGATCAATTTGATTCCATTACAGACCTCTCAGAGTTGGATTCTCCCCTCTTACTCCAGAGTAACTCCACTGAAAACGATCTTTTTCTTGACTTGCCTCAGCAAAAATTAGAGTAGAAACTCCCTGTCCTTTTTACGCCTGTTCTTTTTTCCTTCTTTTTCCTTTCACAGCACTGAGATGTAGTATTTGTCTGCAACAGACCTTTATCTGTGGTAGACAGTAACAAATTTCAGTTCCCCCCACCTCCACTACTATATCCCTACAGACATAACTTGATAGCTTGAGATTTTAACATGACCCTCCACATTAGCTTTTCCTCGACTCCTGGCTACTGCAGTTACCTGGCGTCTGATGTGCTATGAGTTATTTTTCCCTTCTCCTTTATTTCACTCTGTACTATGATAATTGGACATATTGTCTCAGAGATGCGATCACCTTCGTTCTCCTTTCTCCGGTAGCTGTTTGAGTCTGTTTTCACTGCAGTCCAGGCAAAGTGCCATCAAAAGCCTTGAACAATCCTGAAAAGTGCAACTGCCTCTCTCAGCTCCCAGTCCCATCTTGAAAATTCTGATGTCTGCAAATTATGGAGCAAATCACCCTACCTTCTCTGTGACCCCCACAATTTAAGACTCACTTTTAAGATATTTGACAAATAAGAACTTTTAATCAGGTATACCACTCAATAACTCCCCCCCCCCCCCTCCAGTTACTTTAGCGCCAAGAACACTGCTAGACAGGCAGCATGGAAGAATGAAGCCAATTTATCCACTGACAAGGTACAGCACAAGCAACACATACTGCCCAATGCTTCAGGGACAGTCCATGGAGAAACCATATTTAAAATATAAGAGGTAGAGCTCTCTCACTGTTCCTGCAGGCACCGATCCAGCAGAGCACTTGAGTACATCCACAGTCTGATTGATTTCAGTGGAACTATTATATGCTTAAAGTTTCTCATGTATTTAAGTGTTTTGCTGGATTAAAGCCACAATCCCTTGATTCTGATAAAACTGGCCAGTGCTTGTTAAGTTCCTCAGACAGGGTTTTGTGAAGATATGCTTGTTCACTGGGACATGGACTGTGATCACCAGTTTGATCACACAGCTGACGTTCAGCTGTCCTAAAATAAGGGTTCTGTTCTGACGGTAATACCTAGAAGTAAAAAAAATCCTCTGTCCTGTTGCTCCTTACCTAAGCTAGCCGAGGGAAGTCTTGACCTCCTCAAACTTAATAAGTTTATTTTAAAGAAATTAAGGAAAATGTCTAGGTTCTTTCTTAGAAGATGCTCAATTAAGAACTGCACTCTAAAAGATGTTTTCTCTCTGGCATTTCAAATGGCTTTTATTAATGCTTGAGCTAGTCCTTTCTTTGCTTTTTCCTAATGTGTACTCTGTATGTGTCTGGTTTTTTGTTCTACAAAAAATAATTGTGAATATGAGAAAGTGAAGTGAGAAAATATATTCTACCCTTTTCACACCTGAAAGCAAACTAACACTTTTTTTTTTTTTTTCAAAACTAAAACATGTTTAAGAAATACCTCTCTCAGAAGAATCCTGTCAATGGATATTGAAACTGTAAGTCATTCAAGTTCACAAATGAAGGTCCTCTAAGGCAAAAGAGAGGAAAGCTCAAAGACTGAGCACCTGTCCAGGACAGGAATTTAAATTCAAAGAAGAAATAAGGCCCTACAGGGTCTGCATTACCTGGCCACTGGTGCATGCCTTTGGTGCTTTGTTAGGATCAGTGCCAGGATTCAAACAGCCAACAGCTGAGGCAATATCCACTTAATAGGCACTCCACTAAGATTAACTGTAGCTTGCTTGGAGAGAAAAAACTACCCTTTCTAATTATTGCAATGCTTTGACTACTGTAAAGAGATAGAACACAAATGAGAATTGTAAGAATTGTTCTTCTACATTGAAAACTATTGACAAATTGCATCATCTTACATACACATTTTGTCGATTTGCTAATTGCTGTTAGCAGTGATGATTTAACAAGAATTATTTCTTTGTTGCCTCATTATTCACCAATGTAATTTTTAAATGAATATCAACTGCAGAGCAGTTGCACAAGTGTCCTCCAGAAATTTTTTTACACTGAGTGAAACAACAGGAGGGAAATATATTAGTTTTCTTTAGTAAACAAAAAGTCCTTGTTTGCTTGAGAAGATAATCAGTACGTGTCAAAATTGAATATACTGCATTTAGCTATTTATTTATCTTCTAATACACAGACACAGGGCAGGAAGAAAATACTGAAAGCTCTGAAACTGAAGTGATTTCTGAGAAGTTTCAACAATTGGACATGAACTGAAATCAGTCCTATTCATCCCCCAAATTTGCATATTTTCAGGTAGAAGAGCAATTGTTTCCAACAAATAAAGGGAAACAAGGATCAAGAAAAACAAGCAATGATTATAAAAGCCTGATCTTTTTCCGAGCTTTTCATCTACAGATATTAAAACAAGATGGTTTACTTGGCAAACATGGATTGCAGAACATTGTGACTACTTGTGCAAAAAAAAATAAAAATCCAACAAACTGGGGAGATTTCTGCATCAAAATTGAGCATGATGTTTGCTGTTGTTATCAAGCCTGTTCTCTGATTCTTTGGGACCTGGAAAACCCAGCAATAGGTGCGGACCCCTTTTTTTTCTTCCTTAAAACCTAAGCAACTATGGAACCGTAACCTTATTCTCAAGTACGTTTAATCCAGCCTTCAGACTTACACCAGCACCAACCAGTACTAATGCTAGGGTCCACCCCAGGTTTCTGGGCATGCAGCATTCAGCAGCATGTTCTAACTGTAAATCCTTTCTTTCACAAATTCTAATCCTAACTAAAGCCCACTCCTGGCTTTAAAAGCACAAAAACGACTTTCATCAAACAAAATATGGACCACCAGCCCTGCCCAAATCAGTCCTTCAACTGCCAAATGCCTAGAAGATCTAGCAATGAACAGAGCTCTTTCCAAACTCTTATCAACACCAGGTTCATACTACCTTTAACCTTTTTCAAGTGATGACAGCGTACATGAGAACTGCATACAAACCCCTCCTCCCTTGCCTATTTTCAGACTAAACAGAATACAGCAATTTCAGAATTCAGCCATATTTTCTTCCCAAAATCCTTCCCCAATGGTAACCCTGTTCTTTGCTATAACTGTAATTCTGCATCACACCAAAGAATCAAATACTACCATTGACACTGCTATTAAACTTTAATGTCTGCATCCAGAAGAATGTTGCAACAAACTTTGGTAAAAATTTTTTCCTCCTAAATCTTAATCCAAATCATTTAATTAGCTGAACCTCACTCAAGAGGGCAACTAAAAAAACCCAGGGCTTTATCATTCATCCTTGATGACACTGTCACTTACACAAAACTATGCAAACTTACCCAAAGCAAACTCACACATGCTTCTTTTGCCAAAATTAGCCGGAAATTCAATCTTAACCACAGACATCACTATGCCAGGGAATCTAAACACAAGCAACTCCTCTCCGCTGACCTCAGCCCTCATCCCAGATTTCATGGACTGGGAGAATACTGCAATAAACCACATGCAGAAATTCTTCTTTTCCAAATCTAACTTAACTTTCTAACATTTCCCTCATCTGAATCCAGATTATTTGCATCTGATGAAAATCAAAGATTATCAATTCTTCCACACTTACACTCACATTTATCCTAGAAAACCAGCAGTACTGCAGCAATAAACCTGACTCATAAATACGTCTTTTCTCTGTCCCTAATCCTATCACTAGCCTTAACGATACCCAGGAGAGCAGAATCCAGAAGAAAAACAAACAGTTGTCATTTATCACTGCTGACAACCTCACTTATCCTACAGTTCCACTCCACATAGAAACAGCATTCAGCCTAACTCAGAAATGTCTCTGTTCACAAATTCTTAGCTCCAATCATAACACCTCAACCACTACCCTAGTGCTAACCTTCCCCATATCAGGGAGCCAATACCTAGAGGGAAGCTGATATCAGCCCCTCAAACATCATGCATTTAAGATGAGTGCAAACTCATCCTGCATTTCCCTGCCCTAGAGAATATAGAAATAAATTTGACTCAGAAGTGTTTGATTCCCCAGACTTGCCTTACACCAAGCTTTCACTGCAACTGAGGGATCATTACTTAACCAAATACCGAACATCAGGCACTCATTCCTGATAAGACTTGCAGTTATCCTACATTTCTGAGCCTCCAAAAATGTAGCAATAAATTCAACTGTATTGAATTGAAATTGTATTGAATTCACATGTATCGACAGCCCATTCTAAGTTACTTCAAGGTGAACAGTAGCAATTATTTCATTAATTTTGGGGTTTCTCGTTCATTTTTTATTTCCTGTCCAAACAGAAACCCTAAGTCATACATGCTTTCTTTAACCCTAAACCTGAACCCTAATTCCAACCTTAACTCAACTCGTGAACTGTATCTGTGTGACCAAAGCAGAGAAGAAAACATCTTAGTCATTCATTTTGTTTGACAGAAGACCTAGAGATCTCCTGGAAAGGATATATACATCTGTGCTTAGAGAAAAACAAGCACCAATTGTTCCTCACTTCTAACAGTTTCTCATATTTCCATCCCATACAGAATGTGGAATTAACACACACATGACTCCTTTCCAAACACTAACTTTAATCATGACCTTTTACTCAAAAGTGAACGGTTATGCTAGCTTTTATGGTACCTACAATATCGGTACTTGCACAAAAATTCATCTCTACCATCATTACATGGATCTTTCGTTTCTTCACCTTCTAGAATGCAGCTTTAAACCCAGTTCCTCTTCTGTTTGCGGCCTCAACTCCAACAACAGCCCCAAACAAAGCTGTAGCCTACACTAGGCCACCAGGATAATCAAAAGTGATATGTCAGTCTCTTGTCCCTGCTGGTAACTCTACTCATTCCTGACTCCTCCGTGTTGCTGAATCAAACACAAATGCAGTGTATAAATGCATACTTTCCCACCTTTAGCTCTACCCCATCCCTTGTTAGGCTTCTTTTGACCAATACTGAACATCAGCCTTTAGCCCTTGCAGTGCTCACCTTAGATTTTGAGGCCACGCAGAATACAAGAACAGATTTGATAATTTAATGCTTACATTTTTTCCAAAGCCCTAACCCTAATCTTCACTAGATACTTAATCACAGCAAGAACTTACATGAAAAGCAACACCTGTTATAAATCCCTGCCAATACTCCTACTTTCCTGGGCTATGCAGACTGCAGTGACAAGCTAAAAATATCAACCTTGATTTTCCCACACTCAGGCTGGCACCTAGTTCTAACTTTGAAATCAGTTACGTGGGGTAAGTGGTACCTACAGCAAAATTACTCATTAGCCACACTTCCCTGCTGACACACAGGCTCACCCCAGATTTCCAGACTTTGTAGAGATACCACTTTCTCTACCAAGCATGGCATATGTATCAAGCAAGCATATGTACACATGTATATGTAGAGTATGATACAGTGCATTTCCATGGTGGTTTTTCCCCACATTCCTTCCTCAACGCATGGCCATACCCATAAGAAGGTTTATACGGCTCAAGCAGACTGAGCTGTGAGGTAAAACACTAGTGTCCAACTACTCCTGTGGAGACAGCAGTCTCCGGAATGGTTAAATACCTGCTGGTAATTTGTTTTACAGCAACAGTACTGCCGGCCAGAAAAGAGCAGTCATTCCTAGTGCTGCTCCATAGGCGGCTCCTCTGCCAGGCCCTGGCATGCCCAAAGTTGTGCTGTCTCTCAGGGTTCCTGTAGCAAACTTTTTCTTGGTGCGAACAGGGACTACTCAAGTTTTATAATGAAAGATTAACTTCCTGGCCTTTCCCAGTGTAAGGAAAAGCAGAAAACACAGCGCCTTTCAGCATCGCTTGGTCATTTTTTATCCTGAGCAGGAAAATGCAGAGCCTTTGGGACAATCCTCCTTATGACCTTGTGAATTGTTCACGTTTTCTGTTCCCCTGTGATACAGGCAGTTGGACAACTGTTATGAGGACAAAACTGTGAGTGTCCACCCATTTCTTTGCATAGATAACTCAGCTAAGCTACAAAGTTATAGCACTCTTATGTGATCATGAATACATTAACTATTCCTCTTATTGAACTCTGAGGGCTGCTGCTCATTACCCTGATGGAGGATCTATTACACATTATAGATGAGGCATTTCTTAAATAATCTTGCATCTCGTATATAACACAAGGAATGTAAACCTAATGATAAACACAGAATATCAAATAATCGATGGAACACTCACACTGAACTGCTCAGCAAACAGTTTATCCACCAGATCAAATAAAAACTATTAATTGAGGAAGTTTGAACAAACACATCCATAACAGTCTTGATCTCCTCAGACAATCTGCAAACAGTTTAAATGAGCTCAGTCACACTAGTTCCTCTTCACAAAACCTTCGTCTTTGAACCTGCTGGCTGACAGATCTCTGTTACCTCTGGCTGAGGACACCTATAGGGTATGAAAATGACAAATAACAAGATGAAGCTGTTGTGGCAGTCACGGCACACCAATGTGAAAGGAGACCTCCAAGCTCCCCCCGAGTCACGATATGATCTGCCACCTTCCAAACTCAGATCCTCGTTCTACACGGACATGCAATTACTCGCGCAAGCCCAGGCAGCCTGGGGGGCCTTTGCCTGGAAATTTTCTGAAACTTAACTGTTACCATGACCTACCTACAACAAGAAAAGCAAGCCAACACAAGCAAAGCAATAAATAATAAATCAACACCAAGCCCACTGACTTGGTGGTCCACAAAGAACAGTCAGACCAGCTTTACTGTTCCTTCTCTTAACATTAGCTTTGAATTTTGAGCTAATGATTTTTGAGTAAATCAATTGCCAGGTAAACCACCTAACCATTGGGCACTCCACACACTAACAGCCAAGGTCTTCTAGAAGACAAACAAAAGCACTTACCTGCCTCCATCCAATTGCATTTAAAAAGTTAGTAAGAAAGCAATCACCCAAAACGTCACACAAACAGTGTAACTTTGCAGCACTTATGACGTCTGACAGTTCAATGTTTTTGTCAAAGTGTACTGAGTGAAACAGTGAAAAACAAAGGACAGGGAGCTGGACTTTAGGTGCAATAGTGTACCTTCTCTGAATACGTATCTCACACTTGGGTATGCAAAATAAACAGAATAATGCTGAAAACAAAGCTTACATAGAGGAACACTTACATGGCATGAGTGCCAATCACCTCAGATTATGCATGACTTGCAAATTATCAGATGAAAGCAGGTTTTTTTTCTTATTATCAGACACATTAAAAATTAATTATTATTGCCATTTTTTGCAAGTTATCATATGCTTCCCATATCAAAATAGGATTGTGTTTCTTACTTCAAGAGGCAGGGGCTTTTCCAATGACTTCATTTGTTTGAGGACACAGGAAAGGAGGTTTATGAAGTATCTCTGGGTTCCATGTCATTTCAGAAATTAATTAACTACTTGATCTTTTAAAGCTTCCGAAAGTTGCTAGAGAACTACCTAACTTGTCAGGATTCACATGCTAAGCACATAAAAGTAAATATTTTCAAGTTGAACAGCACGCATAAATTAGGAATCGGTACCGATAGCTATTAAGAACAGGTGAAAGTCAATGGGAGACACCTCAGTAATTTTTTCAGACTATGTGGATTTTTGAAAAACATTTTTTAGAGATAACAGGAGCTTCTGTGAGATTTTCAAATTAAATTTCTGCTGTGTAGAGCCCTGAAGAATGCAAAGCACATCTTATTCAAGAGATCTATCACCCACAGAATCAGTATGCAACTCACTCATCGTTAGAGTGAAACATTTTGGTTTGCTGTCTTCTAGGTCTAACTTATTTTCAAAATACTCAGCCTTTCTGCTTTTTCTTATCTTTATTTTGGCTATGTAGAGGGTTGGCAAATAAATAAGCAGCTCATGCAGAATGATACGAAGCAGAAGAGCAAACCATGAAATTAATTTGGTAAGCAAAGCAAACCTTAAAATCAAGGTAAGACAAAGAGGAAAAAAAAAAGATTATGGAGTTAAAAAACTGAAAAGACAACTGGCATGTTCCCGAGTGCTACAACTGGTTGAATGCTTTTCAACAAAAAAATACTTTTGTAAAGGAAGATTCTTCTTTCACAGGGAAGCAACGACTTTGACAAAGTAAATTTTAGAAGTGAAAATATGATTTACGGAAAATGTAGCTTCCTATGCTTCCTGTGAATGCGTTGCATCATTCACTACATGGAAAACAGTAAATAAACTGAGACTATGTTTTTCCTCACTTTTTGAGTTTCTTGCAGCTTTTCTGTCTGAAAAAAAAAAGTACAAGAAAGCAGAAGAAAACATAGTTTTGTAATTGCACCTAGTTTTCCAGCAGATGGAAAAAATTAACAAAAATGAGAAAAATTTTTCCCCCTCCCCCAGCCTCCCCTTGTCCTTTTTAATTCTTACACAGGAAGAAAGTTACTTCTCAAGAAAACTTTCAGTAAGATTTTCTCTGAAAATCCCCATGGGAGAATTCTCATTTCTCCCCAGCTCTATTGAGAGTTATTCTCGTCCCTTGAGATAAGCGTGCCTTGTGCCTGTGCCATCCTGCTTTACAGATTCTTTAGTATGACAGATGCTTAAGTCAGTGATTTTATAGCCCCATTTACTGCATTGGCATTTTCAGGTACTGAACTCAGGGCTAAACATCAATTTCCACTTATTTATCAATAATTGAGATTACCAATAGGAGCCTTTTCCCTTAACCTCCGTCACGAACAGTGGGGGGTGAGAGAGCTGTGCAGGAGTTCAGCCGATACGCCTTTCTCTGCCCCCTCCGATGTTCACAGCTTATTCCAAGAAGTTTGACATATCTAGGTTTTATCTGAAGAAGAGAAGAAAAATGAGGGGTAAAAAACCCAGTAAGGTTCTCTGATGTACTGCTCCCTTCCAGGTAGCTACAATGTACTATGATGTACTGCTTTCAAAAGCTGGCTACTGCTGCTTTAAGAATAAAGATAAAGGACTCACAGAGGTTTCAGATGGGAGAAGTGCAATGGTTTAAACAGCAACAGGTTGTTCTGTGCTCCCACAAGACACTGGAATTTCACAGCTGACTTTACAAGCACTGTGGAAGCCCAGCACACAGGCCTACATGTGTTCAGAGATGTCCAAGTCATTAAAAGTCAGCTTTTCCAGATCTTTCCCTATACGCAGGATGCCTTCCCCGGCTGGACTGCAAAGGTATTAATCTGTCTGCCTTCAAGTTCCTTTCCAAGGTATCAGGAGGCCAATTCATATCAGCCAAGATGGGTGACCTATATGAATCAGTGACATTGATTTTTATTTCCTTCTTGGTTTAAGTGTATTTAACAAGAGACAACTTTAAAATGAACAACAGTGAGTGATCATACTCATAACCAGTGTATGTTTATATGGCACACTGCTGAGCCCAGGTCAATATTATTTAACTCCCAGCAGGACTCAATAGCTTAGGATCAGTGACCAGGTTGTAGAGCTGTTGCCTGGCTCACCGGGAGTGCAGGCAGAGCAAGCTCACAGCTGCCTTCACACCACTGCATGAATTCCTTGCAGCTCATGTCTCCATGTGGTATCTGCCCTTTCTACTAATTTATCAGTTGTTAGCACCTGTTTCTTTGCATAAAAGTACTTTAGGGGAAGGAGAGTCTATTAAACTGTATCTAAATAGCATCATATAGTCAGAGGTATTTGAGCTGGACATCCCTCAAAAAACAGAAATAATCTAAAAGCAGTCACCAGAAACAAAGCAGATGCCATAGCAGTTCAAGCACAGAAACTAGGAAATTAAAGAGGGAATTCCAAGGCATTCCATGTCAGAAAATTTGTCACCCCTTCAGACTTCTTTGGGTGAGGAGAATATGGGAAAGCCAGCAGAGACTCCGGATCTGGCACAGATCTGGCACCCTTGTGTGCCACTTTCAGCATTCTCACATTTCAATGAGGCACAGAACCCGTTTTATGAACGTATAATGATGATGGTAATACTTTGCACTTCAAAAGCTGCTTCTCTTATACAGTCTGAAAGATTAACGAATGAGACTTCACAAACCTATGCTAGTTAGCATTTAACTGATCACAGTGTTTACACTGACACACACGTCTTTATTTTTGAGCAATAATTTCACTGAAAGCTTCAGTAAATTGCCGAGAAGAGGGAATTATAATCATCAAGGGCCAAATCCTGCCTGCTATCTTCATACCAATTCAGAGAGCATCAGGATTTGGTCCAAACCATTTCCCATAAGCAGCAGCACATTTCCCAGCTTGTTTTCCTTTCTCTTATATCCTCATACACTACAATCTTCTTTTGACTCATTCTCTCTCTATTGATTTGATATCATTATTTCTCTTTCTTCCTCTTGTGATAGTAACTGTGCCTGAGAAGACTAAAGCGAGATGAGTACTCGAATTGCTTTCCTTGGCTGCTGAGTTTTCTTTTAAGCTGCAAGTATTCAAAAATCTACAGCATATCTGTCAAGCAGAAACCACAGCATGCAAATTAATAGACATGCCTAGGCTGCTAAGAGTGAAACTCTTGACAATCCCAAAATAGAGCTTGAAAACATGTATTGGTGCATGGTGATTTCTTGCTTCCCCCCCAATGACCACATGTACTTGTTATCCTTGCTCCAGCTCCGGCTCCAGCAGCAGTCAGCTAGTCCCGGTTACAAACTGCAGGCTGCTCTTTATTCTCAGATCTAAGCTATTTTAGTCATTACTGATCTGCAGGAGAATGTTTTTTGCTCCCGAGTGTTCAGTTCCTCCGAGACATTCAAACTCATTTGAAATACTTATGGAAAATGTAAAGGACAGAGGGGAGGATGGTGCTGTCTGCAGAGACCTGCCAGACTAACCTTGCAAAAACATGTCCATCACAAACACTAGTCTTTCTCTGAAAACTAAAGCAGGTGTTTCCTTCAATTTTTCTCCTGTTTACAAATGGTGGCCCAATTCTGTCCTGCTCGCTCAGGCACAACTCCCAGTGAAATCCTTCTCCCTCTCTCAAGTTCAGAAATGTTGTCTCAGTAGATAGGACAATATGTCTGTACCGACTGAGGGTGACTGCCCTCATTTTCCCTTGCTATCATCATAATGTCACTGATTAAAATGAAACAACTCAAAAGATACATCTAAGTGGCAAAACACAGTGCTGTGGGCGAGTACAGAACTTTGGATCCAAGAGCGGTAAAGCTAATGAATGCCGTGTCTACCTGGGCAGTACCATGCCAGACCTCCACCAGTCCAAGCTGGTAGATGTTGGCCAGCTCTGCTCTGGGAACTGGGTAGCGGCATTAGCCTTGGAGCTGAAGAACACAGGGCTTCCTCACGTAGCGCGTACTCAAGTCTCTACACAATTGCCACACCAGAGCTGGCCAGTGTTCAACTGGCCCTGTCCTCACCTCCAGCTGAGGTGTGACCCTGCAGATCCTTAGACCTCATCAGCCTGCTCAGCGTGTCACTGCCACTGCTCCAGACAATTTTGCACTTTTGTTTTTAGTGAGTGAAATACACGTAGAGATTCCAGAGACTGTTCTTCCCTCTGTGCCTTTCTGAGCTCCATTATTCCGCTATTTTCATGAACAATCACCAAACCATGATTGTAACCAGATTTTTAGTCTGGTATCCTCCAAGTAAAGAGAGCAAAATAAGAAATTCCTGGTCCTTCAAGAAGATGGATGGCAGAAGGGTGGGTCCAAGCAACACAGTAAAACATAAGGGGGAAGAAAGACTGCAGGTAATATCTTGCAGGACACTTTACAACAAACTACAGAAAGACCACCTCTTTGTAAACCATGCATATACTATGGTACAAAGTAACTTTCTTTGAAAAAAGAAATACAATACTAAAAGGTAAAAATATGCTCAATATACTTTGCTCAGAGACCCATGGAGATGAAAACAGTACTCAAAATCAGAGCATCTTCATCATTCATTTTACTAGGAGCTGTAATGATGATACCGACCAAAGCTACTCACAGCTGCTCCAACAAGAGTGAGTGGGGAGAAGCTGGGGAGCACACACCAGGGCCAGGGAGAGACTGCCACCTCTCTCTGCCTAAAGCAAGAACCACTCAATGCAGCAGTTAGAGTAGATGCAATTAATGTCCTTTAAAAAAGCTGCAATGGCAATACAGCCTCTCTGAGAGATGAATATGATGGTAAAACCACTAATGAGAGAGCTAATTGATTCAGCAGGTTAGAGGAGTAATGAAGACTCACCCACTGGATGCCTAAATCAGATCATCTGACACCTGCAGAGTACGAGTGTGGCTCGTCCAAAGTAGCGGGCCTGCTGTTAGCCTATTAATAATTTCATTGTTCCTTTCTTGCTTCTTAATCTATTTGTTTCACCCAACTTTGTGTGTTTGATTAAAAAGAGAAGCAAACAAACAAACAGCCACAGGCTCACTCACTGAAACGATGACATTTCACAACAGCTACCCCTCCTGATTAATGTAATTTTCAACTACTTGCAATGAATCAAGTAATCTGGTATTTACTAGATCTTAACCATTTTTCTCTTCCAAGCTAGACATGGGACACCCTCAGGGGATTGTTGTAGCTTTTATATGTTGTCGTTTTGTATACTGTTTTACATATTGGTCTTTGAAGTACTGTGAATTTCCATTTTGCCAGAAATTTGTTCATTTTTCTTGGTGTTACCACCAGTTTTCCAAGGTGACCAAAGAAGCCTGAATTAAAATTCTGTCTGGCCAACTGCAACCTCTAATCCTTGGCAGACAGCCTGCATGTGAATAAAGCCTACCTGGTGAGTAAGAAATTGAATGTTTGTGGCCATTACAAGGGTGAGCTTATGGAAGGAGAAAAACAAACCAAGTTTTTGTCATGGGATCACAAGCTAAATCGGGTAGTGGCGTCTGCCAGAAAGTCACCTGCTAGAAGACATTGTGGCCATTGTGCACGTTTTGTTAAGAAATAATCCTGCAGCATGTTATAACCCTGATTCAGAATACCAAAGTATCAATATCTCAAGAATCACTGCAGTGGAAGAAGCACAATTGAGAATTCTCCATTGTGTGAAGAATGCACTTATCCTTGGGAAGTAAGGAAACATTCTTGCCTCTCAAATGAAGTATGTCAATAAGCCCATCACAAAGTACTGACCCTGGAAGGTACCCAGTATTTTGGGCTTCACTGAATTGTCTCCATTGGGAGACAGAGTTGCTTGTATGAAGCAGGTATACACCTGGAACCAGTGTACTGAGAGAGAGTACAGACAAAATTCTCCTTCTGTAAAACCAAATGGGAAAAAAAAAAAAAAAATCCTAAAAATGATCAAGAGTTTCTTATTCAGAAATCCAAGCCATCTTACCATTCAGGTCCTGGGTCAAAAGAAACTCTTCTCAAGATTATTTTGGGGGCAATGCTTGTACTCACTGCTCTTGAGACCCGACACACTTCTCTTCCACCCACCACCCTAGTCCTGCATCTGCAACAAGGCTCGGGGAAATCTTTATTTAAATTTTTTGTAAGTCAGACCTCTCTGACTCAATGTTTTGGATGAAAAGTCTGATTTCTTCAACTATCCTAAAATTAATCAATGTGTAACTACTCCCCTACTTAGTATGAAAGAACAGTAGTTGAGCTATTAAGGATTTATTACTGATGGAAACATTTAAATTATTGTAAAGTCCCAAATCAGACTTTCAAGCCATTTATCTCTGTTCCTACTCAGGGTACCAATACCAGAACATTATTTTCTTCCAGGCTTTAGACATACTGGTACATCTGTGTCTACTTACCACCCATTTGCAAATTAAATGAACCAAATTCCATTTTTCTTTCCAATCAGAAGACCAATGGTGTACATAAACATTTTCTTGTCGTGCCACTGCCAGCTTAAAGTGACCCACACCCTGTGATGCTCAGCCTTCCCCTGTTCCCAGTACATGCTGGACCAGTACAATTGTGTTTGGCACTGTATTCTCAACTGGATCAAGGTATGGATCCAGATTAAAAATAAACACTTTTCTGGATGACTTGTGCCCTGCATCATGTCACTGATCTAGTTCACCACCCGCACCCCTTAGCAGTTTAGTGCCATGACAGACAGGGTGGCATGGAGATGGATACAAACTGCTTAAGTCAGTACTGCCACCAAAAGAAACGTTTGTCAAACTACAGCTTTAAGATACAAACCAAATCCATTTAACAGCTTTTTACTGCCACTCTGGAAGATGTTTTCTCTAAGAACAGACTGTCAATATCCTATTTACTCTTCAGTTCAGAAAGGTGGGTTTTGTTTGTTTCCTTTAGCATGACAAACCACGCTCCTATTGCCAGACTACAAGCAAGTACACACGTGTCCCCAGGGTGTCAGCTGGAGGGAGGTAAGATCAGTCCCTTGCAGCTTTGGAGACTCGCCCATTCACTTGCCGGTGATGTCAATTCCTGACCGTGGCAGGTTGCTATATACTGCGATGCTATCCCTCCTGTTTCCCCCCTTCCCAGTCAGGCAGATACTGCTTTTTCTCATTGCCCTCTCATATGTCTCCTTTATTACCCTACTTGCATTGTCATTTATCTGAGTTTGGCCTTCCTCACGTATCTTCCAACAGTCATTTGCAGTTTACAGTCACTGTTCCTGTGTTTGGAGGAAGCCAGTCTCAAATGCTGAACATTTTGCTAGAGCAAGGTAGTCTCTGCAGGGATACTTACAGCTTCTGCTCTTAGTGCCTTCCAGAAATGTTTCTTTAATAACACACATAAATATTAAAGGAAGAGAAGGAAAATTGGGAGGAAGAGAAGGAGGGTTTTGTTATTTTTTCTGACCCAATTTCTATCCATCACTTCAATTAGGTTCTCAGAGACAGATGAACTTCTGTATCCTTTTTCCCTCCGATACCTTCTGTATAACTCCATATGGATCTTCAAAAAATCCTGCCTTGCTCAACCTTCCCTCCCTGTTCCCTGTCTGCATGAGTGCCCTATTTCTATTCCTTATTTCTTGGTAATTGTATTCAAACACTCCCTTTGTTCTTTGTTTGCTAACCTGCATTTTTTTTCTCTAGTCAGCTTATCTCTTTTTTAGTCCTTTTGATTAAAGTTCTCAATTCATTTAGTATCTTTCTGTTTCTCCCCAGTCCTTCTAAAGTGAAACTATAAAGCACTGCAGGGAATGCTTGTATTTACCTCCCAATTCTCTTAGCCAGGCTTTCAGGCTGACTTGTGAGCTGTAAACTACTACATCTTAAAAGTTTCCAATCCTATACCAAGCCATTTTACTCTTCCCTTCCCGTTCTCCTCTGGCAACAGCAATACTTTCCACACCCATCATGGTCTTTTGGAATTGTGATTTGCTGCTGCTAAAACCCTTTCCTGATGATCAGATAAACTGAATAACTTGCACAATTTGGAGCAGACATCTCAGTGCACTGGCAGCATAACTGCGGCAGCAGCGGAGAGGTGACAGGTTGCTACACCGGGCATTTCTCAACACACACATCATGTCAGTTTTTCATCCACCCTCTGTCTGAGGTAGCAAGGAAATTGGAGAAGTGTTAGACTGTAATTCTCCTTGGATTTGTCTTACATTTTAAAACAAAAACTAAGGGAAACAGCAAAGAAGCGCGCATCATAGCTCGGTTTGGTTTGATTGGGGCTTTTATTGTTAATCCAAATGATCGCTTTTCTCTCTTCCACAGGCAACAGGCGGATTTGCAGCCTGGATGTGTTTCTACCCACCACATCAATACCAGTGAGTTCATCTTTCCATTTTCACTGAAGTTGCTTAGTAACAGAAGATGAGGGGAAAGCGTGTCCAGACTGCATTTGCAATGTCTTATCTTCAGGTTCATTGAAAAAGATGGACTAATGGACCACCAATGTGAAAACGATGTTCACATTTGAATCAGTGGATCCATTTGATATTCCTCAAGGAGCTTTTAGAAGAATATTTTTGTCATATTTCTTTTCAGCACATATATTTTTATGCGAATGCCCTTCGACTATGCCACGTCTAAGAAATAATAAAGTATTCCCTTATTTTTCTTTTTCACATGGCATTCTGACCACTTTAGTAAATACACAGAATGAGAGTTTCCGTATTTTGTTCAGACACACTTTGAATCATTTTTTAGTATCATTTTGAAAGTGTACTTACAGTTCATTAAAAGGAGAGGCAATCTCAAGAATTTTGAATAGTGTGGACCTGAGCTTAATAAAGACACAGTCTCACGGATGAGTTCCTTCACTACTGTGATCCTCAGAACGATCTCCACTCCCACAGTGGCTGTATCACACCGTTCACAAGCAGTACTGCTCTAAGGATGTATAAGTCAGATTTTAAGGCTTCAGCTGTGGTCTAACTCTGCAGTTCCTGCAGGCAAAGAGTAAGAGCACAGTAGTTCCAAAACCTATTACAAGATTTTTAATTATCTTTCAAGAAAATTTCCTATTAAAAAGAAAAACAAAAATGACAAACCCCGAACAGACAGGAAGCAAGATCAACAGATGCCATTCTTCATCACCAATCTCCAGACTAGATTTAGAACAGTCACAGCTCAGGACTCATCAGCAACGCAATCAAAGCTGAATTTTACCTCCATGCCCTTCCCTTTGGTCTTGCACTAAGGAAAGCATTTCTCCTCTAATTTCTACCTTTACATAAACTCATCCCTACAGAAACACCTCTTCTAGACTAGCTTACTGCATCCAAAGACAGCAGCAGGAGCCATCAGAACCACAAACCTAGGTAGCAGTCACTTCCTTTTTATCCTGCTGGGCCCAGGGAAGAGTAGACATAAAGCCCAGGAAGGTGTTTTTCCCCTCCCCGCAGTGACAGCATGTGGCTGTGGCCTCACCACCAGCCCCAGCAAGACAAGCAGAGGGGCCAGAGCAGGGAGAGCAGAGCTGGTGGCACAAACACCATCACTTGGCAGCTTGATGGTGCAGATGCTGTGCCTCCAGCATGGGGAAGCTTAGACGACTCCCTGCACTGTATATAAAGCCAGCTGCAATTTGGAGCTCTTTATGTATGTGTAGTGTGATGGCAGTAAATGGCTCAGCCCACAGTGTGAGTTATACACTTCGACTGCCTTGTAATATTACTGTATGAACAACCTTTGCTAGTTCTCGTTGATCCATACCCTTGTCATGAAAGGCTTCTCCTGCTTACACGGATGAAAGGGGGTGATGGGAATAAATACTGAATATATGCTTGAATGTATGAGATATGCAACTATTACAAACACAGCTTTTCATTTATCTGTTAACAATGAATAATAAACAGCACTTTTAAAAGATGAGTGCTGGGTTCAGTTTTGGATATATTTCTCCTTTTCAAAACAAAAATATGTCTGTATATCATTACAGAATACTTAAGGTCTGTGTGAGACTACCTCTTGATCATTAATTTTTTATTTTTATGTTTGAATCTTAAGAGAAAATGTGTTGCTGCTCCACAGCACTACTTATTCAACATCCTCAAATCCCCAAGGCAAAGAGTTTGGTTAGACACAAGCTGGCAGAGTACAGAACATAATTATACTGAAAGAGAAGGGTTTTAAAATTCAAGATTAAAAAAATGTGATATGAAATACACAATTTGACTAAGAACTTAGAAACGGATGGTCAGGATCCTACAGGAATATCTTTAAAATACTTAAGGGTGTATTATGCAAGGCCTTGCATTATGCATTTATCATTACAGTCAACCTCAGTATCGTAGCAGGAGATATATGTGATAAAAAATTACTCCTATAAATCCTAGTAAACAGCTGATACTTCTACTGCACGTTTCCCTCTGGAGTTTCCTAAAATTCTTTAGAAATTATAGCCTATATCTTGCAGAATGATAATTGTTTTATCTGTACTGAGATTACAGGAGTAGTTTTATTTGATAAATACATCTGAATTTGGCCTGCTGAAGAAACTGCCTGATCTACCACTGAAACTTAGTCATACCTGTAAAGCACACGAAATCAAACACCAGTCAGTGCACGGTGTCACTACACAGAGTTTAGGACAGGAATTGAAGATACTGAAAATAGGTGAAACTAAAAGAAACAAGGATATTAACGTGCTAAAAATAGCTTGAGCCTGTACCTTCTTCTTTGCTAAAAAGCCTCAAAGATTCTTAAATGTCTACGCACACATACTAAGAACAGAAATGCCTGGAAGAGGGAAGCCAGTGTTCTGCTCAAAGCTGTAACATGGCTGCAAGGACCCGCTCATGAGCTGGAAGCAGCACTACCTTTTCATCCCCTGCCATCCTCCACCTAAGCTGTGAGCCACTCTGTTGCCGGTTGCGCGACACATTCACAAGAGTAATAAAAAGAACTAGACCATGTCCCAAAGGGATGGAATGAAAGAGAGAGAAAAAAATGTGAACAATAAAAATTCCATTGCAGATACTTCCAGCTTTTCTGTACTTCTCCTCCAATCTCCTCATTTTGAACAAGGGAGGTTCCCTTCTTGTTTTGTGTGATTTGTAAATAGTAGCAGCCATTATTTATTCAACATATTTGCCTTTTGTAATGTCGGCTTTAATTTTTAATATTCACACTGATATTCTTCTTCAATAGCGTTGTGTACAGGGGCATATCTGTTTGTATTTATTCATTAGTGTGTTGCTAATTAAATATGTGTTTCATTAAACTTGTTTAAAAAAAGGAGAAGTTGAGAAGAAGGAACATACTGAAGTACAACACCCCAAGGCTCCGAAAAAGCTTCCACAGCTGAGTTGTTAAAAGTAATGTGGGCAGCAGGAGTGTCAAAAGCATCTAATGTTTTCTGCACAGTACCAAGTTTAAACAAAACGCGTGTGCTAAAGGTAGCAGGTAAAGTTAACATGTATCTGTCTGCTTAGAATATTCATGCCTGGGAATCAAAGCGCTTCAGTTACTTTTCCTCTGGCTGCTCCCCTGGCTGGCTTTTTGCCACATGCATTATTTTCTTAGAAGATGCCTTTACAAAGATGTACAGAGATACATCACGCATAAATGAGTATAAAGTGATCGCCTGCTTTGACTATCTCTGCATAGTGAATACTAAAGGACTGTTTTTCTCGGCAAAGCCTGGAAGCCCAAGTCCCTGCCCAGCTTCTTAAGTGCCACCAAATCTTTGGTGTTGCCTCCAACACCCCAACACCAAAACTACATCCTGAAACGCTGGGATGCTCCTGCCAGCTGCACAGCGGTCACTACATGCTTTTACAGCACCGCAGCCCCGAGGCACAGCAAATGCCGCAATGGAATGGCTTCCTGATAACATAGAATGGTTTGGGTTGGAAGGGACCTTAAAGACCATCTAGTTCCAACCCTCCTGCGCTGCGCAGGGACACCTCCCACCAGACCAGGTTGCTCAATAACCTTAACTTTAGGGTGGGCACACGCTGAAACTCAAGGCACAAACCTCCAAGGGGTATTTTACTGGTTTTTGATCCTATGGCTGAACTTTGACAGTAATTCTGTTGAGCTTTGCCATGCAAGGCTATGCCCGCTGATCCTGCCTCTACTAGCTTTACCAATCTAATGTGACAGCTGAGAGTGACAAGTTCTAGTGAAAAATGAAAATTGCTATCTCCAAGCTAAAACCCTGGTGCCAACCCCACCAGAACAGCCTGTTGAACAGCTCAGGTCAGATACATGGGATATTCATAAAGCTGGGTTGTTCGGTGAGTATCCGACCACGTGAACTGGATGGAAAGGAGCACATCCTGAAGTGGTAACTGCCTACTACACAAGGGCTGTATTTACCACTCCGGAGAAAGAGTGGGAAAACAAGCATAAGACTGGCACAGGAACAAACGCATCGAGCTGGAGCACCAGGAATTATGACATGAACTCAGCATATCAGAGATTTGCAGCAACATTACAGCAATCTGTAGATCTTGCAGTAATGGCACATAAAATGAAAGGATATGCATGGGAAATCACCAGTTTATGCAAAACAAAAGGGTAGGCAGATGAGAAAATTTTCAGAAGGAACATTTATCATGCATTCACCATGAATACTAATGGACAGATATGATGATGGTGGACACAGAGAATGACCTGGGTGCTAGATGAAGTCAAACGGTACTAGCGACAAAAATATGCTTGTTAGAAGGAATAATGAAGGCTTCAAGAAAGGAGAAATAAAGCATAAGTTTTAATAAAAGGTCTAGGGCATGAAGCGAGTCTGTTACAAAAGACTGCAAAAAGACAGTTGTAACAATCTCAGCGTATGTGAAGAATGAACTTAGAAGGATATTGTACATGATAATATATACTAGAGTGTAAGGAATGATAAACGGAAGAAAGATCAAGAGTGTGCAGAACAGACAGAGTGAAGAATGGCAGAGAACAAAAAGGTTTAGAGATAAACAGTTATGGAGCAGATGCAGAACACAAAGTGCAAGAATGTCATTCAGCTCCACTGTCACAGCTGCACTGGCAGATGGAAAAATACAAATAAGATATAAACCAATGCTCTAAGATCCATAAGGTGTCTGTTCCGTGGTTACAACAGTCCTAAATGCACCGGTGTAGCTCTCAAAAAGAATCAGTATTTAATCTCAAAGCATTTAAATACAATATGTTCCGTGCACATATAGAACAAACAAATGCTTCTCACACATGAATTTAGTCTCTTTGGCCATTTACTTCTGTCTTGCCCTCGAGGATTTGGGCAGCAGTAGGATCCAAATGAAAAATCATGTGCTAAAAGTTACAGATGATCACACAAAAAATGGATTACTTGGTCTTTATTTGTAGCCAATTGATCCCTATAAACAGCAGTTGGCCAAGACAGAAAACCAACAAAATTGAATTCAAATTTGGGCATATTTAGCAACATATGGAGTGTTTTCGTTCAACTGGAAGATTAAATTTTTATTATTATTTCATCAAACTTTAACTATCATCTGGAAGAAGTAACTTGTTTTCATTATTTCCTTAGGATATTTAATTCTTTTACAGTAAAATATTAATGTTCAATCATGTATATTTTCCTTCTGTTCCTCATTCTCTCCAGTTTGTGTCCATTTAAATGTTAAAATAACGTAATTAAAGAACTTCTTCCTTAGTGTTGAAAGACTATTTCCATGATGAAATATTTTTCTTTTACCACTGCATGTTTATTGTATATGAATAGACTGAAACAGAAACTCTTTCTCAAAGACCTGTATACTGGGAAAAAAGGGCAAATTGATAATGGACAATAGTTTAAGTGACACTGTCTGGACTATTGATAAGGGAAAGGTAAAAGACTGCTTACGACATGCTGTAAAATTCTGAAGTGTCTTTACTGATTTCAGTCGACCTGATTTTCTAGGGAGAATTTATGGAAGAATTTAATGGAAAAAAGAGAAGTTAGTCAGTAGACAAGAAAGAAAGATTGTTCCAGATATGAACTAATTATCTCAGAGGCAGATCAAGATGAAGAAATAAAGGTCACATTAGGAAGAGGGATGAATAGATCAAGTGAAATAGCACAACAAAAGGTTGTAAGAATGAGAAGACAATTTTCACTGATGGACAGTACCAAGGAATCTATGGAAGGAGAGAGAACAAAAGGAGCAAAGAACAACTGAAATGGAAACAAAACAATTTGTGCACACCCATAGGGGTAGAAAGAAGACTCGGATTGGAGGAGTATAAGTCAATACATAGATTCCAGGGTAAGATATTAATAGAACAGAGGAAAGAAAAACAAACCATTATAAATGTCAAAGTTAACATAATATTTACAAGATAGACAGTAAGGAATGTCTGGATCAACACTGTAGAGATAAAGCTAGAGGAAGTAGGTGATAACATCAGCTATAAAGATGGTAACATTCAGATAGTGACAAAATAGCAAACAAATGATTTCAAAGTGATAGTTCAAGACACTGGATAACAGGTCAGGAAAGAGACAGCTATTTAGGATTCATCTGAATATGACTATTGGCTATGTCACTCAAGCATGTCACAGAAGTCAGGAGAGAGCCAGAGGCAGAGTAATTTAACTGTAAACACCAGAAATTATTCTTCTATCATTATCATACTAGCAGATGTCCCCTTACAAACTGAGTGTGATGGCCTACCAATTAAGACCTGAACTGTCTGCTTAAGAAACTGAAGTAATGGCTTCCTAAGATTATTTTTGGATTGTACTTAACTGTGCTACAGATAACTTTAACACAGAGAGGTGTATTAATTCGTACACAGAGTAACCAATGATAGTGACATAACCTGCACAATAAATAGTCAATCTAAATTAATATTATGCGGCTTTTGTATAACTACAGGATTTAAGTATTGCAGATACAGAACAGGGTGCTGTAGTGTTAGTCTAACTACAGATACAGAACCGAAGTCTAAAAACTTTTCCAAAAATTAAACACAACAGTAACACATCCTAATCTCATTACAACACTGATTAATCTACCACTGCTTAGCTAATCGTCAAAAGCACTATTTCCCCATAATTCATTCTCTGATTCTTTGTCATGCCTGATATAAAAAGTATTTTGGTATCAGTATTCTGAAGAGTATTTATAATTATTCTATATAGCTGTTTCTAAAAATCAGGGAAGTGTTAAAATAATGTTAGAATTTATCATTCTCTAGTTATGAGAAGTGAAACCATAAAGGCCAGAAATAGTCTAGATCTGCCACAGCCTCCTGCCAAAATACTATATGGATATCCATAATTTAATCTTACACAGAAGCGAGGAGATCAACCCATTTCTATTCCACTGCTGACATCAAACATAGGGCAAATACTAATACTGTGGTTTCCCTCACCATCAAGTTCCTTCGTTCACTTCCCACATGTGAATGAGCAGCCACACTCCAGGATCAGCTCCTGCTCATTTACCAGTTTGATTCCCATGCAGAAGAGCTCTGTACCTGCAGCAGATTCTGCTGAAACCAGGGAGCATCACACTGCTGGAACAAACCAAAGAATGGAAATTGTTGCCATTTCGTTAATCCTCAAAACATCACTTTCTAAAACATATACTGAAAATCTTGCAAGGTTCCAATAACCAGGTAGATGAGCTTGATACCTCTCACTGCAACTGCTTCCATTTTATCATCTGCCCATCTCTAAGAGCTGGCCAGTTCTTGTGTCATACACAGGTAATAAATCCCTGGAGCTCTTGGCAGAAATTTTGCTCCAGTGCTTGTAGCACTCTACACAGTGAGATCATGGACTGTTCTGGGGGCTTTTTAAACTACTAATACAAATGGCTACAACCAAAGAAAAACTCTTCCAACATTATCTAGCACGTGCTAATGAACATTTAGATATAAAATCAATACCCAAAGCTTTGAGCTGTCTAAACCATGGAGATGTTGGTACATAATCAGCCCTGGAGCTGCTCACATGAGAGCATACACACTTCACTCATCTAATTACATTAAGATTCTCCTAAAGTGACATGCTAAAACAATAAAATTATTTGAATGCTACCTCTGCCGAGTATCACATAACTTATACCTTCATTTCAGTTTTGAGTGAAAAATATCTCTCTCTCTCTCTCCTTGGTGCTACATACATTAAACGAGAAGCATTATTTGCTTTCAGTCCCTGCTAGTAAAGATAATGCTATTCCACTTTTTATAATGAAGTTAAGTGCATCAAAAAGTCCTTCATGTGGTAGCGTCATCTGTGTGCTAAGATGAAGTATCCACATCTACCACTTCAAAAAGCATTCTCCTTGCTACAGACACCCGTTGACATACGCCTCATGCAGAAGACCCCTTCTCATTTCCTGGGAACTGACTGTGGTGGTCCATGAAAAACTGTTCACCACCCATCTCAACTCACAAAAACATACCCAATGTCTGAGTACAAAGAAAAATGACAACTGCGCTAACATGATTTCAGTGCATCTAGTGTTCATAAAGAAATGACAATTTCAAGCTGTCACGCTGCTGAAGAATTCTAAAATTGCTGTTGATGCACCATGTAACCAGCGAACAGGTGCTAGAAATGATTGGAGCGTGGTTCATATTAAATAGAGACCTTTGGAAAAGAAAGATACATTCTGCCAGGCAAATGCGGAGAGGTTCAGCTGATAACGCATATTTATGAATACTGGCAAGCAATGGCAAAAGAACAGGAGGTAGAAACAAAAAAAAAAATAATAAAAAAAATCTTGCATGAACACAGTGATATCAGAGCAGAAAAGCAGACTGTTTCTCCACTGAGATATTATAGCCATACACTGTGCAGGACGGTCAAACCTTTAATAATAACAATGACACAGCATGAAAAAGACTTCCCTCTTGAAAAGAAAAATCAGCCGCTGTATTTAATGAAAATCCTGTTTTCCTAACATTACTGGTATCTGAAGGACAATCTAGGTGCTTTGAGACACCCCATGGCCGTTATCTCACTGAAGGTTAAATGGAGTTACCAACTCTTCAGCAACTTCTCTCTCTTTACTAAACTCAACAGCTTAAATTCAAGTACAGATCCAAAACAAAGATAGCCAAAGGTGTGTAGAAAGCTGTTTCAGCCAGCGTGCAAAACAGTGGGAAGCATTGGGCAGGTTTTAATGGGGAACTAAGACAGTCCCTTCCAAAGGAACCAGACAGTTCAATGCCCCTTTTGTACCTCTCAGCCTCCACAGCTTTAACTGATGGTTTGGCCAGTCTGCCTTTGCCAGAGTTACTGCAGTGTTGGGATGGCGGTGTGGAGGGATTCGTGAGAGAGAAGGTATTAACAGTTAGAAATAAAAATCAAGCAAGCTCATTCAGCTGTCAGAAGTGGGACTTAAATGGCTGATATTGAACACCCTCCATCCTGTTACCTTCTTCTACAAAATGCTCAGTGATCTGGCATGTTTGTGCTGTTCCTGCCAACCCGCATGGAAATTGTAGAGAGCTCTAAAACGTACCATGTATGATTTGGGTGCCACAATTGTGCCACTTTGATGTATGGGTTTACATTAGACAAACAGGACAGAAAAATAGCTACAAGGAAAACAAAGATCATTTCCTATGTTCTTTCCTCGCATTCTGATGTAGCACACTAAAGCGCCTCAGACTATCAGGCTGCAGAAGCCAGCACTGGGTGCAACAGGTATTACCCGCTCACTAGTTTTTATGTGTAAATGGGTCTGAAAAGGGGCAAAACCAGATCCTTGGTCAGCTGCAATATTTTACTCCTGTAGTTACCTTGTAGACCAGACGATAGCTGCAAAAAACCCAACCCCTCCTTTCTGAAATCCCTGACAACATTTGCCTTGTGACCCTTTGTTTTATTTAATACCAGATTGTGAATATTGCATAAACAAGCTATTTTCTAATACAGAATTGATCACCTTTATTTCAAGGGCTGAATCCTTGATCCTGTACTGTGGGGTAGCAGAAGCCAGGCAGTGATCTGATACTGTGGCAATGAAAGTGCTGATCAGGTGTTATAAATATTGTATTTTAGTCAATTGCCTCTAAATAAATATAAATTTGCATAACTTCTATTCTTCTAGCCTTTTATAAATGCAACTAAAAAAACCAGCATTTGGGAAACAGCAGCAGGTCTACAAATATACCCCTGGGAAAGCCAAGTACATCCAGCTCCTTCCCTATGCCTAACCATGTCCCTTTTCAGACAGCCGCACTGGATAGCATTATTCCAAGCCTATCTAAGACACATGGGCTTGATTTCAGGAACAAGTGTGGAGAATCTAGAGAAGCTTCTAGTGAAATCTACTTCACAAAATGTGTATTCAGAGCTCAATATATGTAAAGCTCCTGCAAACTCAAAGCTTCTGTGTTTGAACCCATCCTTAAGGAGAATAAATCCTTCAGGTAGCCCTTACTATCTTTGAAATTTTGTTCTAGGTTAGCAGCAAAAGAAGATATGGATAAGACTTTGGCAGAGTAAATAATACAAAACACAATGTCAAACACAAAGGGTCTGACAAGCACTTTACTAGTGGCTTGTAAGTGATATGACAGACACGGGTGATAAAAGTCTTACATCCAACAGCCAGATATCACTTTTCAGGTTCTACACAAATGGTATTTATTAATACCTTGTCAGGCCACGTGCAGATGTAGCGAGAAGCACGTTTCTCATTTCATCCAATGATCTGCACAGGATGTCACAATTCCAATAACTCATGCAGCAAAGGCAGGAAAACAAGAATCTGTTAAGATTACTAAAGATATTGGCAAAACAGATATTGAAGTGGCAAACAGAACACAAGGGAACAGAGTGACCTTAGCAGAATCACACCCACCCACCCACCCAACCCCCTGCCAACAGAGGCTCTCCTACTAATTATACGGGTATTTTGCTAACGTGCCAAGAGAGACAAGCGTAGAGAAGCCAATCACTCTGCTGCGTCTGCTCCTCAAATCTTTCAAAGGTCAAAATCAAACTGGAAGTAATCAAAAATGCCCTGCTCTTGCCCCTCTGTCCCCAGTGACGTTTTAGAACCACGTGTTGAACTAAGCAGCTCACCACAGAGAATGTACTTGGCCGTGTCTCCACAGAAGGGAGTATATGAAAAAGCACTTAACATTGACCTATTTGTGCTCCCATTTTAATCAACTGGAAAACACAGGCTGGTCAAAAATGGATGCACCTGAAAGTCCTACCTGTACACATTAATGTTACAAGAAGTTAAATGTGAATAAGTAATACTGATAACTCTGCAATGGTCTCCTAAGGCTTGGTTCTCCCAAAAGAGATGACGGACCATCTGTGGTTCTCAGATTCCCTAGCCTGAGAGAGAGATGACGCTTGGACAACAGACGAAGGACAGATATACAAGGGAAGGGGACACCAGAGCAGATGACAAGTTCTGTGCTAGAAGTAACTGCTCTTAAACTGAGCGAGAGAGATACTGCGGTATCTCAAGAGGCAAGGTGTACCCTTTCATACAATTGCTTTCATATTTTTTAAGATAAATCCTGACTTGAGTAGCAATCACTTTTTTGCTTAAGTATGACTTTTTAATTTTGATATAAGGCTTTAAACTTTCTTTGCCACACTCTTCCCCCTCCCTCTCTTTATACTTTATATGCTGTACAGCATGCCATTTTGGTTTCCTGCTGAATTCACACTTTTTGTTTGCTTATGTATTTCAAGATCTCAATCAATCATGTTGTCAAAACAGCCTTTTTGTATCATCTACCTACCACCACTTGTCATTAGAGATGTTTAAAGCTCCACTGCTGCAGAGAGTCTGATTTACACTCTGACATCTCCCACACTGAGCTTATTATAATTGTCTATAAACTGCCCTTTCACAAGCTTTAATTAGGAAATAACAAATGGTTCAGGAGCATGCTGTTAGGCAGTTTATTCTTTCTAAATTCAGTATTTCCACTGTAGTCTACTGATCACAATGTCATGCTATGCAACAATCATGTTGATTTCTAAATTTTTACTTTAACATTTAAATCTCTTCATGACCTTTTCCCTTCTACTCCTCCTCCTCCTCTGCTCGAATAGATTTTACAGCTTTCTGAATTGTTCTAGATGCAGTATTTCTGAGCTGAAACAGGAATAAGCTAAAAATAAGTACTGCACCATCAGAAAACGTTTATTTTATTAAAGGCCCACTGGAGAGGTGGCTTTCTTGGTTACACACAGTACTCTCTGCATTCTAATATACCACTATAGCCTTACAATTTCACGGAGGACTTTAATAAAAAGTCTGAGATGAATTATATTGTTCAGTGGCTTGGAGTCACAAATTCCAGAAAGGGTTATATAGTTCAATTAACTAGTCACCACATTGCCAGAGCTTATTTTATACAGTAAAATTAACACTGGGGAAATGCATCTACAGCAGCTGCTGCAGTCCACAGTATTATGTCAAACAAGGTCTGAAGAGATAATCACGCAGATCCCAAAATAAATGGGGGAGGAAGTTCTAAAGGTCGAACATGAATGCAAGCTTTCGGATGCGTATCTATGCATGTCTTGTTTGCAAAACTTTGTTTTCCATGTCTATAAATGGAATAGTTTATTTAGAGAAAAAGATGGTTTGAGCGTCACTGATACAAACAGTCCTGCACTACCTATTTCCTTGAACTTCACAAAAGAATGTGTTTTACTATTTATGAGGAATAGTCACAGCCTAGTCCACCTGCAATCAGTCACTGCTGTTTTGCAGCAGAACAAAGACTTCTGAACAGATTCATCACTAGAATTGCCTGTCTAACAATAATTCCATTCTAAAAATCTTGTTTTCACTGTACAGCACTGATTGCAGCAACAAAAGGTTTGAATGGGCTCAAGATACTTCTCTAACTCGCTCAGCTGCTATTTCTCATCTGGGAACTTGGATATTGTTCAGGTATGTGGTCCCCTCCTCTTCAGTACCAGGTCAGACTACTTCAATACTCTGTTATAATTGTTTTGGTACCGAAATAGCAGAGGGATGCATATTTTGTTCAAATATGTGTAAGAAGCTCCTGCACAGCTTGATGTCCAACTACATGTGGTGGCTGTGCTCTCCACTTCCATGGGCTCTCCAACAGCATTCTGCTCCCACGGGCACTTTTGGAAGGGAAACTAGAGAAAGCATTTCAAGTTCTAATAGTCTGAGTACTCTTCCAGTTAAGCTTAGACTCAGCAAAGAAATAAGAATCAGCATGCACATATTCACAGAGAACTCAGCAGCAAGAAGCTCAAATGGCAATGTGTAGCACTTAGGCTTCCATATTGTCTTTTACAGCGATATTCACACTAGGGACAAAAGTGTAGGCATTGCACACTGATAACTTGTCGAGACAAACACGCTGAAACAGCAACTTGCTTTGTCAATGCCTGACAATGTAGAACATTCCCTCACTTGATAACTGACGCCATTTTCCTCCATGAAGACATGTCTTGGGGTCTGTTCATAAAGCCTAAAATCTGTCTCTGTAATGACATTTTGTTGAGTTTCTTCTCTGTGATTTTCATACAGCAAAAAATACACACAGAAATACTCCTACAATACTTCATTAAACCCACCATACGGCACTTTCCTCTATAATACACAAATATGCATTTGTTTGACATATGAAGATAGATGCATGGTTATACAAGTGGTGTACTGGAGTGCACTGTTGATCAAACTAAGCCTAACCTGTTGAAAATTGTATTTCTGCTTTGTTAGCTCCAATCATTCATCAACTTGCACAAAATTCAGTGAACATCTTTCTCAAAGGGTTCTTCGGGGAACAGAATACATAGCATGTTTTAAAAACTGATATATTTTGTTTTAATAAAATGTTTGGCTTTGCGTACATAGACTGATACACTCTGTCAAAATGCGTTAGATCCCTAGATAACTGCATAACACCAGAGTATTATTTGACACATTTTTGAAGTCTATTTTTACTTATTTTTATCTATTATTTTATTTATGTTTGGTGCTAGGCTTTATTTTTATTTATTCACATTTGTTACTTTCAAAGTTTAGTCCTGGCATTTGATCTGCACACACTGTGTACTTCTGGCACGCTCAAAGGGAAACTGTTGGGATTGGTACGTGTAAAATTTATACCCGCCTGTGCATCCTGCAGGACGTGGATCTAAAATGGGGTTAACACGGTTAGGTTGAGAGAGGGCCAGATTCAACTGTGTGCTGAATGACTTCCAAAGGATGGTAATTTTCGTTTTCCAGGAATGTCTTTATGTTGCAGATATAAAGGACTAATTTCCATTTCTTCTAGATCTGGCTCAAACTCTCATTTACTTATAAGGCCTGTTTTAAATCCTGCTTTTGTCTAGGTCATTTTGTGATACAATGTGTTATTATTCTTCTACATAAAATAAATGAGAGTGAATATCTCAAGGGTGAATTATTCTATGTCAAAACAAGAAGTGAAACAATATGGAAATTGTTTCCAAAGTTCCAAGGAATAAAAATTATGATGGAATTTTAAAATTCTAATAAATAACTGATTAGTTACCACTCTTTATAATCTCTCTACTCTGCAGAACGTTCTGCCAGATTGAGTTTCCCAAGGCAAAAATACAGTTCCAGTTTATAAATAATTTCCTGAGTCCACAGAAACACCTATACTGAAATTACAGGCAACAAACCATCTCACAGAAATCTGGAACATCCTTCCTTTTTACTGCTGGAGGTTTTTTTTTGCACTGGTCTGTTTTGGAAGACAGACTCTGACTGCAACCACCATTGCCTGAATATCTTGCTTAGTCCTCGTTACAGTATGTGTGCTTTCTTAGCAGGGAGATTTATTACACTAGCAACAATACTTTACAAAGTCCAAGAGGCAAAATTTGGTATCACTTGGAGGGATCCATCTGAATCAGTTTAAAGGGCCACAGAGACTACTATATGAAATCCAAGGCATATACGACAAACTCAAAGGGCATTCTCAGTGTTCAGACACAATTGTTAGTTTAGATACACAGTTTAACCCAAACAGCATCACTTGCTAATTTTTTTATTATTCTCTATAAGATTATTCCAGTAATTTGCACTGAGAAATCCCTATTTTTAACACATAAACAAATGGAAGAATCTGAAGAAAAGTTTCCCTTTTATTTCATTCTAATATTCAGCTGCTTCTTCATACTCAGAATTCATCCCCAGTTCCTCAAAATCCTTTTGTTATAGGTGAACAATGATAGCTTGACAATGCAGTTATTTCTGCCATATATTACAATAATAGCACATTTTTCCTGTGAATGCGTGTATATCTGAAATGTCCTAAATGAAGTTTCTCTGTGTTATGCAGGTATAGATTGGACTGTACATCAGCTGCATGTTTGCTCCTCCCAAATGCATGACAAAGGCTCTGGATACATAATGTACAATAGCTGTCACAGATGTAATGCCTGCATAGAATACTTCACACAGATATTTGCACTAGTATTCACTGTATGAGATGTACTGTTTATTGTGGAATTTACCTGAAAAAAAGCAGCTTTTGTAAGAACTTCCTACCTTTTGGTATATGTAAGGTAGACAACGGATGCACAAACCCATTCCCTCTGTGGGTGCTTTTAATGCTATCAAAAATTCCTTTCAGGAATTCAATTTTCTGAAAGGCTGTAAAAGCACAGAGAGGCCTAGAAATCAAGATAGCATGAGGGCACCAAAATATGATGAAGTTTCTGAAAACACTGAAAATTTAATGGAATCAAATAAAGAAAAAGAAGCAGGGATATCATTTTCCTGTGATCTTTGTTTTCTTCCCTCATTTTTCCATTCTGCTGTGCAGTCTCAAGCACGAGTACATATAGCCCTAATTAGAGTTGAAAACCTTCATGGGGAGGAAGAGCTGTGCCAAATGACACCACAGAGCTTCAAATCCGTAAGGCTAAATACCCCCATAAAGTTGTAGTTAGATACGTCTGCAGAGTCTTTTGCAGAGGGATGTGAGCTCACTGGTTGTAAGCTGAGGAAAAGCCACAGTGACATTAAGCTCAAGTTAATAAGACCTGCTGGGAGGTATTTGCTGCAGAGGTGGACAGGCTCTTTCTTTCTGGTTCCAATACGTTCCATGTTGACTTTATGAGCTTTTTCCAGAAAAAAAGCACAAATGCCTTGGTGGGCCATGTAGGGAAATCATATAGTAGCTAAATAGTAGCAGAAGGGTTGATGGCTTAAGGATCGGGATCAAGGTCCTAAACGAGTGACAAATAAGCACTGAGAATCAGTGGAAGGTACTAAAATGTCAGGATGCTGAAAACTAGATGGATTACAGAGCCCATAGGTTTTGATAAATAGCTCTCTTGAAATAAAGCTGTAATACCTTATTGGACAAAGCACTGGTTGCTCTTCAGCTGAACAAACAGGTCAAGTACATGTCCGGGCAAATATCTGTTCTTCAACGTTAAAGACGGAGTTGCAACTCCATTTCTCCTCTCTGTCAGTTTGCTTTTGGATCTGTTTTGACTTCTGCTGGACTTGTGCGGATTTAAATAGGACACATCAGACCTGGGAGCACCATTTAGCTACGTGTCAGTAATGTGCGTATACTTTATTCAAAACTAGGTTATGGATAGGAGTCATTCCTGATGTCTATTTACACCTTGCACAAGGAACACAGTCCTAATATCACTGATTAGACAAATATGCTAGTTCATTAAATAATACAAATCCAGAGAAGTGCTCACCACTTCTGCGAGTTAGCACTCACAGTCTATTTATCCTGCCAAAATGACGCATTTCTGAAGTTTTTACACCTGGCTAACTGAACTCTACTGTTTTTCTAGGAGTTTCTAGGATATCCCGGCTACAGTAGGTAAGATTTATAAGAGCAGACAGTATTTTATATTTATGTCATACCTTTCACTCTGAGATATTTCAAAATCATAAATTAAAGTCTAATTTGGACAAAGATAATTTGTTACACCTCTGTAGTACAGCCCTATAGTATGGTGGGATGAACTAACCTTTATTTGAAAGACCACAGCACACCAGGTTTGCAAAAAAAAAAATAATCCTGAAGTGACTGTTAACCTAGATGCAGATTAATAGCAACAGCAAATCATCTGGGTATATAGCTTTCTTTCAGGATTGACTAAGGGAGTCCAAGATAATTTCTCACAGGCTGCTAAATGCCAGTTAGTGGGAGGTTTTTTGCTTATTTGTTTGTCTTTTATATGAAGAAAGACTTTTATGTACCTGAGCTACACCCAGAACTGTCAGCTTCTCCACAGTTCCTGCAAAAACCACTGAGATGTCCAGATCCCGAGAAGTGTTTTAAATTAATATTTGAAACCATCTGGTCAAGCAAAATATACTGGAGCTTGACAAAACACAACTGCCAGGAGACAGAGGTATAATTAATTCAATTTTACTACACACACAGAGGCAATACTAAGGCATGACTGGGAAAATCAAGAATTTAATTTCCCTGTTCCGAACTTTCTGCCACTCTGTAAGAATAACTACGACTACTGCTGTCTGAAAATGCTTTCAGCAAAAGCCTTAACGTTCCAAATGATCCTGCAAATCTCATTTCTGTATGCTTTTTAAGTTGTTTAGTTCTGAATCAGCAGTCTAAAAGTGTGTTTAAACACTGCAGGTAACCATTTCCCATGGAACAAATAGGGAGGAAATCAGGTTATAGCGAGGGCACCCAGCAGGACTCTTCTACTGTCTACTCAGTGTCAATGTAAACTGATTCCTTTAAGAAAGACACTCGGGGAGAAGTGAACAGATTGTGGGAAACATGTTCTGCATGCAAGAAAGAGCAAAGAGATGGAATACTGGATACTATGAGATAATTATGCAGAGGGAAAAAAAGAAGAATCAGACAGGATAGCAACAGAATAACAATATTTTCAGGAGATGGGAACTGTACAAACTAGGCTGACTTGCAGCAGCACAAAGCAAATAATAGATGAGCATCCTCTCTTTCGCTTCTGTGCTCACTTACTAATTCTTTCATGCAAAATAACTGCCACATTGCAAGTTTCTGATGGCTTCTTTATCATTGCTCAGGTTACTAAAATTACTGGTTTTGCCAAGCATTCAGTTATGAACTAAATAAGAAACACACTACAAAGAAATATAAATGTTTATGCATTAAAATAAAAAAAAAACCACTTTCAGACTGACCAAAATATTGATTATGACAGCTGGAAAATTGAGAAAAGTTTGCTGTAATAAGCACAGAAAAACACCAAGACAGACGCTAAGTAGGCACAAATCTCAAGTGTTGGTAGCCGAATACCTCTCTGCATGTGACCTTCACGAAGCTATGTGGTGGCTATAAGGAACAGTATCTCTCCAGGTACAATCTCATAACACATCATGTCACACACTACCAAAAAAGTGAGAGCAATCAAAGGAGAAGGCAATTGGAGATGTGCTTCTCCGATATAATATCAAGATGTTTAAATAGGATTCAAATAGTTCTAACAATGATCTAGCAGAACAGAACACATTTAGACTACCAAAAGAGTGGGATTACGTTAACGATTAACATGAGACACTATTACTTTTCAAACAGAGTTTTATTATTTTGCAGTTCTGTACTATAGGCTCATTAAAAGGGCTACAGAAGTGATGCCCATCCAACAGAAATGACCCACCAGAAACCCTCCTGGAGCAAACCATCTTCTTTGGATGCTGCAACAGCACCTGGAGGATAAGGCCCAGCATACACCAGGACCAAGACTGGAAAGCTGCCACGATCTCATCCCTACGAGTAAACTGAGCACAGCCAAAAGGTAAAGGAAAATAAATTCAACTGTTCTCTAATTTCAAATCCACTTGGCTATTGTGCATTTGAAATTTCAACTCTGATGAATTTCTTTTTTAGTAGAGATAATATAATTAAAGAAGAGAGGCTGAAAATATCTATGGGGGAAAATGTGGTAAAAATGGAGCAGGGAAACAAAAGGTACTGACAAACAGAAAAGGCATTTTATATAAATGTATATACAAAAATAAAGCATAGAGCATTGTGCATAGGAGAGAGAACTGACCTGGGCCAACTGAGGACTCCGAGTACCCTTTTTCCTTTCCTGCATATGCACAAGAAAAAAAACCAACTTTTGAACTGACTCATCCTTGAAACAAATTTAAGGCTTCCATGACAGCCAAAAATCTAGTTCTAGTCAAAGAAGTTCTTGAACCTTAAAACAGCTGACCTCTCTTTGTCTGTTTTGAATAATCAGTAAGTCTGTAAGTCTGTGACTTGAGCTTTTGTTTATCTTACTTCTGAATCTGCTGCTTCCCTTCTAAAACCTCTTTAAACAGAGCAACAGCACAAAGCCAAACACTTTGCTTGAGCTCTATGCTGCAATACGTGGCATATCAAGAAAATAAAACCTAATTTTAGACTGTGACAGAGTGAAAGCTATGATTTTGCTAGTTTGAAGCTTTTGCTTTCAGAAAAAAAGGAAGAGGATCATGGCCCAAGCCACCCCTAGACAGAATTCTGAGATTCTCCCACGTAAATTCACAAAGTCAAGTGATCTCAAGAGCATGAGGACAAGGTAAAATAAAATAAAAAGGGAACACAGTATACAGTCACCAAGGAATGGCAGAGGAATAACAGGAGGGTATATACGCTGCTGTGACTACAGAATGTGAAAGGTAAGGGGAAAGTACTGCAAGCACTAGTAGCCTTGATATAATGACAATCATAGATTTCAAAATTGGAAAGGTTTCAGAACTAACGAAGTGAGAGTAAACAGGAACTCTCTGCATTGCTGAAAAACTAGTCAACAAAATTAGGGAGCAAACGGAAGACTCTGGAATGGCTAGTAATTACAGGAGCTTGCAAATGCCAAGTGTGATACTCCAGAAGCCCCGATATTGTAAGGGAATAGATAATCGTGAGTATAATAAAGAAACAAAGACAACTGTGGTAACCAGGAGATCTAAAAGGATTCTGTAAAGGGTAATACAAAAAAGGGAGTAATACATAATAACTTCAGACACCAAAATGAGGAAGCCGGGGAGAAAGAATGATAAGGGAGTAGGAGGGATTTTGTAACATGCTTGATAGGGCTTTTATTTTTTTTGGTATGTTTTAAAGACCAAGCTAATTAGACACAGACGAGTCATCTAGAACAAAGGTTAAACATCAGCTGTTAAGACAGAACAGAGCACTCAAGGTGAACCTGTCACAGATTCGCAAATTACAATAAAAGATAAGAGGAAGATGATGGGAGACTGGCTTAAAATTTTAAGAATAGAAATAGCATATGAAGAGAAAATTTCCCCTGTGGTTTTGTTATTGTTGGGAACAAGTGTTACCTGTAACACTCATGGAGTATATCTTCATGATGCACTTTTAAAAAGGACATAGCATGGTGTAATAGCTTACTAATAATGGAAATATTTTCAAGTATATTCAATAATTAGAATAACATCCACATAAGTCAGAAAAATTTTATGCTGTAAAAGGTAGTTGGTTTGCTTTCCTGCTTATTATGACATGATTCCTGGAAATGTGATTTCAAGTAAATATACATGTTTATGCATAACAGGATCTACATACCTCAGCTCCAAAGCAGAAGGGGAAACAGACACTATATGAAAGAGAATTATTCTGGGTAGCACTAATAATTCTTTATTTTGTTACCATTTCCACCAGTAAATTACTACTCTTCTACAGTAGAAGAATGTGACATCCTTTTTGCAGTCATATAGCAAGTACAGGCATATTAGTTGGAAAAGTCTCGGTGGAAACTCAGAACTGTATAAATACCAGAAATAAACACCAGTTCAAACAGTTCCCTGGTTTGTGTGATCACTCAAACAATTCACCCCAGCCCCTGATCATGCTTCTGGGCAGTGTCATTTTGTAAAGGGCGTCTTCATCAACTTCTACAAGACTGTTCCACTAACTGCTTTAGGCAATACTTGGGTTCTCTTCTGATGTCCAGAGGAGGGCTGCCTTATTGCTGCTTTTTATATCTTTCACTCAAATACAATGGTATTTGATGGATTTATACTGTATGTATTTATAAGAAGTGTCTGCACTACTAAAACCCTATAAAGATTTTTCTAAGTATCATATTGAAATAAATAAAACTATCAGCACGTTCAGTGAGATTGCCTGTATGTTTTAAAAAATGTTTCAACATTTTTTCTAAAGAATCATTTTACTAAATATAACACAAATATATGTACACATAATTCATTTTATCTGAACACATACTGGTCATTGAAATGAAACTTATCTCTATTTTGAGAGCCTAAATGACTTAAGTTGTTCTTTCCTTGACATGTTGCAAGGTGATATATTTCTGCTGCAAGAATTACAGACACTAAATTTCTCACTAAGTATATACATATATACTTCCATACCATTTTTCCTAGGAATATTTAAAGAGATTAAATATCTTTTTTACAGTGGCAGTTACATTTTATAGTATCCTAGGAAAATCCAGGCTGGAAGGGATATAAGGAGGTGGCTAGTCCAAACTCCTATTCAAAGGAGGGCCAGCTGTGAGATCAGCCCAGATTTCTCAGCACTTAACCCACTCGTGTCCTAAAAGTCTCTCAGGACGGAGACTACACAACCTCTCTGTGCAGCCTGTTTCAATGTCTGTCCCAACACTAAAAAAAGATTTTCCTTCTATCCAGTAAGAGCCTCTCTGCCCATCGTCTCTCATCTTCCCACCATGTGAAGACACTGATAAGCATTGGAAGGCTGCTATTAGGTCCCCTCTAGACCTTCTCTTCTCAGGCTAAACAAGCCCACTGCTCTCAGTCTCACTGCATGGGACTTGTGCTCCTGTCCCTTGCCCTGCTCGGCAGCCCTCTGCTGGGTTCACTCAGGGTAACCAATGTCTTTCTTGTGCTGGGTGTCTGTAGGGGCAGGGAACAAAACCAGGCACAGACATCTAGACACGGTCTACCAACATCTGAGTAAAAGGCGGATAATCACTTCCCTTGATGTACTGGCCATGCCCCTGCCGCCCGGGGCAGCTTGGTTGCCAGGCTATGCTGCTGGCTCACGTCCAGCTTGCTGCCAGTGGCTTTCCAGCAGAGCTGCTCCCCAGCCAGTTGGTGCCAAAGTTGTGTCACTGGAAGGGGTTCTCTCCTCCCAGGTGCAGGCCTGTGCATTGGGCCTTGGTGGATTTCATAAGGTTCCTGTCTGCCCATTCTTCCAGCCTAAAGTCTCTCTGAATGCATATTGACTGGTCCCCAGAAATTCCCATCATTAAAACCTTGATGAGAGGTGTCACTAGATACAGAAGGTTAAATTGCCTATTTGATAGGCCAAATAGAAATGCCACTACCTTAAGTAGGTGATTCCACATATGGAATTTAATTTGAATGACTGATAACTAATTTCACCTGCACACATATAAAGAAGATGAGAAGACTCTCGAGTACAAATCTGTGCTAAAAAGCTGCCCCTAATATGAGGGTCATATCCTGAGTCCAACAGCTTGCTCCTCTGCTGATAGTGCTCCAATTTAATCCAGAGTATTGCACACACGTAAAACTGAACTAACACAGTGGAGGAATCAGTCTCATCTGTAAGCATGCAAAAACTTTCTAAATTGTGTAAAAGAAAGTGAAAATAGAAAGCCAAAGAGGCAAGAGTTGAATATTTTCCTTTGTAAGCATTAGAAAACACAGTATGACTATAAAACACAAAGCATACACATTTGAGGTGTGATACACCAAGTGCAGGATTCTGGAACAACAAGTTTGGTAAAACCTGGAAAATGACTACACACACAAAATATCAAGCTGCAAAGTCACTGAAGTGACAGGTAAATTAGACACAACAGAACAAGAACACTGATTTGGTTCAAAATTCTATGTCTGCAGCAAGAATTATATAAATAAATTGGCAGACAGGCACAGGCAATTCATATAGAAGATGACAACAAAATTATGAACAACAATTATGGAATCGTGAGTTGTTATTACAATTCTCTGAGACACTTCTTGATCTTCTTCAAACTATTTATATTACAGAAAACTCAGATCCAAACACTAGAAGACTGACCATGTGTAACATAACTACTTGGCTGGGCAGTCTTTGGAGGCCATAGTCTATAATGACTACAGTCAGCAGACCTGCTGATTTCAAGCCATGTTAGCTGGTTAATAGTTCCCTGGGTCACGTCTGACCTGCCAGGACAGCTCTCTGACTCACTACCATTCACTTTCCTAAAGACTTCACCAAAAAAAAAGCAGACAGCAGGGTGGTGGCATATCCCAATTTACTTTGGTGGCTCACAGGTTGTTACCAACAACCCTTTTTCCTACAGACATGGCGAGAAGAGGCAGCCATGACAGGAACTCTTGTATGTTGATTAGAAGATAAGTCAACCTCTTGGTAGCAACCACTACACTGCCATTACACTTACGGAAAGGGCCACCACAGAAGAGCCTTGAGTGGCTCTGTACCAGGCTATTCCACCTGCTTTTGCAAGAAAGACTGGGAGATCTAGCAGGACTCTTGGATAAACAGCTAGTGTCATGGTTGTTAGTTGAGAGAAAATAAAGAAAAAAAAAAATCTAGAGCAGAAAAAACAAGAAAAAAGTAGGTTTCTCCTGCATCTGCAAGATCAAAATTGCCACAAATATAATACTGCAGCTAAAAATGACTAGAAAAACTTCCTACAGGAATGACCAGACACATAGAAATGACCAAGTCAGGAAGTTTAAGAATGTCCTGGCTGAAAATAACCCCATCCTCAACTGAGACAAAATAATACCACATTTATTCTGGAGTCCAAATTGTGTAAACTGAAAATATCATCAAAAGTGACTTAACCTACAAGATATGATCTTATACTGTAATAAACTAGGAATTTACTCACAGTCAATTATGCCATATCAACTGTGGGTGGAGGGGAAGGATGAAATTCCCAGCTGAGTGTCAGTAATTTCTTCAATAGCTGAAACATTTTTTTATAATCCAAACATCATTTAATTATCATAACCGTACAGAATATCCGGCAGTTACTGACCAAAATCTCCAATTTAATTCTCTGCAGTCCAAATATGCCAGGTATAAACCAAGAGTGAATTTGACTTCCAATAGGTACTACATATGTAAACTCTCCACCCAGAATCCTAATGATTTGAGAGCTTCTGTGAGGAATGACTTGAATAAAAGTATAAGGAATTTGGTACCTTGAAGAAACAAGCCTACTTTAAAAGGTAAATTCTGTGTGCCTTGCATACGCAGAACTCCCCTAAACAACTTTCAAATGAGCCCTGCTGTTACCACATTCACGCTGCTCTATTCACAGTAAGGAAAAAAGAAATGTAAACATGAAAGATCTTTAGAAAGTGTACTTCCTTAGAGATTTTTTTCCTTTTTATATTTCAGCTTCTTGTTCCATTTCCACTACGCTTGGTTTTTGTTTTCTCTGCTGAAAGAAGTTCAAGCCCGATTGCTTCAAAGAATGCCAATAATCACATATCACTATCCATAATATCTTACAGGAAGCCCTAGTGTATGTAACTGCATTACCTTTCCCAACATTTTAAGATCAGAATAGCATGAAACTGCTGTTTCTCATGTCACAGAGGTTAGTTCTCTTGTGAGTTTGTGTGAAACAGCTAGTAAAAAGTAACTATTATCTGAATCCAAATACACAAAATAATCTTAAGTGGCTAGCATTTTACTGGTAGTCTGTGACATGATTGTGTCATTTACTGCATCCAGCCACTAAATGACAATGCGAGCTGGAACTCTGCAAACAATTCTTTTCAGCCATATGTCTGCAAATAGTCTGGAAATTGCAAGCACAGTAGAGGGGGGTGAAAAACCCCATGAAAATAACAACAACCCCTCCCAAAACAAACAAGTAGTTGTTTTGAAAATGCAATTCGGAATAATACTGCTCCACCCAACTGAAGTGACTCCCACTTTTCCTTTCAAATGCTTATATGTGAATCTACCAGGGTTTGTTTCAGAGCAATTACACATGTAGTCCTAGATAGAATAGTGAAACCTCACAGAAAGTGACATTTCTTTGTGCGCTGTACATCAGTGTTAATAGGTGAGATCAAACAACAGGACAAAATACAGTAAATAAAGATACAGCAGCATACGTGGAGAGATCCAATCCTATAATCCCCCCAAAGACTCCAGAATATAGACATTATTTACACTGATTTGTAACAGAAAATAACTTGCTTTTTGCTGGTAGTGGTGTTTTTTTTTTCCCAGTAAGCAAAACGTAAGCATTTACTCAAAGCTGAATAAAGTTACTTACCAATTAGAGTTACTAGTATCTTGTGAGAGCCAAATCAAACATAAAACAAGCAGGTGTAACTTACATGTAAGATCATGCTGAAGTTTCACGTCAAGACGTTGTACCTCAAAGTCATGAAGAAGGTGAGCTAACAAGAATTTTGACCACAGGCCTTGGTTCACTGTTGTCCACCCCTAGTTAAGAGAAAAGTTTCCACAAAACATTATATTTTTGCTGGTTCTGCTTTAACCTATGTAAACACAAACAGTGACACAAACACCGGCAGATCTGACCTTTCACTAACAACAAATTCGAAACAGGATGAGAGGAAGCACGGATCATCACTGTCCATTCCTGTAATGGCTGTTTGCATTCAGGGCCCTGCAGGACAACCAAGGATCCAGACACAGGCTTGAGTCTTGGAAGCTTGGCTGCTTCTTCCAACTACTTCACCCAGTCTAATAGAAGACACTACCTCTTCTTCAAGATTCTGCTTTCCTTTCCTCCTTAGACACCAGGTTTGTGTCAGGCAACAACCAAAGCACACAATATATGCAAATTTAACTCTCTTCCCCTTCACTGTATGTCTGAGAAACAGCTGGCCAGCTAGGCCCGAGGCGGACATCTTGCACCCAAAGAATCCTCTCAGCAGATTACACAGCGATGACTGTCACCGCCGAGACGCTGCTGGAAACTGCAAATCAGGTTGCAAGAAGTTGAGAGATCCTCCTATCTGATCTTAGCTACACATCATTTACAACTCTACTACAAAATACCGAGTCAGAGCAAGACACGTGTTTTACAAGCCTTTTACAGCAGGTAGGCAGACATCAATTATACTAAGCCATCATTTACATCTAATTCTTTCTGTCAGCTAGGTTTGCGTTACTGTTGATTCTTGTGCTGAAGCAGTTATTTTAAAGAGTATTCAAAGGTAGATAGCAAACATAGTTACCTGTGTATTTGTCTTGCAACTTGTTACTTCAAATTGCTAGATCACACTATGGGCAGAGAGAGAGAGAGAGAGCTGAACGCTGCTGAGTAACGAGGCCTGCATAGTCCAGGAACCTCTTTTTTGTATTTTATAGAATCATAGAATAGTTCAGGTTGGAAAAGCCCTTAAGATCAAGTCCAACCATTAACCTAACACTGACAAAACCACCACTAAACCATGTCCCTCAGCACCACATTTTTTTTAAATACCTCCAGGGATGGTGATTCAACCACTTCCCTGGGCAGCCTGTTCCAACGTTTGATAACCTTTTCTGTGAGGAAATTTTTCCTCGTATCCATCCTAAACCTCCCCAGGTGCAACTTGAGGCTGTTTCCTCTTGTTCTATCACCTGTTCCTTGGGAGAAGAGACCGACCCCCCCTGGTTACACCCTCCTTTCAGGGAGCTGTAGAGAGCGAGAAGGTCTCCCCTCAGCCTCCTTTTCTCCAGGCTGAACACCCCCAGCTCCCTCAGCCGCTCCTCACAAGACTTGTGCTCCAGACCCCTCGCCAGGACCAGGTTTGTTGCCCTTCAACACCTCAGTGTCTTTCTTGTAGTGGGGGGCCCAAAACTGAGCACAGTACTCAAGGTGGGGCCTCACCAGTGCTGACTACAGGAGGATGATACATGCCACACTATTCTTGATACAGGCCAGGATGCTCTTGGCCTTCTTGGCCACAGAACTGGCCCCAATACCAAGCCCTGGGGGCCACCACTCGTGACCAGCCGCCAACTGGACCAATAAGCCTCCATTCACCACCCCTCTCTGGGCCCGGCCTTCAGCCAGTTTTTCACCCAGTGAAGAGCACTCCCATCCAAGCCACGGGCAGTTTCTCCAGGAGAATGCTGTGGCAAACCATGTCAAAGGCCTTACGAAACTCCAGGTAAGCAACATCCACACCTTTCCCTCACCCACCAGGTGGGTCACTTTGTCACAGAAGGAGATCGGGTTTGTCAAGCAGGACCTGCCTTTCATGAACCCGTTCTGACTGGGCCTGATCGCCTGGGTGTCCTGTACGTGCCGCATAATGGCACCAGGGTGATCTGTTCCATCACCTTCCCAGGCACCAAGGTCAGACTGACAGACCTGTAATTCCCTGGATCCTCCTTCCAGCCCCTCCTGTAGATGGACACCTGGCTTGGTGAGCACTTCTGCCAGCTCCCTCAGTACCTTCAGGTGGATCCCATCTGGCCCCATAGACTTGTGCACATTTAAGTGATTGTAGCAGGTCCCTCATCAGCTCCCCTTGGATTACAGGGGCTTCATTCTGCTCCCTGTTCCTGTCTTCCAGCTCGGGGGGCTGGGTACCCAGAGAACAACTGGTCCTACTGTTAAAGACTGAGGCAAAGAAAGCATTAAGTACCTCAGCCTTTTCCTCAGCCTTTGTCACTATGTTTCCCCCCGCATCCAATAAAGGATGGAGCTTCTCCTTAGCCCTCCTTTTATTGCTGATGCATTTATAGAAATTTCTTTGAGGTGACAAGCCTATGGGCCTTTGCTGCACCCAGCCCTTCAAAAGGCTCTTGACTGACTGATCTCCTTGGGCGTCATACACAGCACAGTACACAACAGTGCCATCGCCTCTCAACACTACTTCCATTACTGATTTTAGACCCCAGATGTTCTTTAGTTCACAACAAAGTTAGAACAGTAACAACAAAAACGGTGTAGCAGCTGACTTAAACATCTACATCTCAACTTTGCCAATTTAAAAACATTCAGAACTGGAGTTCCCCTGCGCATGCTCCCAGTACATACCAATTCCACTTTCAAGTGAAATCCATGATATCAACTATTCTTTGGGACAAAGACTATCAGTCTTTCATCCTGATCTCAAAGCACTCCCACAGTGTAGAACAGGGCCTTGGTTTAGCTCACTTCAGTGTGAAAAGCCGATCACCAAAATCACAGCAGAGTCTTGATTAACTGCCTCTTACTAGAGGGAGATTTTAAATAAAGTATTTAATTTGTGATATTTCTTGGTGCAAGGTGAATAACGGAAAACATTGAGCACAATTATCAGCTTGCACTGCACATACAATTATTCCTCTCTATTAACATAATCATGACTATTTGAGAAAACAAACTGTTACACTCGTACACGTGAAGATGCACAGGAAATATTTTAAATTCAATTTCTGTGAGCTCATTTGAATTATTTGAATTGTTCAAATATTATTCAAGTTAGACTCATCTTATTGGCAACAGAAACAATGTCACATGACTTATTATTTTAGATTTCTGCATATAATCAGTGCAGCTGGAAAAGTGAGTATTGAATTAACAATTGATCATTAATTCATGACAAATGGCACTGATAAATCCACCGAGCAAACAACTGTGAACACTCACTCTTCTGGCAAGTGAACACTCACTCTTCTATCCATCAGCTGACAGGGCCAAACTCTGCCTCAAATTTCAGACTATACATTCAGCTCTATGTTGCAGATTAATACTGATGAAGTGAAATTTCATTTTTACACTTCCTTTTCAGTGGGATGGTCTGAGAAACGGTTTTGTAGGTTCCAGCACACAGATCTCAAGAGATCTTTTAAGCATGGAGCACCTGATGATACACAAGGGAACAATATTTCTTTCCAGTTCACTAAATTCCATCAGCTTTGACTAACATTTTGGGATATAGCTCTTTCCTGTCTGAACAGGCACAGCTTAGTACTACTGTACGTGTGCTAAGCTGTCCTGCTGAAACTCCTTCTACCTGCTGCTGCGGCGTCTGAAATGGCAGCCACCCTAAACACTCAACCCCACCCCTCTAACAGTCATTATCTTGCCTTCAATTTGCAAGTTCAAATTAAATTACAATTTAAAATTTGTTAGAAAACAAACAGTAGAGAAGAGAAATCAGAGGGGGCAGCTGCCTCTACCCACACAGTAGCAATAGGGAGCTGAGGGCTGACGGAGGATGCTGACTCCTTCAGCTAGAAAAGCTGGAGCTGGGAGAGAACATTAAAGTGGACCTTTAATGATATAGCTATAACACTTATTTTGGTATAAGATGGCCCTTTTCTAGTTAGGTCACATCTATTCCTGATTAAAAGCATCCACATGGGAAATTATACACAGGACTGTAGCAGTAAAGCTGCACTGATACAGCTATGTTGGTAAATCGCTTCATTTAGACAAGCTGTACATTCTTTTTCTCCACACATAATTCCACTAAAATCAATGTATTATCAAATTTACTTCAGGGGAGAGGTAACTATACTAATTTGCAATTGAAGTGAATATCTAAGCTAAAACGCTACAAGCATGGTACACTTTGCCAAAAAGGAGGTGTCTGGGGAACTTTTCCTCCAAAGCAGTTCTGAAACAGCACGTCCCATTGCTATGATGCAGAGAAGAAGAAAAAAAGGGGAAGAAAAAAAAGAAGCGAATGCACAGTTGTACACACAGACACAAAAAGATATCTGGAATCCATCATTCTCCTCCTAATTGACAGCTAGTTAAAGCCAAATGCTCTCTGATCCAGTTACATTTGTAGTTTTTGGATGTCTTTATTGGCATAAGACCTACAAACACCAGCCGGTCATAATTAGAAGCATGCGAACTGGATGAAATTCAGTTCGCCATTAACTTTCAGACACTTGCATTCAGCTAGCATAATGGCTTAGTGACTTAATCATGTATCCCACAGCATGAAGCTGTGGAATTACATCCTTTCTTAAACCAGCGAGGCATTCTACACTAAATAGAGATGCAAGTGTCTGGGCTTTAGTCTGGCCCCAAGGGAAAAAAATCAAAGCAAAGATACTGGAACTTTCTCAAAGCTATACTAGTAAACCATAAAATCCCCAAGCGGAGGAATGTTTCTGTTTGGTGAAATCTGTAACTCAGATACCAAATAAACATTAGCTCAGAGGATACCAATGAATTAGGCCAAACTGGTAAGAGTGATGTCAAGGCACAAGATCATGAGAGAGTTCAGAAGTATCACAACTGGCTCAAGCCGTTCGCTCAGTCTTTGGCTAGTAGGTAAGATGAGTCTCCCTCATGTTGCTCATCACCACAGAAACCACCATTGCTCTTCCTATCACCTCAGACTGCAGCAAAGTGCAATATTGTCCTTAAGCAACCTGAAAGGAAGTTGTAGAGAGGTGGGTGTTGGCCTCTTCTCCCAAGTGAATAATGACAGGACCAGAGGAAATGGTATGAAGCTGCGGCAGGGGAGGATTAGATTAGATATCAGGAAGAATTACTTTACTGACAGAGTGGTCAGGCACTGGAACAGCCTGCCCAGGGAGGTGGTGGAGTCACCATCCCTGGAGGTATTTAAGAAATGTGTAGACATGGCACTTCAGGGCATGCTCTAGTGCCCGAGATTGTTGGTTTGTGTCTGTTTGTGGGTGGGTGTGGGGTGTGGTGTTTTGTTCTGTTGTTGTTTGGGTTTTTTTGTTTGTTTGGTTGGTTGGTTGGGTTTTTTTGTGGTTGAACTCGATGATCTCAAAGGTCCCTTCCAACCATGAAGATTCTGTGATTTTCCTGGTGTCCATGAGGACAACAGCTATTTACCCAACCTCTGCCTCTCTGTGAGAGAGAGTCTGGAACTTGTGCATCTTGAGGAAAGCTGGCTCCCCTGCTAGAGGACAAAAGGAATAAATCTCCTGTGTACAAATGCATTGTACCTTTACAAATTACAGCCTCTCGTTTTGCTGGGCTTTTTTTGTTTTAGATACAAGTTGAGCAAATAATTCCTAACTTAATCCTGTTTTCATTTTTTAAAAAAGATATTTCAGAGCGAGCTGCACTTCAAGGCTCCTGGGCATAGGCAGCATCCCATTGTTCTGGCAGCTTTGGTCCTCCCCTACCAGCCGTTGACTGCAGCTTTCAAACAACCCATGCAAATCTGACCGTTGCAGATACTATCCATGAGTTTATACACGAGCTGTTGGGAGCATTTTAATTCAAATATATTTCAATATAATTCAAAAAAAAAATTCAAATAGCCTTATTTCCTTTCAGAAATAAAAAAGTGAGACATAATACAACTGCAGCTAAGCTGGCTGCACTCATCAAAGCCACCTACCATTCATTCTCAATAGAGCAGCCTTCAAACCAAATCTGGCTCCCATGTACACATTCTGAAAAAGCTTTACTGAAATGATAAATGGGGGCATTGATGCAAAACTCCGAAGTTAGACGCTGATGCTCGCTTAGGTAAGAACTGCACAGGCATATCTGGAAGGAAGAATTTGACCCTCAAAAAGAGATTACAATCCCCTACAAAAGACAGTACAGAACACTACTTGTATTGGCAATCAGCATTGCACTAACTGTTGAAAATCAGAAAATCACACTGCCTCTATACAATGCCACTGGCACAAGTGCAAACTTACAAGCATAGACAGGTCCAAATACTTGCTGAGAAAAAAAAAAATTATTACCTATTAATCATTGAACAGTAACTTTAACGTTAATTGTTACTACTGAGTAACAAATAACTACTCTTATTACTACCTCTCGATAAAGCTGAAAACAAGCCACACAGACTTAAAACCTGGATTTTCACAATTCTAATGCAGTTTGAGGATTCTGGAGGAAAAGAAATAATAAAATGAGACATACATATTCCAGAATATGACTGTATTTCACCCAACTAGGATTACCATTGTGCTCAGTCTTTGGTAAAAGTCTCACTGACTTCAGCAGGAGAACTGCACATACATTGACCGCTTCTGAAAAGTCAATGCTATTTATTTAGAGTGTTCTGCACCGGGTACCTAGGAGATTTACACATGAAGGGAAGCAGCATCTGCCTGCTTTTCTATACTATACTGAAAAAAACCACCGAAGTTCAGTCCTGCAGAAAGGGAAGTAAGGGAGATGAAACCAAGTAAGACATAAACTAAAAGCAGTGGCTTTGAACAGCAGATACTTGCTAATGGGTTAAGCACAGTGATGTTCTCGCTATAGCAGGTATCACTGTGTGCACCTGTAGCTACGTTAGCAACAAGCACCACCCAACAGCCATGGATCTGTAGGGTGGGACAGCTAGCGATGTGCACCTGTGTACATTTACAATATAACCACACCTTTTGAGCCTGATGGCATGAACCCAGCACCCACTTCCAGCACACTTCTGGAGCCCTCTTGCACATGCTGGGCTCAGCCCTCTCCAAGAGCAAAGCCTATTTTCTCTCCTGGACTTGTGCTAGTGGCTTTTCTGCCCCCAATGTGCAAAAAGGTGCCCAGAGAAATCAGAGTGCAGTTATCAAAAGCAGTCTCTGTTTAGATTTGTAGAAATACATAAAGATCACCTATCTGCTTACAGTGGACCTCAAGAGAGAGGGACAAAGGGCGAGTATTATACAAGTATATTATCATTTCAGGTAGGAGTTAATACTGTATTAAGTTCCGTTAACATTACCAGATTACAAAGAGGTCCAGATGAGTGGAGGAACCACACAAATACCAGCAGCAGTGTAATGTAAGTTACTGTTGCCTGACCTCAAGAACTAACCATATTTTCTTGTAGGAATGTTAGGTTATGATCCTCCACAAACTGCTGGAGAGGGACACATTTTATATTCCACCTGTATGATCCACAACAATAGATTCTATATTCTGCTTTCTGTGAGAAATGAGAATGTATTACGATGCAAGTTAGCTGATCCCACCACCATATTTAGGAAAAAGAATACTTGAGGACAGAAGCAACCAAAACAAATCACATGGAGACATCCCAATCTAATGAGCAGGGCACTGTCATGTTCCTGGAGATCCGAATTCTTTTCTTGATTAAACAGTAGGAGTGGACTGTTTTGCAAATATTTAATTTTCAAGCTTCTAATTACAGTGGCTGAGTATTTTCTCCTGAGAAAACAGGTGTTGACACAAGATCTGACAGATCCTAGCAACTGGCATTTGCTGGCCCCTTTCTCAGATTTACAAACTCACAAGGAAAAAAGGAAAATGTATGATCTAACCTAAGAGACAAATATTTGGGCTGTGCATCAAGAATTTTTTGATCTGTGTTTGCATGGTGAGCTGTTCATAATCTGGCTCAGTTCTTCCAGAAATGGAAGTTTCAGCATGCCCCATTTTGAAATAGCATTATCCTGGCTGAGAAAACCTTCACACATGAGTCAGTTAATAGGAAGTAATTAAATACCACCACAATTAAATCCTTTCAGTGAGGGAGATTTAATCTTGTCATCTTCCCTAGGCACATCAAAAAGGGAAATAAAATGCATAGAAGAAAATACAAAGAGGATATTTGCCGTACTTCAAGAAAACCTGAAAACCTATGATGCTTCCAGGGCAGATTTAAGCTACAAATGTGAGTAAAGTCAAATTTACAGTTTAAAGTATATCCTAGTTCATATGCATCCTCAAATAATGCTAAAATTTTAATGCTTTTGATGGAAGCAGGATAACCAGGAAAAATGCTACCTATAGCACAGTTTTGCAGCACTGCCTACATGTAGCTAATTACAGCCTCCCTGCCTTCACTCTAAAATCTCTTGCTTTTGTGGGTTTTATTCATTGTCCTTAATGTTGTTTAAATGTAGGGGTTTGTCTGAATTAGCATTTTATTGTAGTATTAAACTTGTGTTGAGACACATTAATAGCACTGTGTTATCCCATGTCAGTCAGTTCAGTCATTAATATATCTAACCACTATATTTAGTTTATTTGTGTCGTGTCCCTGCCACTGCCCCCCTCTACGCGCCCCCCAAAAAAAAATTATTTGTGTATCTACGGGAGCTGTTGAAGTCTGTCAGCTGAATACATGCATTCTTTGGTTTAAGTACTAATTGGAGATGCATAGTACTTGCCCATTGGAGTAGCCTATTGTTTATATTCCTACTGAGATGTTTCTGAAAGTGCGTTTTTGGCACAAAGCACTGAAAGCTCTATGGGCTGGCTACTATATACACACACTAAATTCGCCCTTTGTTCATGCTTCTGCTGCAATAACATAAAAAAAAACAGGAAAGTATGTTTTACTGCTGAAACACTCTATGGCTGACGAACCTGCCTTGCCTCAGGTTTTTTCTGATGTCGAAATATTATCCATTGCCCCTCCATTCCCCTCATTAGATCAAGAAGACTCTATTAATACAATCTAGATGCTTTGATACCCTCAAATGAAAGATGATAGTTCTTGACATCAAAGCGTCTCATGTCTGCATCACACAACTCGATCTTAAAGAGAGGTAGCCCATCCAGCCAGTGTGCTCTGCAGCCGCGAGTTGGCCAGCTCAGGTGGAGGCCATGTCATACAGCTGCATTGCTTGAGGGATCTGAGCTCACAGCCTTGGAGATATTTCCTGAAACTAGCTATTTCAGAGCTATCTGAAGGAGTTCAAAATGGCACTGAGCCATATGGTATATGTACTAAAGAAGGGACTTTCATTTTGTTCAAACCTATTCTCTTTTATATTGAATTCCTTGCTATGTAAATAAGAAATCAGTTCAAGGCCTGTTAGATTATTTGTTACCTCCACACCATTCAAAGGCATCCCAAACTCAGAGATTAATTCATCCAGAAGGGACTTCTGAAAATGTCTGGTCTGACCTTTCATGTAACACGGAATCCAAAATGCAAGGGCATAGAAGTTAATGTCTTTACAACAGGGATGGATCCAGATCATTCAGCCTGAACTGCACCCAGCGCATCCATTTTTAGCGCTGCCAAGTGATGTAAGTCACACACAATTATTCAGGTCTCTGCGGTGCATTACCAGGGATGATCCTTCTGGATTTTACAGAATCTAAGCCTTCACAGAACCATATGCTGTATCATGTGTTTTGCTTGCTCTTCTATGCAATTCAGGTTGTTAAATTTTTCCCAGCCCATGTCTTCAGTAATGCAGAATATTTCAGTTCTAAATTTACTGAAATGTGCACAATAGGTAAAGGAGAGACCAAAGCTTGAGCCTACAGAGCAGACATGGTCCCAACAGAGGGAATATACCCATGCTACAGAAAAAGAAATAAAACCCCACGAGGTCCAATAATCAGAAAATAGTGGAAGAAAATGTATTCCAACCCAAATCTCGTAGTCAGTCCACACTAACCATATGAATATGATACAAAAACAGAACTTGCTCAAGAACATGCTTGCAATGTCCAGGCACAAGTCCATCTTCTTTGTATCCCATCTCCACCTCCTTTTCTTTTCTACTTCCATACAACAGCCATGAGATTTCTCAGCCTGTTCTTCAATTAACTAAATGATAAACTGAATGTGAACTTCCCTTCCAATCCCAGGAACATTTCTAACCCGTTTAAAAACTCTGCTCAGTATTTCTGTATCCCTTGAAGCTTGGACACCAGAACAAGGCACAAAAATTCTAGTGACAATCTTGGTAAGGCTGTACCCAAAAGCAAGATCGCCTTCTCACTTACATTTTAAACACTTTTTTCATTTATCTAAAAGATCTTGTTTCCTTTCAATCACAGCACCGTACCAAGGGCTCACGTTTAGGGGCTTTCTTATGGCAGCCCCTTGACCCTTACCTGAGTATGTTCAAAAGTTTTTGGCCCATGGAGTCTACGCTCATTGTTCCCAGGCAAGTTATCTTGCATTGGTTTTATTGAAGACAGCCCTTTGCAACTGTGATCAAGTGACTAACAAACTTAGACAAATCAATAAGAGCAACTTGTCTTCTCTTTTCTTACTACTCCACCAATATTTGCAAAGGTTGCAACCCTTGCAAAAAAATCACATTGACAATTGAAATCACTGATAATAATATTAAATGTTAGACACAACTCAGTCCCTTACTGCCCCTACAGAGAGAGTATTCCTCACTGATCTCTCTCTCTTCACAACTATCTTTTGAGATCTACCAATGAATCAAATCTTAAAAGATATCCAGCTAAATCCAAGCTTTTAAATCAAAATGTCATACAATATTAAGTTCTGAAGTTCAAACACACAATGTCAGTTAATTTGTCTTTATCAACCTGCCCATAATCCACTAAAAAACTCCACACAAACGAAACAAAAAGAGCAATATTAAGTGTCTGTCTGACAAGGTCTGTATTTCCAAGTCACTGTGCTAGTATTAATTAATTTTTTAGCTGCCAAGCCTTGCTGATGAACTCCTGAATCAAGTGTTTTGTTATTTTACACAGAATCAATATCAGGTCAATTTGCCTATAGTGCCCTGGTTGTTCTTCTTTACCTCTTTTAAGCAAGAAATAATATACACATTTTCTCAAATTCTGTGACATTTCTTTGGTTTCCAGCATTGTTTAATTAGTGATTCGGAAAGCTTCTCATCTTTTTAAAATAGATCTTAGACATGAAATCTATGACATTTTTCCAAATTATCCTTTGTTACATATGGCAAACCTATTTCAGCTACAGCCACAATATAAAGAAAGGATACCTCCCCCTGCTTCACCCCAAATAATGAGCAGATACATCAAGTGAACATCTCACTTTTTTGGTTCATCATTGGTTATGACATTCTGACAATCACCCTTATTTCAAATCATACCATTTAATGAAGGGCTAGTTATCTATTTCATTACTTTCTAGCAGTGCATACTCTCTCAGAACGGATGAGATGTAATCAAAGCTGGTACCACCAAGACTACGGTGAAAGAAAAAAACACAAACACAAAGATTAATTCAATTTTGGAGCTAAAACACAGCAACCACACTAGATTTCTGCTTTCAGTGGAATCCCTCCTCTTGAGGAGGGAAGCATACTGAGTATCTGAGACCTGTCAAGATCATCTCAGCTCACCTGTGAAAAAGTCAAGTTTGTTACAGGCAGGAATGAACAGATAATCAATAACAAAGCAGACACTCTTCAGGGAGGGAGGCTATTTGCCCTGATAACAGACTGAAGGAGAGAGACAGACAACCGGTGCCTAGAGACAGAGAACAGTAAAAGAATTATACCTTTACTAACGTGGTAATAATGAGTTTATATAAACTAAGGAAACTCAAACTTTCCAGGTGCATGAAGCAACTAAATCCAGGAATATTTTAAAATGTAACAGGCACAGACAGTACAACAGGATAAAGAGTCCCCTCTGTAACCAAGCTCTGCACCACTTAAAATGCACAAAGAGCTTCAGACTATAGGAGGAAACAAAAGTGTTCTTGGTCCCTCCAGATAGGTTGTTCATGTTCCGGCACACACCTAAAAGGAAAGAACAACTCCCCCCAGTCACCTTGACACAGAATTTCTGCCTCTCAAGTTCATACTACTGTCCCCTTTCTGTGCAATCTCCCTGCAGAGTGGGAAAAATATCTGAGCTTCGCAGGTTGGCTTCTCTGGGAGAATAAAGTCAGTGACACAGAGGCTGCAAATACTCTTGTACACAAAAATCCCCCAAACAATCCCATCTTCTGGGATTTTCAGCTCACAGCCAGCTCTTGGTTCTCAAGGAGCAACTCCAGATCCAGGACAGAGCTTAACTTGAGATGGGGCAACGACCCTTTTGCCTAACTCCTTTTAGCCAGAATCTGGTATAGCCAAAAGTTAATGGATTCTTTCCAGCAGGACTAAAAATGTACCAGTGCACCAATCAGAAGGAACTAAAAAGGTCTGTGCAGCAGCATTGCTTGGCAACACCTTCTGTATCACAAGTGTGAGACCGTGGGTGCTTCACCACATCACAACACTCGGCAAGCTCTTGGTATCACAGGGCTGAGCTCTTTGATCATACACCCAGTTAGACGAGAGGTTTTATCAGAGGGGTTTAAGTAACAGCTGATGTTAATGATTTTTAAATTAAAAAGAAAGTATTGACTATTTTGTGCTGGTATATTTTCAATGGCCACTGCTGTTTCATAAAATTAATAAAATATAAAACCAATGAAAAATTCCAGAATCAAAACTGCAAAATTTAGAAAGTCAAAATTAAGCCAATTTTTATCCCGGAAACTAAAATTTCTCAAGAATCCCAACAGTATATTCCACTGCTTGAAAACGGAAATGTTTCTGAACTATCAGGAACCCCACAAAACATAAATCCTGAATTTCAGCCAGCTTCAGTAAACAGTTTATCAACACTCATTACTCACAGTCAGTGTACCGCTGCACACAGCCTTAACATATGCTGCCTGACACCCAGCCTCCCAGGAAAAAGAGCGACTGCTCTAAAGATCTGGTTACTTAAGCCTGAGAGCTAAGAGACATAAAGGAGATGAATCTGTAATTATAGCCCAGTTACTATGCAAATACTTCAGCACACTATCTTGGTAAGAAATCTAGGTCTTCCCTTTCAGAACAGTTTCATTATTAGAAACGATTATTGCCTTTATTCCACCACTGTGATATTTCATGCATCTTATATAGCACAGATAAGGAGCAAACAAGAACAAACAGCTTTTACCTCTGCAATCCTCCCTGGCAGCATCAAAATTACAGCCCTGAAAGGACCAGAGATGAGAAATACCCAGGGATTTTAAATCTGTGGTTAGCAGAAAGCCTGAATAATAAGTTGCATCTCATATCTTAAGACTGCAGATATTTTTAACGAGTTCATAAGGTTGCACGCAGTTAAACCCGCAAAGGTCAGACACACCGTGATTCCTCGTGTCATGCAAGTGGTGACGCTATAATGGATCGTTAACATGTTGTCCTGGCTGCGAACAGTTTTTTTTTAAAGCCTGTTTTCTTCTGCTAGCACTCTTGACTGTGCTTGTGTGATAGAATTAAGGCAGGATTTTCACTGAGGAGTACATATTAAAAAGGGTGGTGCTGTCTGAAGCCTGGCTGCAGTTCCAGCCCCAGTAAGCAGGGTGGTAGGGAGCAGGCAGCCAGGGGCCAGGAATGGGCTGATACAGGTTTTACTGTTCTACACGATTACTGCTGACAGGCACCAGGGCTGACACTGGATACACCAGGGCGAATGCTGTGCGGACACAACTGTGGTAAGCACATCAGACCTAGCTATGCATAGCACGGTTTTATCTGTAGTGTGGGCAAGCTGCTTTAAAGCAGCTTGGCTGAAACATAATTCAGAAAGGAGAAAAATCCAAAGGCAAAGCCTTGCCATTGAAAATGTCCTGCACCTTAGCCACAACTTCATTATCTCACATTCACTGGACTACTTCAAACATTCAACATGTTATTCACAGCCACACAGTTTTCACAGAATCAGCAGAGGAAGGAAAAAAGATGCTTAAAAAGAACTTTCTGCTCAAGGAAGTAAAAAAGCAAGCCATCCTGTCCTCTTCATCTAGTCCCTCACATTTATTAAGGGTAAAATAATTTCTCTCTCCTCACATAAATGGAGCATATACAGTACCTCTCCCCAGAGCACCAGAAGTCTCAAGGGCAGGCTAGATTAGGCTTACAGGGCTGATGCAACCTTGTGCGAGGCATTACTTCATGAAGAAGTGAGTTAGCAATATGTTTTTTGCAAAATATTTGGTTTGCATCTTCTGTCATGCAAACAAAAGCAGTAATTGTGGGGACATCTGTTTTGATTTTTCTGTACTGCTGCCTCTTCCTTAGATGTAAGCACCGTGTCAGACAATTTCCAAATGACACCTCATCCCACAAAGGAGTACTATGGTTGATCATTAAAGATTGCTACGATGTTTGCTAAAAGGATAATAGAAATCTGGACAAAACAGGCATAATAGTATCTGATACATGGAAACCGATGTTTTTATGGAGTGCTGGATAAATTCACTGCATTTTTTTGCATTTCTCTGCTTGCTATCTTTTCTCATTTGAAGGACAGATCTGTATTAGTTTCCAAACAGAAAGCATATTGTTCCACATGTTCTACAGCTCCTGAATCACACTAATTTGTATTACTACATTTTTAATTTAATGATTGATATGTTGGCTTTGCAAACTGACTGTCAGAATAATTCATATAGTATTAAAAAACCCAAGCGTACAGTAGTTTTATTAATGCACCCTTAAAGAATAATGAAACCTTCAGCCTTGCTCTAATGAATTCTGGTGAAACACTTATGAATGATACTATTCATATATGCCTGTCCCTCAGGTGGGGAGGAGGGTGAGGGAAGGGAAGGAGCAAGGAACAAAAAAAGCAAAAATTTCTAGTGATAAAATGGAAACATTTCTGAAATAACCTTCAGATATTAAGTCCTGGTAGGAGAAATGGCAGCTTCAAACATCCACTTATTTATTCCCCTGCACCGCAGGATTATGAAGGATTGTTTCTTGGTTTGTTTCATTTAAAACCCCAGGCACCACTGTTCCAGGCTCTCTAATGGTACCAAGGCAAGATCTATATACTTAAGGTCAAGTCCTGAAGCCCTAAATCAGTTTTTCAATGGAGGTTTTGCTTCAGGGGCAAATACCGTTCTTGGCCCGTATCCCTGGCTCCGGGGACTCATCAGCACACTATGAACATGATGCATGTGAGTACAGGAAGGTTTGAAGCCCTGCGTACAAGGAAAGTACGCATAATGCACGTGTAGGATTTGCTTTCAGATGGCCTAGCTATGTATGACCAAGAGAGGGGAGGAATGAGATTAACTACCAGCCATCGTGAGGCTCCTTTCTTTATTTCTGCCTAAGGATACTGTAGTACAAACTTCTGATATTGCACTGCAAAATACCAACACATTGCGACTGAAACGCTTTCACCCAAATATCTGAAGTTTAATAACTTTCACTAAGTTTAAGACAGAGTTACAAAGCACAAACTTGGATTCCTAACTGCTGTTCGCATGTCAGGAAGTATTATGCAGGAAGTGGAATGTGGTTATAGTGTCCAGGCCAGTTGAAGGAGAGACTCAATCAATAACGTTACAAGAACAGACAGATGAAAACACCTCTTCTGTTAACACTTTGCTTCTGGCAACCTGCATAGGACTTCAGAATAAAATCAAAACTCCAGGAGAGACACTGCTTGTTTCCCTTCAATCACAGCACTGTACTGAGAGCTCATGTTTAGGGGCTTCTCACACAGTGAGAAGTGTTTTGTTTCAAAAACACTCAGCCCAACCCAAACAAAACAGAAAAAAAACCAACCTCCAAGATGTTACACTGACCTAGCAGAGAACAGATCTGGAAATCCTGTTTGATGACTGTAGGAAAGGAAGGATTCAGCCAGCAGCTTTGAGAAGAGCTGACTTCTTGCAGGGTGTCTAAGCCCCCATCCTGTTCATGACAGCGTGGAACAGTGTGGTACCTTCAAGCACTAAAGCACCATGGCCTCTTCTATTTCTTTTGCAGCATTTTATCTTCCTCTCAGGGGTAAGACGAAACAGAGTTTCTTCTTCACTATCTTCTAAAGGTAATGAATGTAAGAGTGAGGAACTGGACTTTGGTTATCTGTCACATCCTAATCTCCAGAGACTCACTCCTTCAGGGACCTTTGGATTTCTGAGATGGATGGGACACTAAGACCTAGAAGTGAAAATTGTCTACAGATTGTTGGGCCTCCTGCATAGAAAACTCTCCAAGCTCTCAGAAGCTGACAGCATTGGAAGGGAGACATAATAAAGATGATGAGGCTCTGAGGAAATGTCCAAGCCAGGAGAGACAAATGAGCTGACTGGCCATATAGGGAGGACAATATTTCCCCCACTCAGATTATGCCTTCCAAACATGGTGGGTGTACTGTTTTAAATTTTATCATGTTTAGGCTCCTCACATATTCGATACTCTTCCACTTGTTGAGAAGGTGGCACCTCTGCAAGCCTGATGGTCTCAGCCCACAAAGGACAAGACAATGAAAATAAAAATATCTCTCTCAAAAACATCCCGAGATGAGATGAAACTTCCAAATGTGTTTCCAACCCTGATGTTTTTCTCCTCCAACAAGCATCTGGATGGTGCACTATACAAGGGTTATGCTGGGTTACACCAGAGCAACCCAGCACAAAGGGCAGCTGACTGAATTCCCAGAAGATGTAGCTTTTTCTGGGGTCTGCAGTGGATCTGTAAGGGATGTCATACCACCCTAATCAACACAGGCTATGCCATCAGAGAGAACTTGCCCATTCAACTTTGCCAGAGTTTATACACTTATGTTGAAAACAATATAAAACTACCCAGGTGTTCCAAATTGCTGAAATATGACGAAAAGTGCAAAAGAGAGAAATAGAAGAAAGCGTAAATCAGAGGTTGCGTGCTGCAGAACACATCCCTTTGGTGGCCAACAGTCTGGTTCAGACATGTCGTTGAGAGGGATGGAAAACTGCAGCACACTTCCATACTTCATTTGCTCGGCACATATATGGGGTAGCACACGCTGCCTGGGTGAAAATATCTTCGGTTTGATTCAGCCGTACTGTACATCACAAGTAGGAACAATCACTGGCAGCAGAATTTCCTGCTATGCTGAAATCTTGTTTACTAGCCGGCTCTAGTCAGCAATCCTAGGCCTAATACGCTGCATGACGCCACTCAGGTCATTTTACCTTCCTACCCTTTTATAATGGGCACAAAACATAGGGGGTATCTTACAACTAAATTACATAAAGCGTATAAGGAACAGAATTAAGGAAGTAAGTTAATGTTTGTCCCATGAGGAATTCTAACATTTCAGTAGCTGACTACTTTTCACCATTACTGTTCTGAAACATAGTATTTAGAGAAGGTGAAGCATTAAAATGTCAATATTTTACGTAAAAAAGTGGAGCATTCTTGAAGCAAAATACTTTGTACTTCATCATTTAAACATTAAGCTCCCTGCTCCTCTGCAGTACACTGCCCTGCAGAAATTGTTCACTGGGCTTCCTGACGTCCATATTCTTCATGGGAGAAGCCCACTGCTTAGATCACCCCTCTTGAAATAGCCCTTCCACCTAACGCCCGGACCCCACCGCAGCACTCCATGGAGTGACACCGCACTGCACCACAGAGGTGGGGGCAGGAAGCACCCCTCCTGGCAGAGCACAGCCACAACTACAGCTCCTCTGAATCAGGGTGCCACAATAAGGAAAACTTAATCTTTTATGACAGTTCATTTAACTGAAATACTGCATGCAGTTCAGACACAACAGGTCCGACAGCCAGATCTATTTCTGTTGTTAACCTTTCAAATCACTTACCTGTGAAAACGCCATCTCTCTCTCTCTAAATTAACAACGATCATGGAAACTAAAAGCTGTCTGAATCTCTTAATGACAAGTAAAGGATGTTTTCATTCTGCAGCTCCTGACTACCAGTGTAAAACCAAATTGCAGCCAAATTTGCAACTGCAAATAGTGGTAAATTGTTACTTATTCCAGCACTTGGACCTCAAAGAGGAAAAGTGTTTTCAGAAATCACAAGAGAACAGAGTAGATACTGGGAGTACATTTTAACAGTAACAAATATCAGTGCAATTGACCAAAGTCCAGCAAAGTTTTTCCAAACACTAAGTAATTTCAACAATATTTCAGCTGCAGATGAGGAGTAAGAAAAACATCTCAGAAAAAAGAGGTATTTAAAGGCAACTTTAAGCTTTACTCATTTTTTTATGTCAGCCACGTGCCTCACATAGTTTTCTCTGCTTTATTGCATTTGGTACCACTACCCAGTTTCTCCCCTAAAGGAGGACCCACTACAATGAAAAGGCTCACTCTGCAAAAACTATAGTGCTTTTCTTTTTTCTTTATGCACCATATCATAAAATTTTACCAGGAAAAATATATTTCTCTGCTCTTAAGAGTGTGTGAGTACACAGCACAGCAACAGATCATGAATGCTGTTATAAGCTGTATAAGGTTCCTCGTAATATTAATGGCACATTAGGACACAGACCATTTTTTTTCAGAAATGCTCCAAAAATTCCCAGCAATTACAAAAAAAAAAAAAGACCACTTGCTGCCTTTTTGGGGTGGGGGAGCAGGGGGGTTGGAGGGGGATGGCTCAGGCTTTCTTGTAATTGTCCTGACATCCTACATCAATATAAAAACACTTGGGTCACGCGTGACACCGTACTGCCAGATGAGAGACGTGTTTACTGGCTCCTACAAAATTTTTATGACATTACTAGTAAGAATTATTCAAGACTGTAATCCTGATCTATAAGACAAAGCCCAGCGCAGTCAAAACAAAACAGCAACAAAATCCCCTCCGCAATGAAGCTGACAAGGAAGCCAAAGCCAGTGGCCCAGAAGCCCCAGTGCACGGTCCTTCGTACACATGATGGGAAGGGGATGACGGGAGGCAACAGAAAGTGCAAGGAGGTACCAGCTTCTCCACTTTTCTGGAAAGCACCTTATTAAACACACAAAATCAGTGGCTAGAAGTCCTTTCCAGCTCTCGTGTGTTTCTCTTCTGACTGCTATGAAATAGGTTCTATTTTAGTGTAGTAAAGCAACAAGCTGTACTGAGTCAATACCATACAGAAACTACAGATACATTTTTCTCAGCCCTTGCCAACTCACCTGATGCATTCTGCATCCTCTAAAGAAAATCAGATGTCACTTACTTTCCCAGTGTTTCAAAGAGTATCTGCATCATGCCACAAAATTACCAGTGGAAAAGAATTCCAAGCCAGTAAAAAAAACAATCCAGTTTATATGGAAAAAAACATTAATAGATATTGGTAAGAAATAAAGTAATCAGTCCTGCTTTTAACTCTTGTCTGTATTTATTCATTCAGGAACTGAAAAAAAATGCTGAAAGTGATATTTAGGTGCAACCATCAACAAGTACTAATTGTACAGCAGAACTTGGAGTTGTTTTAGAAACCACCTCAATTGCTCATTAGAATATTTTTAGCAGCAAATCCTCTTAATATATATAAAAAAAAGAAAGCCTTTCCAATGCTAGCAGCCCTATCATTTCCTGATTTAGACTACCTGAACAAAATATACCTTACCCTTGTCTCAGGGTGGTTACTGGTAAAAGCTTTCCCCCTGACCTGCCTAGCCCTCTTCCTAAGGATATTCTTTGAAGGTGAGCAATGAGTTTATTCTTCATGATCTATGCAATTGCTTCTTTATCACTGTCAAATAGCGTTAGTCAATTTGTGGTTTTGTGGCAGGCGCGCTTTTCTATTAAAAAGAATTAGATGAACACTTCCTGCACCTCAGGCTGAATAATTGTAAAATAATCATAGTTTCTGTGAACATGGGGATGATTTAAAATGGTATTTTAGTGGTTCCAGATTTTACTGAAAGTCTCCAATGAATGCCATATTCAGTCCTCGGCCACAACAGGAACATATTGCCTTCACCTAGGGAGATGTTAGCAGCCCCATACATTCACTTGAACCCTGCCAAAGAGCAGTGCATATTCTCATTTTCTGTTTGTTCATACCGGTTTTACACTGTAAATTTATAAGAAAAGAGGAAGAAGATTCAGACTATTTTGGTAAAAACTCAGTATTTCCAAGTTACAAAAACCTGCCCCTGGCACCCAGCAGGCCTTTCAGTTTGAAGCCATTAAATAATCTAGACCAGTTACTAACCTGTCAGAAGCCTGTTCATTAAAGTGATTTTCAGTAAGTGCCTTTTGGTACTCCAGTAGTGCCAAACAAAAACCTAATAAATATTTTTAAAAACTAACCAGTGTGAAAGAGAACAAAAAAATGTTTCTAGAAGTTTTCATTCTAACTCCACTTATCTATTCACTGAAAAAGTGACGTGTCACCACATCACAGTATCTGTAATGTGCGTACTGTATCTTTACACAACAACTCTTCTCTTTAACCAGAAAAAGAACAAAGGAAGACAAAGATAAATGTAATATTAGTGCTGGATTTATGTGCTGCAGTAGAAATAAGATGAATACACAACTATCGGGCTTGTCAAAGACATCTTTGGGTAGCAGCAAACACTCACATTTCAGAAAATGGGCTACAGTCTCTTGTCTGTCAGATGAAGTGCAGATACAAGTTCAACATTAAAACAAAAAAAGAAAAATCGAAGATGAAAGTAAAAATGTGAAAAAAAAATATCCAAAAAACTCCAAGCACTTTCAGGGAAATTCATCGCTTTCTAAAGAGAACAATCAGCTCCAAGCGCCGGTGTCTACTTTGCAGTACATTCAGACAGATCTAGTCTAGCAATAACATGCTACAAATACTTCCTGAGCTTCACTAGCCCCATGCTTCTCGGTCTGTATTTTTTTTTTTTTTTTTTTTTTTTTGGAACATGCAAGTTTAAGGTTGGTTCAGTTCTCCTCTGCAAAACCCTTTATTTTCAAAGGTTGTATAGTTGGATTTACAGTGGCTGGTTATTGCAAGGAGAAGGAGAGGGAGGAGAGTGTAATCCTACAAGCCTAGGAAAATTGCAAGAATAAATCATGATGGAGACTTTTTCTTTTATTACATTTACTTTTAGAAAAGCAGTATAAATAAAAGACTGCAAACAAGAATGAAGCAGGAAACAGGAATAATCCTTTCTTCTATTCCTTTCTTATTCCTGCTAAGGCATATTCTGTCTTTACTCTAGAAACAGAGCACTCTCAAAATCTATTAATATTCCTCGTTTTCCCTAGCTAACTGTCATTATTACGGAAAGTGAGAAATGGCTGTCAAGCTCAAAAGCAAAACCAAGCACATTCTAAATCCCCTACAGCCACGCTTGCTCCATATAAGGACATTGCTGCTATTATGGCAGCGAGCACAGTAAATAATTTAAAAAAATAATTAAAAATGTTAATAATTAACAATCCCAAAGCACCCTGCTTTTTTTTTTTCACCCAGTTTGTTCTCCAAACGGAAGCAGGGATCTTTTATTCTACCCAGTACTTATCAATGCCCAGGTCACAGGAGAATAGGAAATTTAGATCACATAGCGCGTATTCTATTAGTGGGAGAACACATTCAAACAAGACAAAAATCTATACCCAAATGGAATGATCAGCACGGATTCATCAAAATGGAAGGTTGCACTCGGAGATGTCTGTGTGCTTCCATCCTGAGCACTCAAAGGACAAAGCAAAATCCATCAGCCTTCAAGAACTTCGCCCTTCTTGGCTCCAGAGAGCAACTACGGGAGAAGAAATATGAACATCTTCTCACGAGAAGCAGACTTGGTTCATTAGTTCATATTCCAACTGTAGGGTCAGACTTTAATGACGAGGCCAACGCAAGCCAGTAACTTCCAGTCATAATCACAAATTCAGTGCTGCACCGACATGGCTAGAAATAAAACAGGCTATTTCACTACTCCCAGCTTTCTGGGAAATGTACTTTTAATCTGTCCAGCTGAAAGTCATTTCAAGTCATTTAGGGTTAATAATTCTTAGCATAGCTCAGATATTAAAATGCTCTGAACATACAACTGAGGCTGGACCTCCAGTAATACCTTCTTGACAGTTTTTCAAAATGGACTGGCGCCCAAAATGCAGAACACTTCTGAAAATCTGGTCCTCCTTCTCTGCCCACCATGCTGAAGTTGAACCTTCCACCCAGAGACCTTGGAAGAAGACCCTTTACACTTCACCTTCCCCTATGTTCTTACTCAAGGGAGGACCTCCACTGCCTTTGCTGGAAACTGGCTTTTCTAAATATCATGATTGTGACCAAACTGTTAAGTCGTCCTGCTATAATTGTTTTAATGACAATTAAAAAGCTCTATTTCTGATCATTTAAAAGTACATTAAAATTCAGCCCTAAGGCAATGAACAACTAGCAAAAGAGTAGCAGTCCCAATGAAATTTAGGATTTCCTTATCTTTCTCTTTTTTTATTTGCCAAGTAACCTCAGAGAAGCAGGGTTTGTGAGGGGAGGTAATGCACTTCATTAAACCAAATGATGCAGCCAGGAGAAGCAGACAAGCTTCCAGAGACACAGTTCCTTCAGGTCAAACATCGCAATAAAATAAAATGAAATAATTTTAAAAATATTGCAGAAGTGTACTTATCTCCAGTGATAGCGAATGTGCTTTTGAGCTTTACCACTGCTTATTAAAGCCTTTACAGTTTGGTTTGGGAATGGACGCAAGCTCTGCACAGCACTGGAGCAGAAGACTTCTCCATCTGAGTTTATGTACCAGAAAGAGCATAGACTCAAAATCCTTGGTCTGTGCAGCAAATGTCCATTACTTACAGTGCAATCCAAATACTTTCCCCTCCAGCATTTCAAAATATTTTGTTGGAAGCAATTTAATTCCTCCCAGGATGTTTTAATTTTGGTTTTTGTTAATGCATAAAGAAATCATACGTGGAAACATCTTCCCCAGACTCACACCTCACCCTTTCATTATTGTCACCATCTTTCCAGTCACTTGTGAAAATCCCACGTGGGACCTTACATCTGCACTTGTTACTACTCTGGAGCTACTGTGGGTCTGTTAAATCACTAGACTCTGAACAGAGCCATTTGCCATGGTGGTCAGAAAAAAGTGAGGGGAGGAAGGCTCCGCTCACCTCCCTCATGGGACCCCTGGTGGCCTTCACTCCTGGGCAGGGAAGTGGCTGCTCAGTCCCAGCACCCGCAGGCTGAGCCCCAGCAAACCATGGCAGCCTGAACGCTGAGATGGGGAAGAGCTTGACGTTGAGCCAAGGCTCAGAGGTGGAGGAAAGCATTCCTTCTCCCAGGAAGCCATGAAGGGCTTGTGAAAACCCTGTGCCTGTGGCACTCAGCAGGACAGGGAATGCTGCTGGAGTACAAAGAAAGCCTGGAGGACATCCTGGCTTGACATATACGAAGTACATTTGCTTTTTGGCCTTTCATTTACCTGCTCTCTCTCATAAAATATGTGTTTTCTCCTTCAAAACAGTTGCTTTATTATTCTGTGTTATAATGAAACACAGTGAAGAAATTACAAGTCTTGGGTCTCTTTTTGGCATATTCGCTTCGAAAAAGGGGAAGAGAAGTTCAAGTGATCATTTGAAGGACGTGAAGTCTAATCACACTCCCCTTCTTCCCCCCAGGTTTCACCACACTTAGAGGGTATTTTGGAAGGCAGAAAGTGTCTCTTACTGTGCTCTGTGATTTTTGGGAGCAGCATTTCAACAGCTATTGCCGGTTGGCTTATAGAGAGAACAAAGATGCTACTAAATTCTGATTTTCTCAACTCCCTGAGGCTCTGTTATGAAGTATTTAGTAAGTGACAGCGATCTCATTTGTGACATTCTTATTTCTAAGTTCGTACTGATAATCCCTCATGGTGTTAAAAGGAGCCCAGACATACCAAAGGCTTTGGCTTTTAGGCAAAATATAAAAACTAGACCCTTGTGCTCTCAGAAATGACAAGCTCCTACGCAACCCAGTTGTTAAGGTTGGTGTCCTGGCTAAATTTCCCCCCGAGCCACTGTCATCCTTTCTCCTTACTCCTCCCTGAGTCTTCTTTCTTCTACCCAAGGGAAGATCAGGCAGTAAAAATTCAACTCACAAGTTGTCCCAAAGCCATGTGTCACAGCACTGGGCTTAGAGAGCCCCACGGTGTTCATACCACGCTGAATCCAGGACAATAAAAGGTGTGATCTATACAAATCATTAAATCCTTATTTGGAAGCTTTATAGGACTAAAAATACCATATATATGGTACAATGAAGTATAAATACACAACTCCACCGAATATAAACTCTATATAGTAACCGGGAAAGTGAGTCCCTATGTAACAGTGGCTTCAGATGTGGAAGGCGGCAGCAGCGTGACAACATACACCAAAATACTCATTTAGTTAGCACTAGGCTTAGTGCAACCCTCTGATGAACGTACAAGAGTTGACGCAAGGTCTTTGCTTGCACCCTGGTAACACGGTCACTTTAATCCCGCATAAACCTGTGGCTGCCAAAAGCGGTGCCACATCCCCTAGCCTCACTGGCTGACCCGTGCCAGCAAGAGCACCCTTGCCTAACGTGACAACCTAGATTAGACAACTGAACAAGCTGAAAAAGACTCTCCTCTTCCTTTTGGTGGGTCAGTTTTTAGCCAGCTCAGTTGACTGAAGCCAGCTCACCCCACAGATAGAGAGATGCTAGTGCCAGGACAAGGAAAGTGGGCAGGAGTGGGGGGGCAGGGACACCACCAGCCCTTGGGGAGGCAGCTCAGGCTTCTGCCACCAACTGTAGATTCAGAGAGATCTGAAACACAGAGCTGCTGTTTGCTGAATTCACACTCTGTATGTGACTTGTGCTTTTCTGCAAGCTCTTCAGGATTTGCTTTAGGCTTCTCTCAACATTGGCTCAGTAACTAGTCAAAAGAAGCCACTGCCTGATCACCCACTGGCACATCTGTAATAGCGTGGCATCTGACTGATATAGGTTTGCCAAGGAGACCTCAGTCTTCATCTGGGGAAGTGAGGCATTTCCTCTTTACCACAGAATTCTTTTATTCCTCCTTGAACATATCAGCTAGTATTTTTGTACAACTGAATTGTATCCTAACTTTATTACCCTACATCTCAAAATCGTTGAATTCTTCTCATATAACACTCTAATCTTCCTCTTTACTGACTACACGACCTAAACTTGTTTAAATGGCAAATTTCATTAGCACGCTCTCCATTTTTCACAATGTTCCTCAGTGAAAATGTTAAATATGATCAGGCCCAAGTCCAAGCAAGTTGAGTTTCAGATGCAACTTCCCCCGTTGTTTTGGATCTGAAACCTGAGATTAAACCAAAGCTAAGGGACTAACCCAAAGCTAATCTATTCAAATAGCCTAGGCAACATACTGTACACCCAGGGCACCAACGTTTAAGGCAGGAAATAGCAAACACATGGGTTTGTTCCATGTACTAATTTGAGTTGCTGCTGTGGGTTTTTTTTCCCCTGATAAATAAGGGTAGGCTCCAATAAGTTGATAGGCCTTTTTTCATATTCAGAGCATTCATCTAGAGACTGACTTTAGAGATTTGTCTATCAATCGTTCACACTTGGTGCTGCCCTGAACTGATCACCCCTTTAATTAACCATGTTAAACTAGCTCCCTGAAGCTTATGATGCTTCTGTCACTCGCCTGTGGGTTTCCTCTTCACTATAAGCCTGAGTGCTTCCATTAAGTTTACAGCGAGAAGAAACCAATAGAGGAAATGATGAAGGATATCCCTGGGCTCCATTTGAAAGAATGGTTAAAGAAAGGCTTCACAGCAAAAGATAATTTAATAAAATAGCACTTTTTTGTTTAGTTTGATACCCAGGGAAAGGAAAACAGAGAGAATATACTTGTTTTTGCTCTATTTAAAATGTCTTCTGTAATAGCAAAACAAAAATTACCAAGTAATGTCTCACCATCACGGAGGACGTAGTGTATTCACCAGTTGTAATACTGTAGTCCCCTGACTTGGTGTATCCATAGTTTCATCTTTGAAAATGTGAATATTAACATCATATGTATGGGAAGAAGTTGGAAACGAAGAAAGGTTTATTGGATTGTAGATAGACTATATCCTTATAGAACCTTCTGAAAAGTCTTGCTTATATATTAAGAACGCAGTGCCCACCTTGGAGATCTACAAAATTTTGTCAGGTCAGTATTTGTGGCATCATCATTATCTCCTTTAATGAGCACTGTAAATGATGAAGTGTCAAACAATTAACACATTTCTCCTAGTCTTGCACTTAGGATAACACATATTTCCCAAGAGTGGGAAAGAATTTATTTGGCTTTCTTTCAATTTGTGCAACAAGGGTACAAATCTAGCCTCAAGAGCAGCAAGTCTGGTACATCATTACCACTTTCTGCAGGTACACATTTAAAAGTTAGGAAGACTTCTGCCTGAGCTCACTAAATTAATAATGATGAAGCAAATATGACTGTTGGCAAATATGCATCTTGTAAAATGAGCTAAGTGTTCTAGCACCTTGAAAAAGTAATGGCAATGATTTGAAAATACGCTTCCTCCTTGCCTTCCTCTGAACAAAGACAAAAATCACAGACCCTAATAGCTCTAGGTGAATTTATATATTTTTCAGTGCTTAATGTTATATGCAGCCATCATCTTTTTTTGGCCAAACATTACCTTTTTTACCAGCTATGATACAGAATAAGCAATACGTGGGTGATTTAGAGCTGGAACAGATAGATATAAGCAAGGACCTCTGCAAATTCAGTGGAACCAGCTTGCTGGAGCCATGTTCCCATTCCGCGTGTACAACTCCTCTGGGTAAATCAGAAAGTAATTCAGCTCCCTCTAATAAATTCTCCTTTTTTGCAACAAACACAACTTGAAGCAAATTGCAACATCCCTGTTTCTTTCATTGAAAAGAGAGAGTTTGGCCTGCCAGCAAACGCAAACTGGAATGCAATGTGCCAGCTCTGAACAGCTGTATGTATCCCACTTCTCCTGAGGCTCCATCACATGCCACATGCCAGTCACCATAATTAGTGAGAGTTAGAAGGAAAACTCACAGTACAGTTAGGAAATGTACAGCATTATACATAAATAAAAGATTACTGCTCCCCAGTGCTCTTGTCTCTTCTAATTCCTGTTTTTCCTCCCCACAGACCAATAGCAGTGTTGAATTCTGATGCAGCAAAGTGTGGTTCAACCTCAGGCATTTTGTGAGGCAGAGAGCAATTAATTGGTCTTAAAGCAATACATAACACCACATACTTTTCTGGCAGGGAAATGGCCACCTGAAGAGTTAAGTTTGGCATTACCAACAAACTTTAACCACAGATTTTAAAGTTTACTTTATTTATCTTTCCCCAGTGTGAAGTAACTGCTGCCCAATTCATCTAACCATTTAAATCCGGTTTTAACTCTAACCTGCCCATACAATCTATGGAAGTTGAAGGATAATTCAGGACGTTGCTGTATAGAGCTTGGCTGAATTATGGATTAGGTGATAGGATTAGTCTTGATAGGAGAAAATACAGTAAAGTTTTCACCTGTGAATGAATGAAACAGGAGCAGTTGCACTGTGCCCCTTATAAGAACTAATGAACTCTAACACAGTTGCTAATTTGTCTTTTGTTTCCTGAAAACATAGACAGACCCAGAAAAGGGAAGTGATAAAGGGCAGATACGGATGCAAAATTCTACCCATCCCAAAGGCACCACTCACAGAAGGATTATTGTGTTTTGCCTTTGAAAAATCACTATTAAATCTGTGCTTCCTTATGCAGAGGGCAGGGATGGGCACACCTAGCAAAGAATGAAGGCCGTTCAACATTCTTCTGGTTCTATTTTCAGAAGATGCATGGTTGACAGAACATATGAGACACAGCAAGATGGACAGTGTGCCTAGATCTTTCAAGTTTACAACTGTCAAAATTGTTAAACTAAACTATTTTTAGCGAAATTACAATTTGGAACTGGCATGTTGATTCCACACAGTTGGAGCCTGCTTCAACGCCAGTGAACATACTTTGATTTATTGCTCTTTTATTCAGGTCAGGAACCATAACCTCAGGAGCAGTCAATTCATCGGTGTTAGTGCTCTAGACAAGAGGTGAATATGGCCTTCAGAATTAAAACTGTTTATGCTACGAAGGAGAGGACAATCTTCAAAGGGCTGAAACAAGTTTTCTCTAATTAGCTATAATCAAATTTGACTGCAACCTACTGAAACAGACAACAGGGTAGGAAAATAGAACGGTTCAACATGTTTAAGGGAAATGAAGTCTGGAAATTGGGAATAAGCTTTAGTGTTAAAAAAACCACAGCAAAAACCAAACAAAACTTGAACCGAAACATTAAAGAAAAAAATTGAAAGCTGAGAGATGATTAATTCTAAGCATAAATCATTCCTTAGATAAATGGGGACTGGCAGAATTTTAAGATGGTGCCAGTGGAAACATCCTAAAGATCTTGAAATTGATATAGAAAACAGTGAGCTTCTGACAACAGTTAATTTTTCTCATCCATACAACCTCAGTTCAAATGCTACTTCTGCATTCTCTATGCTTTGATCAATAATGTACCAGTACCTGAAGTACAAGCAGCAGCATCTGTATCTCAAAGAAAAGAAAGCAAGCCAAACCCACCCTGTAGAGTAGAGGGAGGTACTAAGTAGTCCACTGGAGAACAGCAATGGTTCTCTAAATGCCCTTTCTCAAAGCAACAGCACGGAAGTTGGCAGTTACACAAGGAAAATTAGGAACGTAAACATCCATCGCACCCAACAAAACCAACAGAGTTCATTCAAGTCTTCCTGATGATGTGTAATAACAGGAGGCATTTACTGCAGTGTGCTGAGTAAAAGAATTGTCTTGATTAGTGCTGCTAGGAGACAATGAAAAGAAACTTGGTCTTTACGGCAACCTGACAACTCACTAACAACTGTTCTCAGACTGATGGTGGCTAAGTTTGAAAAGCCTAATGTCATGACAAGTGTCAAGGAGACGCATATAAAAAAAGGCAATCTTAAAACAAAATCCATGAAAATATAATAAACCTTTAAACCTGGCACCATTCCTTTAAAGTGAAAACAATTAAGCACCATTTTAAGCAAAGTAGCCAAGGGGAATGACAGAAATCAAACATTTTTATTTCCAGATTAAGTAACATTAAGAGAAGAAAAACACAAAACACAAAGAATAAAAAGGATTGGTTCTGCATTGCTAAACCATAAGGGACAAAACACAGTGTTGGCATAACATTTTTCATTAACTACAGCAAAAGCAAAATGTACATATCAGTGTTACACATCCTTTTCTTGCCTAAGGCTCTGATTAAGTTCCCCAAACTTCCTTTGCTCTACAGCTTTTAATGCACCACCACAGATTTTTCTGCTATCATTGAACATGTCAGAGAAATATCTCTGCAGCACACTAAATCTAGGTTAAGAATCATGGAGACAATTCTATTTTCTTATTTGGTATATTAAAATGGCCATAGTAAGGGATTTCTTTTTCTAGTCAATCCGTGAAATAACGATCTTGGGTTTGTTGCAGCATCAGCCATAATTGATTATTTGATTGATAATGGCCACTGGAGAATTTCTGTTGCAGAAGAAAATGTCCTGATATGAATCTGATACAAGTGGCATGGTGTCCTCCCCAAATAAGTTCCTTTCAATTTCTGGTGTATACCATATGCGCTGAAGGGAACACAGCAGAGGAAAATGCAGTCTATGGGATTTTACAGAAGCACAAGAATGATTCCTTAATTTTTCATCTCACAGCATCTCCAAACCGTAAAATGTTTCCTTGACAAAATTCCCTTTCCTTCCCAAAAGGCCAGAGCGCTTACGATCCAGTATAACTGCTCTATCAGTCTTTCCAAAGGCAGGAAAATACGACTCCTGACACAGACGTCCAGACTGTTAAGGGCTGAATAGTTACTGGCACATGTACCTGGAAAACACCACATACAGTCAGGTGCTTATAACTTCTCCTTGAGTAGTTCTAAAAAGAACTTTTCCCTCTACTTTTTCAGGGTCCAGGCAGAAGAAGGTGAATATGTGAAATAGCGTGTACTATAGTGTACACAGAAATAATATAGTGCATATAGATAATATAGGTGTAATACATGAACAAATATCATTAACGAATTTTCCTTTGCAAGTATGATTTCTACTGTGCAACACAATTAGAATTGTGTCTACTTCAGCTCTCTCCAACCTCATGAATTTTTGGGAAGCGGGATAATATTTCAATATCAATAAAACAAGACCAGCTGTTAAACTGATACAGGAAACATCTTTGGCCAGTAGCAAGTGAAATTTTCCCTGCAGCATGAAGGAATTTTTATCAGTTTCAGAATGATGTTACATGCATTTGCCTCGCACGCGTACTCCCTTCACAAAGACACACGCTCCCTAACAGAGGGACAAACTGCATCTAAAGCTTTCTCATCCTCCTCCACAGGATATTACAGAACAGCTGCAAAATTTGGATTTCAGATGTACAGATGGCCGCATCAGAGGAAAGAGAGCACATGGATTTCTTCTATCCTCCACTGGGTGTTCCGGGAGGTTGCCTGCGAGTCTCCGACAGCCCCAGTTATACCAGTATGTAGGGCAGCATTTGGTGAGTGATTCATGCCTTAAAGGTGAAACTGATGGAAAAATGGGGGTGATTTGCATTTCTCACCAAACCAAAGGGGAGGGGAAAAAAAAACCCACAATGATGAACATCAACTACTGAATGTTCAAATCTGCTAACGGCACTTCTGATTGTACCTTTTACCTGACATTTCTGCAAGCACCTCAGTAAGCCAATCGTATTTAACACAGGTGAGAAAATTTAGCATTATTTTAGGCTTTTGTGGCAAAATTTGTTCTGAAGGTATTGGATTTACGTTGGTACGGAGATCAACATAAGAATACTGAGCCATACACTTCATTTTAGTTTTCAAACCTTGACTGACTTTTTCAGGCACCGTTAAAATCTTATTTATGCACTGAATTTAGCATGAAGCAAATGTACAATTTGCTTACACGCTCAATCTTGGTGCCACTAAGATAACGTCTTAGGATAGAGGCCCACAGACACAAGGTCTTGTCACACCTACCAGGAAAAAAAACAAAACAAAAAACCAAACAAACAAAAGCCCCAAAAGAGTTGTTTATTCCAATGAGGTTCCTACACTGTGCCCCTCCCCACAGAATCAAAGGATAAGGTACAATGTCATTTTTAACGGCCAAAAAGGAATACAGATATTTTATCATTATTCGGGAGTGTTGCAGTCAATTTTATACTATTAAATATATTATCCTCAAAAGAATAGCCTGAGGTTTAGGCAACCAAATTAGTATTTGAGAGTGTGCTTAAGCAATCTATGTATATTCCAAGTTAACACATGGTCCAATATAACTGTTTTGACATCTAGGCCATAACTCCAGAACTAAATATTTGCATTGATGACATACTGCGGTCAGGTCCCCACTAGGCCTCCTGGAGGCTGCAAAGTATTATGTTGTTTTCTTTCTCTCCCTTATTTTATTTGTCTATGCATCACTGAATTGCCAAAATCTGCCTGGAAACAGAATGGAGGGAACTAATATAACAGGGAAAGTCAGCATTTTAGAATAATTCAGAAGTCACAAATATTAATAGTAGGGTTTTTCAGAAGGTCAACATCTGGGGACTTTCAACAAACTTCTGAATTCTAAGGAGGTTCAGTCTGGCTTAGAAGAGTAAGTCAAAGCAAAACACCAAAACTTTCGTTGTGCCACATATCACAATTACTGTTAACATACTGCATTTGATTTAATTCCAGTTTCACATTTCCACTGACAGTCTCCATAAAGATCAGCGAAAATTTAGTTACTGGATTTCTTGTGCCAATCTCCCAAGTGCAGAGAAACTTCTAGACTGTGTCTAGAAAAAGACCATTTAATATTGCCAGTAAAACATCTCATGCAGAAGCTAGTAAATAAAATGGTTTCTCCTGTCTAATTCTAATGCACTATATAATGTGTGAAACCTTTCCTTGGCAGGGAAGCTGGAGGAAACAGGGTTGCTTTCTGTCTTCCTTGCTCTGTCTCCATCCTTCAGCAATTTCTCAATTCTGTATGGGCCCAGAAACACAAAAAATGACTCCCTTACCTTTTATCTATCTTTATCTCCTAGAGCAAGAAATTAAAAAGCCAGTTATTTTTTTTTAAACATCACTTAAAGGATTATCTAGCTTAAACTATTATACTTCACAAAAATATTCTCAGTCATCTTCTGTCAGTAGAAACAGATCATTATTAGTATTGCTAAAAATTCTGTGACAACATGTTAACAGTTGGAAACTGCTGACAAGGATCCCAGTAGTGCAGTCTACCACAAGACTCTACGTGACATCAGCATGTTGTGAGGGTGGAAACAGCAAATATAATCTTCAGCAAATACCCTCATTTATAACATCTTGTGTTCCAGAAAGAGGAATTTGCTGTGGAATGGGCATGGAGCAAGACTACTGGGATGGTGAGAAGAACGGGGAGTCTCTCTGAGCCTGATTTTGTTTGGCTTTCCAAAATGAAAACTATTACAACTATTACAAAATAGCTGCAAACTATTACAAATGCTGTCCATAAATATACCCAGAGAACACACATTCAAGCTGAAAAATAACATTGATAGAGGAATAAGTGTACATAAAGTGGCCATGATTAGATTGCAGCTGAAAAGTCACATGAAGAATTACTGCCCCTGGTGTAATGGGATTCTAAAACTCTTGCCTCCCATTAACAATTGGACAAAATGTCTGACTTGTTTGAGGAGGGAACTCAATCAATTTATTTAATGACTTGTACAATCCAGAGTCTGGAGTAATGATTGATGTGACTTTATGACTGCATCTTCCATCTGGTCCAAGACACATCTGCTTATGCAAGTCTACCATGATGACAGCCCAACCATTTCATGTTCTCAGTTTCAGGACAATTTTTCTTTACAAAGTATATATATACACACATACACTTTTCTTCTTAACTGAGTTAAGACACTACAGGGACAAAAAGGTTTAATATTACAGGGAACAATGTACAGTGAATTCCACCTCAGGCTGGAAATCCAAAACTGCTGGAAGAAAAATACCCTTTTCAAACTCAAGCCTTGCAAAATTTCCAAAGTTTTTCTCCCTTCATTTTCAGAAGTGTCCTTTCCATCCTGATTCACTTTTAACTAGCTCTAACATCACAGTCACAGACAGTCCGTGTGTCTACACCACACTGGCAGACATTATATTCTCAATATTTTATTACAGCTATTAAAAGCCATCACAGGATTGGTTTGTGCCTAAGTTTCCGTCATTTCCTATTTTAATTATGAATTGTTTAGCTGAACAAAGCCATATTAAATGAAAAGCACAGTGCAGAAGTAGAGGAAGAACTTTACAATCACAGTTGACAGCTTAGCTATTTAAGCTGTAAATGCATCATAAATAATTTCTGAGGTCTTCATACATTTCTGTGCATGGTCTGTAGCAGGCTCATAAATAGATTGATAGACCTTTATTAACTAGTGATATCCAAACCTTAAAGAAAGCAGTGCCACAGCCCTCTCTCTAAAGTGCAATGCTAGTTATAATCTCCACAGACCTGATCTTCACAAGCAGACACAGAGAATTTAGGAAACAGATTCAAAATGAGAAATATAGATTAATTTTTCTCACTGAGGATCTCAGACACATGAAAAGAATCAAATTTCCAGAGACCCTCCACACAGCCAAAAGCACACACAATTACAGCTTTCCTAGGACTCTCTCCTGCTGCTATTCCATCTAGCTTCCATTTACCCATCTTTTCCACCCAGGTCCTGACCTCATGTCCATTCCCTCCTCGCCGTCTTCTGTACTACTTTTCCCTTCTTTGTTATCAAATTTTGCTAATGGCTCCTCTTCTGCTTTCCTTGTGCTGACTCCTCGCCCTTAGAAATCCTTTAGTTTTTCTCCAGGTCCTCACCTCTTGTTCTAACACCTGCTTTCCTTTTCCTCCAACCTATGCCTGCATCTATTCCTCTTCCATTTGTTGCCAGGCTCCTTTTCCATCCAGCCCTGGTTCTGTACCTCTCGATCCCAACGCTTTCGTCCTGCTAATTACTGTACAGTTACACTTCTTCCCTCCCTAGCACCCAGGATATACAGGGCTTTGGGTTCCTTCTTATGAACAGCAACTTCTAACAACCTGAAGGACTAAGTACATGAACCTCCTCCTCAGCTGCTTCACATCTGCAACGGAACATCCTCTGCAGGTACACTCCGAGATATATTTCCCCATAAGATAAAGGGACAACATTTTCTTTTTCATTAAAAAGTTACTGTAGAAGACAACATTTTCTGCTCCGAAAAGTTTTTCCAGAGGTATCTTGTATCTGCTTTTCCAGAAGAAATAAAAAAGAGAATAAGAAAAAATAAAGGAACAATAAAAATTTGCTAAAAATATTGGAATTAACAAACTTAGATATTTCTATAAAAATAGAGTAATTTACTAACATTAAACAATGTACAAGGCTTAAAAGTGACAGACATTTGTGGAAGAAAATATCCATCACGAGTTACTAAATATAAACATACTACCTGCCAACTCAAAAAATAAATTAAAAAAACGTCACAGATACGCAAAGTGCGAAGTACTTGCTCACCAAGTTTTTCTGTAGGTATCTGTTGTATTTGAGACCTGCTGGATACTGGATGATGCAGACCTTTGGTCTGACACCGTATGGCTGTTCTTACACAGCTCTTACTTCACCCACCTTGCCCCTTCCCCTCCCACACGTCCCACAACCAGCCTGCCATCTCTGACATACTCCCATACACTCCTAGAGCAGGGACCTGCAAGCCGGCTACATCAGGTGACTTGGATTCCTTAAGGTCTCCTTCAATTGTTTTTTTAATTACTCTTGACAAGCCACCTGGCCTAAAGAGGCACCCAGACAGCTCCACCACAACACAGCAACAACAAACATTGAACACAAAAGGTAAAAACCAGTTGATATTTGAAGTCTGAAAAAACTCAATACTTTCCAGGCCAAGTTTTTCTTCAATTGCTCAGCACTGATAATTTAAGCCTGCTGCTGAATCCCCACTGCCCCCCTCTGTACATCCTCTGCCTAACTGTAGTGCTTAGCAACGCACTCATGTGCTGTCAGAGTGGGCTGGGAGCTGGAGCTCCGGCTCGCGAGGCAGAGAAGTGACGATGGCTTCGTGCAGGGTGTGATTTCTCAGCTGCGTCCCCTCTGCACAGAGACCGAGAAAACTCAAGTACGTTCACCTCGTATCCGAGGGTTAAAGCAGGGGAGACTCTCAACACGTCCAGCAATATAGTCCCTCCTCAGCAAAACCGCTGCTGAGGATGCAGATTCTGTAAGGCAACTTTGTGAACCTTTCAGCCACACCTCTTCAGTACTGTCTTACACAGTCTTCGCAAGCTGCAGCATGCAAAAGAGGAGAACCTTGGCATATACAGTACCTAATTTTTATTCTGGCCCCTGAGCAGTTAAGTAATTATAAAATATTCAGCTTCTGCTTCTATCTGGCAAAAGTCACACAAGATGGAACAACAGAATTTTGAAAACCTTAATCTTTTCCCAAAGTGCTTTACAAACACTAACCAACTGCCACATTGCAAGTGAAATTGTATAGGAACCCAAAATAAGGAGATCAGTAAAGAGAAAAAACGTGTCCTGCTTTGAACCTTTTCTTTAAAAGCCACAAGGGGTGGAAGGGGTTGGCAAGTAAACAAACAGTGCAGGAGGCACAAAAAATTCAGAGAGAATAAAGGCGATCTGGTCCAATGTAGTGGAGGACCTGACTGGTGTTAGCCAGAAAAGAAAAAAAAAAAAAAAAAGGTATGTTAAAACAAGGATCCTGGGCAAATGATCTTGACAAATGAGGGCAGCCTCACAGAGAATGTCAATCAGAGATAATTGCAATGTGGCAAAACAGCAATTGTTAAGTGTTTCGCAGGTATGAGAAGATACAACATGGTAGTAGAGTAGCCTTATGTAATAACGCTGTGAAGAAATAGGAAGAGAACAGCGAAGATGGTGCAGAACTTTGTGTGATCAAAATCACTTGAGAGAAACATAGTAAAAGAATACTAAGGTCCTTTAAAGACCTCCACAATCAGACTTGAGTACATCTAATTATCTTCACGTTACTGTAAAGGTAAATTCTGTCAAAAATGTTTCCATAAACTTCCCAGAAAGAGAAAGGAAAATGGGAGTAGGGAAGTGTCACCTGGAGGTGATTATTGTCTTGCAGGGACTCAGCACAAATAAGAACTAGGAATCTTCCACTTTGGCCATCCTCCCTGTATGAACCCATCACGGAAAAGCTTTATGAGATATGCCTTTGACAGCCATGTTATTAAAATAATATTATAGGAGGCTTACAATAACATCTCATTATTTGGAAACCTAGAGAAAAATTTGGATCTAACATCCTATGACAGAAGGATCACAAGCCTGTAACGTAATACAGCTGTGAAAGGTTAAATCAGGAGAGGTATTTAAACAGTACCAGTGAGGCCTCATCTGCAATAATGTATACAGTTCCACCCAAGGAAAATAAATTCAATCTCCATTAGTAGTATTTTGATGAAATTGAAATTTATTTTAAAGCAGAGGCTCTTGGTTTGTATAACCTCACAAAATGAAAGTTGAGAAGGATTTTACCTATTTTTTGCTCTTTCTCATCACAGAACCAACCGGCAAGGGAAAAGAACCATTTCACCTAAAGCTTGATGCTGGCACAAGAACAAATGACATAAATTGGCCATAAACACACTTAGCTTCAAACCTACAGTATAATTATCTAATGGGGGGGGAAGAGGGAATAGAAACAGCAGATGCAAAACACCACAGCTAGTTAGGATAATCAATAGACAAAAATATTACATAAACCTGGTTGCATGAGACTGAATTTGCTGATCAACAAGGTTTCTGCTTGTCTACACGCCTGTTTGCCCGACTCCATCCGTCAGACTTTCTCTAACTCCGGCCTGTGCTGCCGTGCATTAGACCGAGCAAGAAGTACCCACAGTACTAGAGGAAGCCGAGGAACCACACGCCTTCCCTGCAACGGGGTCTTTCTTATTCGCGCTGTCAGAAGGATCCACAGTTAATTACTGAGTCATGTGAATTCGGGAGTGGAAAAGCCAGGCTTGCCAGATGTGCTTTTTTCACATATTTTGACAATTACGGTTCAGCTTAATCATTTATGATAATACTTCACAATGTTCTAGCAAATGCTCCGGAGTATACTTTGTAAAAAATAATGAAGTCTTAAGTAACATGGCAACTCACTCAGCTTTTAAATCTTTGCTGAGAAGCAGGAGGAAGCAGCCAGTGTTTTGTGCAGATTGTGGAGAATTATTGTAGTAAAATTAGGAACACTCCCATTATTGCTTCTCTATCAGTTTCTTAAGCATTAACTACTGTAAGATCACCATGGTTATACAGTAACAAGACGCCCACAAATAAGATCAAATAAGACTATTTAGAGCTTCACAACTTTAAAGGAAGCGATGCTATTATATAGTAACATGGGGTTATACAAAAGAAACCCCAGGAAAGGAAAGGACTAATAATTTCTGTGCCTACATTCAATTCAGGACTCTAATTCTCACTGAAAGTCAGCTGTCAAGTCCTACATAACTTAACCTTCTACTCCCTTGCTTATCATGGCTTTGCTCAGCAATTCAGCTGGCTGCAAACTATCACAAAAATGCTTCTTTCACTTTAAAAAAAAAAAAAAAATTAAAGAAAAAGATAATTCTGATAGAAATTTTCCATCTGACTCCTTTATCACAACTTCTGGACAGGGTTGGATAAGCACCAGGAAACGAGTCATGTGAGCTGGCAGAGCTCATTTACAGAATGCACAAAGTTAATATAAGCAGTTAAACATCTTGTGTCAGTAACACCGGCGCTATCTCAGCTTTGAAAAACGTCAACAATTGAACAGTGCCTGTACTTAATTCAAGGAAATTAAGGAAGCCTGTGGCATTCACAGAAATTTGCTCTTTCCAAACTTCCGTGTTTTGCTGATTGGCAGCAGTCGCCATTATAACATAAGGTGGAAAATAGGAACAACTTGCACAGATCTATCATATGTTTCACATTCTGTAAGTGTTTAGGTGGGAAAGAGTTATTGTTCCAAAGCTCGAAAAGAGGTAACAGAGTATTCACTGCAGATGCAAGTCTGAGGCACTCTCCATTTCATAAAATCAGAATCCTTCCAAATGTTGTGCCAATGGAGACAGTAAACTGACAAGAAATGTAGATCAATGTTCTTTAAACATTTCAGCTTTTCTGATAAGCAAACATTTCAGTCTGTGTAATATTGTCAAACTACAGCTGCAGAGAATTTTGAAGAGGCTCCTATATACGCTTTAAATGTTCCTATTCCTTTCTACCAGAAAATGTTCTCAAGAGAGCATAACGCCAACACAATCCTGCTCGCGCTGCAGTCGGTTCCCTCTATTGATTGTGGCAGAGAGAATGGGCAAAACCTCACCCAAAGCCTGGAATTCGATGTCACTGCCTGACAGAGGTACTTGACGAGTTGCACCAGCCCAAACAGCAAGATAATTTGCCCCTAAACTTGTGCGTGAAAAACATAACTGACATTGCAGAGAGAGGGGATTTGGCAAAGCAGGCAGAAGGCTACAGGCATTACGCTGCCATTAAATTAGCATTTAATCTTTCATTCACAAGATGCAGCATTTTCCTGAGAAATGTGATCTTTGCAAGATACAGGACTCTGGGATCTGTCAAATAATCAAAAAGCTGATTTGCCGGCACAGAAAAGTCTTCCCATGAAGTAACACTTTTTGAATGACACATAGAGAAATTACAGGAAGGTAGCGAGAACTCCTTGGTTGATGGGAAGAAAAATTATAAAGAGCTCACACTAAGAGGCAAAGAAAGTCTTCAATATTAAGAAGATTTTATATACATGTGAAGGGATCTATATAAAATTTAGATTCCATCATTAAAATGGAGCTCAAAAAGTCCAAGGAGATAAACAGAGTAATGTACCTAAGTCCCGATGGCCTCAGGAAACTTTGTCCCGTGTAATGATAGAGGAATAGCAATTTGTACCCTTAGGTCCATGTTCTGTACATGCAAAGACTAAAACACACAAATTTGGAAGGCAGGAATGAGTTGTATTTTGTAGTGTTCTTTCCACACCAATCAGTAAAGCTCTCGAATTCCTCTCCTTCCATACCTCACAGTTTGGAAAACAAGAAAATATTCTGTAAAAATAAATGATGATCCCGTATCCACTAATTATTTTCTTTGTACCTTCTCCCTTTCCTTTTCAGATCCTAGAATAAAAAACAAAAAGTCTGTCTTATGCCAGTATGAAAACACTCGAGCCGACGCTTCCGGGTGCAACAGCAATAACTATTCACTTTCCAATATACACTATTTATTAAATCTGTTTTGATGACAAAAATTAATATGTATGCTTGTGAGACACCAAGTAGGGGTGCTCTTCAGATGGCAGAAACTTCCTATACACTTAGGAGATAAAACACAAGGAAACAAGTAACAAGAACATTATTAAACTTGCCACAAGCCAGAAAGCAGTTTGCTAATTGCTTGGCAATGCCTATCAATACTTTGGCTATGGCTTTCCCAAATGAAAAACTAACCCAGATAGTTCCTCATTACCCTTTCAATAGCCAAGATTCACCATATAAAGTAAAGGCAAAAGTAACAGTAGCAACTAGAAAACTGAGTTTTCATGTCATATTTCAAAGAGATTGAGCTCTGCAGGTTTCACAAAGACTTCAAGGGAATTTGAGTTACAGAATTTGAGCTCATTACAAGAGCTCAAAATTGAAGATGATCAGAAACGCCAAGAAAAAACAAAAGATACGTCTAGCTTTTTCCAGAAAATCAACTTGTGTCTATGATTTTACAACAACATATAAAATGGTAGTAACAACAGAGTCAAACAACTTTGCATCAAGTCAGTTCTAAACAGCAACATTAAAATATTGTGCGTTTCTATGCTTTTATGAAAGGTAGTAGAGCCTCCGTATTGATACACAAGCTCAGCTGTGCAGCCTTTCAGCCTTATGGTACAACATATTTAACAACACTGTTTAAATGAAACTGATGTCTATAAATTTCAATGACTTTTCAATGTCATTATTTCTAAGACCTTTCACCTGACCATCTTGTCCCTGTTGATACACTGTGTGGCTGTTTTGCACTTCCCCTCTCTTTTGCTTTCCTCTCTCTCCCCAGTTTCCCTCTCATCCTTCAGCTGCTCTAGGCTATGGGAGCACTAAGGAGGAGTGGCTGCTCTTGCAAATTCCCAGTTTCAATTTTACAATTGAGAAAAGACATACCTATAGAAAAGCTGTGAGGAAGATACTAGCTCCATACATTAACACGCTAACATTTCATGCATGTGCTTGTTTAACATTATGCACCGCTGAACATTTCAGAGATACGTACAATGAACATAAACATATCATTAAATCAATACCAAAGGCTCATTAGTGAAAAGGACCATTTTTTTAAGTTGGCTGCTATGGTTTATTCACCCCCTGCAGTGTAACAGGGTTCCTGATATGACTTTATACTCCAGCAGAGCCAGAGGTTGCCATGGAAAGCAGTGGAGGAAGGCAGCACATATACCAAGGTGTAAAAATGATACAGGCTTATCCAATAGTTCAACACAAGAATAAAGGCCTCTGAGGTCTTATCTCGTATTGATTCAGCTCCTCATACAGCAGTTAAAGCTTCCTTTCTGGACAAAAATAAAATAAATAAAAATCAAGCAATCTTACAGCACAGAGATATTTTTGTTCAAGACGGTATTTACTTCTGTACAGGATTAAGCAGGGACCTATTCTCAAGGAGCAGATGGGATAACCTGGATTAAGTTTGTTGCTTCTCCTAGTGAGAAATAACTTGTTTGCCAAATACTTTTGAAGTAACTGAGCCATCCAGAAAGTCTACTTGAATTTGGAAAGTAGAGAAAAGTGGTAGTAAAGAAAAGAGCTTAGAAAACAAACATACCATCAAGAAAAATAATGTACCGAATGGCCATATGGCAAATATTTATTGGTATATATCTACCTGACTTCCTCTGCAAAAACACACTAGGGGCCCATAGATGGGTAGAAGGAAAAACAATACACAACAGAACACTAAGAAATACTGAAGGAAGCATATGTAATAAAAAGAGTTATGAACACTTGGCAAGGCAGTGACAACCACTTTTTTGAAGCTTAGCTATTGGATTGGCAATGTGAAAGATTTCAAGCAATATGAAATCCATGCATTTTGTTGCTCTAATTCAGACATTATTGGGAACTGGCTATCCATGATATTACAATTCCTTACAGTCATCTAAGAATGCTCTTTAGTAAATGCAGCTCCACAGTAACTCCTAGCCAGGAACAGAGGCTTTTACACAAGCTGGTGAAGGAGGAAACAAAGCCACAGCTACACTCTGACATCAGGGTGACCACTCAGAGGGCGAGCAAAGCTTTTCGCAAGGCCAATCCAGAACAGACAAGCTCTAAACAATCCCATTTGCAGTTATGCACAAGCAAATGCACTGACATGATAACATAGAATAAAGAAAACAAAGCCTTCAGAAAACACTTAAATAGCTGGAAGCACTGAAGGACCTGCATGCTCTGTGGGTGGCATCCAGAACTTGCTAAAAAGAGGTTCAATCTATCGTTTGTTCAGCACATGTCCTGCATGCACTGAAGATCTGTTTCATAAAAGCATACTCCAAACGTTCAGAAAACTGACTGGTATAAAATTCAGAATCAGAAGTCTGTCTCTACAAGAAGATTATTGTATTATGAGAATATTCTAGTGAGGCACAGGTAGAGAGATCTTTGAGATACGGATAGGATACAGTGGCCACAGAAGATGTGTCATATTCTCCAGGAAGGCAGCTCACGTTCACAAATCACATGCCTGCAAATTTCTAGCAACATGTCCATTTCAGTGAATCACGAAAGGAAGAAATATATCAGAATCAGAATCAGAATCGTAGTGGTTGGAAGGGACCTCAGAGATCATCGAGTCTGAAAAACATCATCTTGCATTTCTTCTTTGATGCAAAGGTGAAAATAACTATTAAACCTACATATTTGTTCTTCTCTGGTCTATTAACAGTCAGAAAGGTGAAAATCGTCTTGAAATCGTGACAACATTTAGGTAACAGGAGGTAGCCAGTGCTAACAGTAACTGACGCCCTCCCTCCCTGACAGACGGACAGACCTGTGTTACCAGAGGTGCTTTGTTCTTCCTATGGAAAGGCAAACTAGACCCAGCAGCAGACAACATGGTAATAGCACGAGCAGCACTCCAACTTTCCCATTGCTAAGCATCCTTGAGAAACTATTAATTAGTTAGAAAGTTTAAATAGGCACCTTCCACTGGTTTCTTTATGAGACCATGTTGTTCATCTCAATTAAGTGGAACCCCACAGAATGGCTGTGGGGAGTTCAGAATAACATCTACTTTTTCAAAAGACTCTAATTTCACTGCTTTCTCTTCTTTTGTTAATTGCCTAATTCCACCTTTTCCTGACTGCACACCCCTTGGGAGGTAAAGACCACTTAGCTATTTATTCACACAAGCAAAGGGGCTTTGAAAAAAACACTGTGTTCTCATTTTCAGACATCTGACAAATGAGACCAATTCATTAGTAATTAAAAAGTATAGCTTTTTAATAGCTCATCTTATTGGCATACTGGAAGGCAGAGGGAGGAAAACAGAGTAAGTTTGGAGAATGAGGTTGTCAAATGTGCATATGTTTGCTCACATGAGAAAGGTGAAATTCTCACATGGTTCATCCTCCCCATTTCTCTGTCCTGCCAGCTTCACCTGTAATGACTGATTAAACCTCCCAAAGCACTCTCGTGGGACTATCAGTTCACGCCTGACGATAGTCAGAAGGATGATTCAGTCTGCATCTGCTGCCCTTTCTGAAAAGTCACGAGTACCTGGGAGTTTATCATCTAAACATTAGCCTTGTGGCTCCAAAGAGAGAGATAGGTGTAGGTTACACTGGTGGTATCAGGTTTTGGACAGGAAACCAGCACTTACCTGTTTTAACACAGTACTTGCATTCTAACTTTTAAGGTAAAAAAAAAACCCACCAAAAAACCCCCCCCAAAAACCCCAAAACATCCTCCACTATCTCAAAACTACACTTATTCAAGAAAAAAAACCCATCTGTTACAGGATACTCTACACTATTGACTTTCAGTATAATTTTCTGTCACTGCCCATGAAATAATAGCAGTACTTTTAAAGCCCCAGCTTCTGCAGTTGGGTTGGTTTAGGTTTTTATTGGTTAGTTGGGTTTTTTGATGTAATCCCTTCTTTGACAGCTGTAAAAGAAAGTTAGAAAACTCCACAACAAGTAACATGCTTGCAAACTTGAAACAGATTTCTGTAAAAAAACCCACATTGATCTTATTGTTATTTGAAATTGATAATTCTACATTTCATTTGATTTGGATTCAAAATAGTTGACTTCACCTTCAGTCCCTTCCTCTCATATTCAGTATTTTCCTATCTCAGAATGTACTGCAATGCTGTTTAATTTGGATTTCCCATGCTAGATTTGTACGCCCACTAATATTATGCTTTCAACTTTCTTTTTTAATGAAGCATTTTTGCATTTACTGACCGAAGCAAGAATTAAAGTATGCCAGTTCTTCCTAGGAAGAAAGGGACAACCTTTCTGAAAAGTTTCAGTCTATAATTGGAAATAGAAGTGCTCTATTAGGCCATAGTCTAAAAGAATTCCTTTCTGGTGGCAAAATTTAAAACTTACCCAAAAAAGTATTTTGATATAAACCAATTTCCAACCTTCTGAATATACCACTCAGAAGTCCTTTTTCATTAACAACATTCTCAGTTACCCATCTAAAGATTTCCAATAACCGATTCCCAGTTTCCTCCTGAAATTCTTTCAGCTGTTTCAATGTAATAAATACTATAGCCAATTAAATAAATAAATCATGCATAGAGAATGTTAAGCTGCGTATTTTCACCCACCCTTTCAGATAAAATGCTCAGAACTGGACGTGTGCCCAGACGACTGAGAGGCATTCGGCCAAGCCAGCACGTCCCTGGCCTTTTACCTCTTCCTCACATATTTGCTCTGCTCCCTTCTAGCTGCCCTGGGACTTTGGTGACCACAACGGCTTCAGGTTCTCTCACCCAGAGACCTATTCAATCACTCAGCCAATAACACAGCTGATAAAGAGCAATGGCCTTTTTATAATCTTTATCTCCACAACTTCATACCCCTGCATAACAGATGAGAATACAAGGAGGTATTTCATCAGCTTCAAAAGCATGAGTCACTTTAAGTTTCATTAAAAACATATATTCTGCTGTGCTTTAAGCGTAAAAACCTCTGACTCTAAAATGTATCAACAAGATGAAGACCAGCAAAAAACTATGCATCTAAGTTGGTTGAGCTTTCCAGGTTTAGGACTGACTATACTGGTACATAAGTACCTAACACAATGCCGTTTATAATATTTGCTGGTAGTCCTCATTAAAAAAAAATGCATCAAAAAAGCCTTAAGACATGCTGAAGCTGGCACAGTAAATAATAGCAATGAGGTACATGGAGTCAGTTTGAATGTGTGCCTCAAGTTTCAGTTGGAAGATTCATCCATCATCAAAGCCTTTCCTCCCTCTATCCTACAGAAGTTCTTAAGTACCGCTTGGGCCTGTCACAATTATGACATTTTATAGCTTATAAAAACTTAGTTTGCTTAGGAAGGGCTAATTAACCTCATTTTGTTAAAGCTGTGCACAGACTCGGCTGTACCCAGATTTGGGAAACACCTTTATGACTATTCAACTACAGGTCACCTTGTTAAAAACACCTGTCTCAAAAACATAGATGTGCCACTCAATGAGATAAAATACATTTAAGCTTGAATATTTATTGTGATATAAATGGGTAAAAATATCCACATCATTACAGTGTGTCATTTCAACTGCACCAAGGTAAGTTCCAGCAATTGCTTAGAAAGAACCTATTGAACGCGAATGAGTAACTTAAAAAGCATGAAGAAGCATTTCTGTTTCATCACACGCACCAACTGGAAAAACATTTACATCATAATATTGACTCTGGGCAGGATGATTATTGATAATGTTGCCAGTGGTACACAAATAGAATACCTTTCGATTATGGTGTTAAGTTCATTACTAACCATGCAAATCTAAACTCGACAAAAATCTGCTTTTTAAATTATTAATTAGTAAATGACAACATAAGTGGCTTTGTATCGAGTATACTCCCCTGGAATCAATGAAGCTGTTTTACATGAAAGAAACTGTTGTATTACCTTAAAAACCTTAATAGTGTCAGGAGACTTGCATCAACATTAATCCCAGGCAGATAACATATTCAAAAATACAGTGAGTCTTGGGTACAAGACTCATTAATATTTTGCAAAAATATTATTTGCTGAGACAAGCACCCAAGATCATGAGTTTTTGGTCTTTGTTGAATTCTGCTCAGCTATAATTAACTCAGTAGTGAACTTGGGCACTTCCTTGAGTACAAGTGCTAGCAGGGCAAAGAGGATAATATCACAGTAAGTTTGAAACTTCAATTGTTGGGGCTTGATCCTGAAACTGCCTTAATTTCTTAAGGAGATGGACAGAACGGAGTCAATTGATGCTGCTTATTTGTGTAGGACATGCTTAGGTATCAAGCACTGAAGACACTATCACAACCCAACACTGATCAATTCTGCAATAAACTGCTGCTTCACTGGGCTTGGAGACTTGAAAATTTAAGGGGAATGAAACATAGAACAGCAACCACATTCCCCAAAATAACCGGCTTCGAACACTGTCTCAGCACAGAATCATTAAAAAGGGCTGTACTATGTTAGAAATAGCAGTGGTTTTGCTTCTCTGAGTCAGATGATGATCTGTTTGTCAAGACAACATTGAGAGGAATTTGTATTGTAAAAATCACTTCCTCCAGTATGGTCTGGAACATCTTAAAAGCAAACCATGTTCTGACTTGGCATCTAAGCCATTTCCTCAAAAACACTTCAAACTGGATGTAGTACCACTCTTGCCATATGTTCCCTCCTTTTCTTAGCATGCCCAGAAAAGCAAAAACACGTTAGTAACACGGGAGCTGTCCTGCACAGGTGCAAATAGAGACGTGGTTATGGAACAACCATCAGGCCCACATCAGCTGTGGCAACCCTTATGAAAACAAAATCCATATGAAACAAAACACGTGATGGAGCCTTCCGGTAGAGTCAGGGGCTAAGCTCAGAATCCACAATCTACCCCAAAATTACTTAAAATGCCTTTAACTATAAACAAAACCCAGCTCTCAATAACAGAGAGGTTTTACTCTTCCTATTATGAATTCCATCAAAGGAAATTAAAAGCTTCCAAATGCTTTTTCCAGATTCCAAAGGAATATTTAATTGTTGATAGGAGGAAGCAGTTTTGCATCGCAATAATAGCTGACATAAAATAATTCAAGTCAGAAATGGCAACAGGATCTTCCTGGGGAAAAGTCTGTACCTTTGGAGTATACTTCCCTTCAGCACAACAAAAGCCCAGATGTGAGACCTTCAAATACAATATATTATCTTAGGGCAAATGGCAAATTTATTCATAGGTTCTCTGGCTTTTTGTTAAATGAACACAAATTTTCTTTTCCACTTTGACCTCAAATTTCTTGTGTTTACTGCATATTCTTCTGGCTGTTGTGTTTGAATATTTTTATTGCCCTGAGTAATTGCATGCTGACATTTTTCATAATCACTAATTGCACTAGATGACTCTTGTGATCAGAAACAAAGCATTCGAGAGGATTTAAATGAATGGAACTATCCTCAGAATCAACAACTATGCTGAAGTCTTCCTACATACAGATAAATCTTTTTCTGTGCACAAAATAACTTATCTAATATTTTCATCTTCATTGTTGATGCAGGAGCTTTGAGAAATATGAAAGTGTTGCAACTTTTTTGGTCTTTCTGGAATTTAGCATTATGTCAGCTTTCTTACTGTCTCTAATGTACAACAGTTTGAGCTGGCACATAAAATAATTCATTACTGTTGGGTCCAACCCTATGGCTGGATAAAGGAAATTTATAAAATGAACTAAAGGAATTAAAATGAAAACAGTACACAGAAAAAACCCAAAATTTAAAGGGCAACAAGATCAAATTTTTTGGTGGTCATGTTTTGAAATGATTCATAATCCAATTAGTATAAATCACAAGTTTCATGATGTGCTAAAGAGAGCTCTCCAGGCCATAAAAATATTTATATAATTATTGAAAGAGCAAGTAAAAAAAATAATTTAAATTATAACTGAAAATTTATTAGCCTTGAAAGTATAACTTGGAAATGTCAGGAGAAGAATCCCTTAAAGAAACATTTTTAGTCAAAACAAAAACTACAGACCCCAAATGCCCCAATTACAACTTACTGTTCTCAAGTACTTTTGCTGTGCATACTGCAGAGTAAGTGTCTTGCTTTTATAATTCTGATTCCTGATGCCCCCAGTCCAGTTTCCCGACTCAGCTGGACACTCATGGTCACAGGTGACTATTGAAATATTTTTTTTCCCCAATTTTCCCCGATTTCTAATATAGGGGTCCAAGATGAAACCCAAATGTGGCTGCCTTTCAATGCAGCAGCCACCCCCCAGCAACACCGCACTTAGGGAGGTGAATGCAGAGCACTGTCTTCAAATAAAGTGTGCAGGCACAGAAATGGGACTGGCTTGTTTACTCCCACAACTTTACACTGTAAGTGAAGAAACAATTAGAAATACTAAGTGTTCTATCACGTATTCAATGTTCTTTCTGATTTAAGTGAATAAAAACTGATGGACATTCCAGACATTTCTTGAAGTGACCCAGAGTAACTAAAGACAACAAAGAATGGAGCTCTGGTTTATATCTCCTCCTCAACGTGGGCTACTATAGCACCACTGCAGTCTCCAGGGCAAGTACCAACTCAAAAGAAAATGCGTCATCTACTGAGTTACTAAGACCTTTTCTAGTGACAATAGGATTGAATTTGGAGGTTTTCATAAACATGTGGGCTCTACAAAGGTTGCATTAAGGTTGGAGGGGGAACTGCTGCCACAGTCCATTAGTCCTACGCTGGAGGAAGTACAAATATAGCAAGTACTGAGAAGAGTATCTTGAAATAGCGCTGCTATCTTGCTGTCATTAGTCCTGCAGTTTGCTATTGTCTGATTAATGTCTGCTTGGTTTCACAGAACACAAAGGAGTAATTTCATTCCGAGCTCTTGTAGTGGACTCAGATCTCTCAGAGTTGTTTCTGCTGCTCTAATGGAAAGATATAGAAAAACCCTTATGAAAAACAGTGTCTCATCCTGAGGCATTTGCATAAACCAGGTTAAACCAGAAACTACAGAGGTGCCACGTATCACATCCAGCCTAACACTGGAGCGAGGCTTTGACCATGCTGATGCCTACGTAAACTTGAGCAGGAGGATTACGGCTTAGGTAATATGCATCTTAGTCTTTGTTGCATTTATATCTTTGTAGACAATGCCCTGTACTGAGCATTAAATACTACTTTGATTGACACAAGTTTCTCTGTTTTACATTGATCACAAATTGTGAAGAGAAGCTTGAAGAGAACCTGTTGCCGTGGAGCAGAGTAACAGGGAACCAACCTAACTTTGTGATAAATCACAAGATCCCACCTTGAAGGAAGTACAACCTCATCACAAACTGTGCATACAAAGAGACTAAGCAATGGGTCAAAGGAACAAATGAGCATATCTGAGTGGAACAGAGAAGCAGCACCGAGACCAAATTCCGCATACGCTATGTAGCGTAACTACTCTCAAAGCCAATGTCCTGGGGAGAAGTAATCTCCATTAACTCCAACACCACAACTGCCTTAGCATCAAAAGCTGAACGTAGCCACTGGCTTTTGATCAGCGCCAGCTAATGAGAGCTAAAGAAAAGTTAATTTTGACACATACTGTTCAAAGTTTTATTAAATCACACAGTTGTTTCTTACTGAAGAAAGAGATGTGACCTCTATTTTTCTTTCAGAGCATTCTAGTTCCTTTATGTATGTGGCAAATTATATTCTCTTACAGTCTTATATGAAACGTAAAAGTTAAGTGTCCTGCAAACAAATTGTAAGGAATCACATTCTTATTTATCAAAATTCTATCAATTCTAAGCTACCGGTATCATTAACGTCTTCAAATTCAACAGTAACAGGGAAGTAGAATTTACAGTGCTGCAAAATAGGAGAAGGTCTACAGAATGACACAGCTGATATTGAGGGCTCAAGGTCCTCAACATACATATTGCTGAGTGGAGCAATTTAGGACTAGGAATGGTCTGGTTCCAGGGACAATACCGCCATTAACAGGTAGATGCTCTCCTGGAATACATCTACTCATCCAGAACTAATCCAGTTGGCGTGCTCCAAGGCTGCTTCATGATGTGTATGAAAGCATGATCGCCTGCAGGCAATCAGGGCATTTACTTCAAATATACACTCCTGATCCAAATCGAAATGCTAATGTAAACTCAATCATTGCACCATACAGAATATAAACATCCACAAAATTCACTAGTTCTAGCATCAATGATCGGCAATTAAAAAATGAGAACAAACTGTAAAATCATTTCCTCCTGTGTATTTATGTGCAAGTTTCACTGTACCACACAGCCTACCCTTACACAAACCGAAGATCTAGATATTTCATCATAGTATATTTAGTGACACATGAACAACATACAACTATGCAATTTAATATTATCTAAATTAAACAATAATCACGTGCTCCTCCTCAGTAGTCTGATCTGAATTTGGAAGAAGCTTAAGCTCCTATTAACTACCAAAATAAGTGACCGGTTTCAAGATGTGTTCAGCAGCGAGCAGCTTCCATTGGGACAGCAAAATACCTGCCACAAACAAATACACATACAATTTCCAAAGAGTTCCAAATATAACAAGCTCTTCTAGAAACGTGAGTCTGATTGCAATTACAGTGTTCTTTTGACATGTTTAGCCTCAGTCGTCCAACCCGAATTCTGTGGACGTCTAGGAATTACACCAGTTATCTAGAGGAAAAATGAAAATAAAAATTAAGTAAAAAACTTCTAGAGAGTTAGGTTGAGACAGACTGGAATTTATAAGCAAATGATTAGAAATGATTAAGTGATGGAGCTTAGCTTTAAATGGTGTGAAATTACTTCAGTACCAGCAGAACTTCATTACTTTTTCTCTTTGCGTGTAATGGATTTTTTGGAGTATAATTTCTCTCTTGAAAAGCTCCGAGATATTAAAATATGTTTGATTAACTAGTCAAGAAGCAAAGTAAACAACAGCCATTTTTATATACTAGTATCCAAATAACTCAGGAGAATAACTGTGAGCACAATGAAAACTAAACAGAGCCAGAAATGCCTTGTAAATATTACAGTAGATGCTTCTGCCAAAATATTGTCAGCTAGTACAGATTATACAGCGCCATAATTACAGTAGATGACATAAAATTATTATAAATTAACAGTTTGTAGTACAAAGTCATACATTATATATTTTTACTAGGTAGCTACACGAGTGTATGAAATGAAGAACTGAAACAGTGTAAGAGTGATTAAACTGATCTAAACTTTGTATACAACACACGCAAATTACAGGCTCGTTTTTCACAAGGTTGAAACTCAACACATCTGTTATTAAGCAGCTTATTATTCCCTGTTGGAATCGGGGAGAAAGGTGTTGAGGCCTAATATTCCATTTCTCTACCAGGCTAATAACTCCTTTTTAAAATAAAGCTAAAAGTTCGAATGCCAGGCAAAAGGACTTTGAATCAAAAGTTTAGAAAGCAGTAGGCCCGAAGGATGACTTCCTAACAAGCCCCTCTGCTACGCTGCAGAGAGGTTCTAAACTTTGTCCCTCACCTGTCACCGAGCACTGAAAAGCTTACAAAGATCAATACACTTTTGATATGACGGGAATTAGTATCCTTCACCTGCGTGAGTAGCCTTGCATTTTCTTTTTATTCTTTTTAACAGAAAATAAAGTGCAATGTCGATCAAAATAAGCAGAAACTAATAGTCTCGCTAATAAAACACGAAAAACATTTAGGTGAAGCTTAGCTAAATTGCATGGACTCTTGCCACAGGGCAGGATTGCTTCATCGTTGCCTGGATCCCTGTCTCTGAATCTCAATACCATTTTAACCATACGATCACAAGGATAACCTCAACAAATTTGCATAAAATTAATTATTTGTTGTTTCAGTTTTATATGATAATCCCCACTCTTCCCCAATTATGAGGGCCTGACATCTAATTTAGACTATGGAACTTCTTTATTTTGTAAGTGCATTATGTTGTAAATGCTATACTAGATTTTCTGTCAATGCGATGAATTGTATCTTATCTGTATCTGCGCGAGTGTGAATATTTATTTTTAGGCTGTCTGAAGCATATCATTGTTTAATACATTTAGCAAATGTTTTTCATTGACTTTATAGACAGATTTGATCACTGCTGTTAAATTCCTTGTAAACAGGAGTTCCCATTCTGTGTTTTGTTTATTTAGAGAGACATGCCAATAGCCTACTGCAGACTCATAGGGCGACCCTAAGCAACAGCCCCATTTTCCATTTAAATACTAGGGAAGTAAGACTTATTTACTATAGGGAAATACATAAATATATATATAATACATAGGTATAATATATATAATACATAGGTATCTATAATACCTATGTATTAACATAGATAGGTAACATACGTATGTATATACATGACAAGTATATTTGCATACATCTGTAACTCACAGAGATTAAGCTGAACTCACCTTTAGCAACCATTCTTAAAATCAGCTTTCCTTTATTTGTTGTCACTGCTGCAAACCAGGCAGGACCAGAACAATGCTTTACAGATGCAGCAAGGACTCTGCTTCAAGCATCGCATCCTCGTCCAGCAGAGGTACATTTAGGAACGAATTGGGCTGTATTTCTCCTTTGTCTTAGCTGACAGCGTCTTGTAAGAAAGGTTTTGCATCAAGAAAGACATTGCTTTCCTTTAGAGTATCTCTGCATTTTGGCAATGCTTGATAACGTATTTTGGACCAAGCTGAGAAGCAAAAACACCCACTTGTTTATCTTACGGTTTAATAAGATCTTAGTCTATTCTCTACTTGCAAATATTCACCATTTCTGAAGTCAACCTCATTTCTAAAGACAACTTTGCTTTGACTGAATTCAGTTACAGTGAATATAATTCAGTCTCTGAGTAGTCCATTAGAAGTATTATTAATATAACTTTGATTTATTACATATAAATACATCTGTTATATATCAGAGACTGACTTCATCTAACAGAAGTGATCTTGTGAAGAAAATGTGCCTTCCCCACGGAGCACTCTTGCAGAGTCACAGGAGTTGTTAAATCTAGGAAACAAGTATGTCTGTGACTTGACATTTCCTTCCTGCTTCAATCTGGTTTCTTAAGGATTAAAACTGGTCTTGTACGTTGTAGTATATACACATGGCAAGAACTTGCCCTGCACAGAGCTTGTGATATACCTCATCTGTAATAGCATATACCTATAAAAACCAGCAGCAGGAGATGTCCCATGTGAACCATAGGAATAGGATGAAAGACTAAAAAAAAAACCCATCAGCACGAAGAGTTAAATGCAAATTATTCAGGAAGTTTTGAAGTGCTGCAATCACCTGTTGCAGTGTGTTGTTTGTTTCAGGGTTTTGTTTTTCGTTTTGTTTTGTGGTGAAAAATTAGTGAACTGAAGGTCACATCAGACAGTTCCCACTACACAAAAATATTCATGCAAACAAGTCTCTGAAGATCCGTGCCCACCTCGCTTCAGGGAGCAAACCCAGTCTCCAGGTCCCATGATTTACTCTGCCTACAGAGAACTGGCACCATAACCGCTTGTCAGTTCATTTCCCTGAACTGAGCAGGGTCATTTACACCTGCGAAACGTCAAGAAGAAAGAAGAGGGGAAAAGCACCCAGCACTAAACCAAAGGATGGTTTCTGTGTGATAGCTCCAATACTGGCAGGTGAGGTACAGCTAGCAATCTTACACACTGATTGTCAAAAACAAAACCACGAGAAGCTGGAATTGAAGGGATACCAAGAAATTCTCTGGTCTGTAAAAAAACTTAGCTGCCATTGTCTTTTTATGACATTTTCTTAGTGTTTGATTTATTTTCTAATGACAGCGTAATGTGCATTGACACCTTTTCATTTCCACATCATCAAAAGCTCTCTAAGGCTTACACTGAAATCTCACTGCTATAATCACAGTGGTACCAAATTAGCATCCTAATGAATTCTCCATGGACTTATGCCCTTATGTATTTTCCCCATTCTAATCTCATATCATAATAGCACCATAACTGGGTCCCTACAGATTCCTACCAAAATCATTATGAAACAGTTAACATCATAGATACACTACATTAAACTGAACAGAAAGTAAGAAGCTTTGTAAAATAACAGATTCTGAGAAGTAATTACTAGATACAGTTATGATAACTGGTTTGTTGTTGTTTCTTTTTCCATAATATTCCCAAAGAAGTCAGTCTCTGTGAAAAACGCTACCTAGCAGCTCAAAAAAAAAAAATCTTTAATAAATTTCAAGTAGAAAATTTTCAAGCCACACAGCACAAAAATATGTTAGCTGTGAACTAAAGCAGTGTTTAACAGTCAAGTACATGAACAGCTGGAACTTAGAGCACAACCTTGTGAACGCTAGTATACATTTACATGTGAACCACCAGCACGTAATGGGTTTCAGGAGGAAACTGTCTGACACAGAGGAGCGCAATCAGTGCTATGAGCAGCAGAGTCGTAAGCACGTGTATCATGGCAGTTTAGATATGAATGACAAAAGGAAACAATAAAACATTAATTTCTCCATTTATACAGCTCTTGTCTAATAAGAAGAGCCAAAACATTTGGCATTCTCTATCAAAGGCACTGAAAACCGGGACCTAATCACTTCCTTGAAGAGCAGCTGCAAACAGCAGAAGTCTAAAAAGCTTCACCCTTCATTAGGGTGTCTAACTGGTGCTAGTTCAGACCCAAACTTAGCTGTTCTTCCAAATTATACAAAACACTAGGGCGGGAAGGGGGGAGGAAGGGGCGATGGCAATTAATATTTATTAAATGGGGGAAAGCCAATTTAAGTATTAGAAGGGTCCATGTCTCTTGTGGTTCACCGTGACTGAATGACTGATGTCAGTAACACGCTAGGACGTGAGACGCTGTATTGAACAAGATGTATGAGAAACTGCGATGGCAAGAGACTGACAAGTCTCTAAACTCCATTTTACTGTAAAACTTTCTTAGTGCTGGTAACTACACGCATATCATGGTGAACTGTATTCTAAATTATTTTTCTTTTAATGTAAAGGGACACTCAACAACGCAGCTAAGTAAGGTCTGCCCAGAACACTGCACCAACTGAACATCAGGGACAGAAATGGAACTGCAGAGCTCATGACTTCCAATAAGGAGTGCGCAAAAGATTTTACTGCCAAATACAAATTATTGGCGATAAGATTCATTCTGTCTCCGGGGAAAAAAAAACAACAATGTTTTTTCCAGTGCTCAGTTCTGATTCCCATTTGAAATAAATGTCTGCATTTTTACGTCCCAGTAGAGGTGTGTCACGTAGAGCACTGAAGAGAAGCTGTACATCTTTCCTGTAGTACAGCAAAAATATGGAGAGAAATCGCAGGGGAACATCTGAAGTCATTTTCATGGGGAAGTAGGAAGACCAATAAGATGCAGTCCCATAAATTCTTATGAAAATCCTACATCTCCATCTCACTTCTATCTGAATTGGCAGGGGATGAATTGCTTAGGGCTATCACCTTCCAACAATCTGAAGGAAAAAAAATTGACACAACTTTCATAGTACTTATATTTGGAACAGAACAAAGTATAATAATTAAAAAGAAATGGCAAACTTGGTCATGACAGAGTGCTACTCAAAGAAAGGTTGAGTCACTAAAAAAAATCAGCTTATTAAAATTCTCAAGTACCAGATGAGTTACAGTAGTAATGGATAGCATTAACGACAGCTTGCCATAAGATACAACATTCTGACAGTCTTTTTGCCCTAAAGACTCTTGTATAAAAGGATTTTGCAAATACTTTTCAAACGTGTCTATGTTGAGAGCTTAGCTAGCAAGGTAAGAATAGATGGAGATGGAAGTGGTACACAGCTTATATCTGGGGAACACAGTCCTACACCAGCTAATCCTGGAAGGATGAAAGGACGAAGGAAATGCAGCCAGTTGAGTGCTCAGCCTTCCTTTTGGAGGTACAATGGGAAGTTCTCAGGCCAGATGGCAGAATTACGCTTCACACAAGCAGGAAGCAGGGTCTGAAGCACAACGCTGTTCAGAGCAGTGATGCAAGGCTTTGGCCTGAACTGGCCTGAACTGACCTGAACCGTCTTTCAGGCATCCTATCAAAAAGGGATATTGAGCTTCCTCAAACTTTCCTTCTCCTCTTACTGCTTTAACATGGTTGACCTAAATTAATTTCCTGAACTATGCTTATTTTTATTATAATCTACAATGCCTTGAAAAAGCAACAGTAAAATTAAAGGCATTGAGCACTTCTGGTATTTTTCTTTGTTAAAAACACACTTTAAAAATAAACTACTTTTAGCTTCCGAACTATAAAAATAAATCATAGGTAAACTTTCTAAGCTTTTGCATTTCTCCCATTCCAAAGAAGTTACAGATCTTTCAAAGATCTCTGGCTGAGCACAGAATTACCTACAGCTATTTCTGTCCACTTTGCCATGAGATCCCACGTAAGGTTCTCTGATATGAAAATACTTCATAAATAACAGTAGCATAGTTATACAAAAAACCTTGAAATAAAATGTTGTCTAAATGCTATAAAATCCTCAGAGATATGTTCACTTTCTCCTCCAAAAGTGCTTCATCTAATTGACAGAAAAAAAGCTGTTTTGTTACATTTATTGTCAAGTCATAAATTTAAAGCAATCTTAATAAGCAGGTTAATATCTTAATTTCAGTTCTGTAAAAACAGAAATTTACCAAATGTGGACTGATCTTTTGAAATTATTATCCTAATTTTTTTTCTTACAGTGTTGGGGACTCAACTCGCAGAGTCCTACAGTAGTGATTTTTATCTTAGCCTTATTATGACAACAACAACAAAACATAAAAGGAAACATCCCTCATAATGACAAAGGAGGAGGATACATATGGGCCATTGAAGCCTAGTTAGAAATCCAATTGAGAACTCATTTGTCAGTGCACTGGCAATAAATTGGCCAAATTTGTTTTGCTGTTCATCTTATACAAAGAAAACAAACCTAATTGATGAGAAAAAGAAATTCACTTCTAAAAATTCTGTGACCATTGAAAACCTGAACTGTTATTAGTAGTCTAGCAAAGGCATGAAAAAGAACAAAAACAATAATTTTTTAAAATCTGCCGGTGTCTTGCCAGTGTTCCCTTGAAGGCAGAAATTACCGTCGTGTTCTTGTATTACTCAGTGAAAGCATTCCCTCTGAAAGCATGTGAGAACTATTTGTAGCTACAGAATGCTGTCTGCTTCAAGTCTAATTTAGCATGTGGCTTACCTAACCTCCTCATCAGCACTACTTACATGGATACATTCCATATAAAAAGCAAACCGGTTCCTCAAAAACACTGCAAGGAAATTGCTGTGGAAGTGCCAGCTGAAGAGAAAGACAGTATTGCGCTAGTCACAGTGATCTTCACCGGGGCACGGCACAGGAGGTGAAGGCATTTTTTCTGGGGCTCTTATCTTACCCTACATGCTTCCCACACTTAAATGACATATGCTGGAGTCAGCAATGTATGAATTTTCCTGGCAACTCGAAACAGAAACAAACTGCGTAGCCTTGACATTACTTCATGCTATGTTGCCTGAGATACAAACTCAATTAACTTTTCTCAAAGTTCAATAGAAATTCTTAGAGATTGCTAAAATCACTAGGATCAAGATGCTCCTCCATCTTCTGTGGGAGCACAGCAACATATCATCGCAGCGCAAGCTACAAACAGCTAAATGGGCTGTAGAGACATTTTAAAATAACATACACCAAAGCTTTGAGAAGAGCCCCCTTCAACAATACCAGGAAGCTGTAAAACATTTTGCAAATATTTCTTATAATTTAAAGATTTTTATATAGCTCCTGCTATTGCTTTTTAAGTATTCCTCTTATATTCCATCATGGAAAAATTATGAACCTGGGAATACATTTTAAGAAAATATAGTAGCATGTACCTAAGCTGGCAAGGAAAAAACACACACCATCAAGCCATTTGTGAATGAAAAGAGTTATTGAGTGGAGTTTTATGTCCTAACAGGTCGTCGTGTTTCAGCTTTTTACACTTCCAGAATATGGTAATATTTTATGTTAAGATGTGCATGTGAATAAGAAATAGCACCCCTTCTACTTTGATAAGCTTTCCTCCATACAAAGGTGCACAAACACTTCCTTTGTATCTATCCAGGAACCATTATTTTAAAAAGAAAAAAAAAAATTAAAAATGTCTAAGGCAGTCTCTTTTGCAGACCACAGCAGTTTTACTGAATGGCAAATGCTCATTATTATGCACTGATACGCAGAAGATATTACTGACAATTCCCAGAGTGTTCCCTCTTTCATAAACAGACTGTCGATGGCTGATGCATAATCCATCCAAGCAGTGCAATAAAAGGAAAAATCTCACAAAATGTACGCAGGGCAGTCCGAAATCTAGGTGCCAAGACCGCTACTGAGAGTAGACAATACATTTTCTTGACTGCACACAATTCTCATAGTCAGTGGCATTATTTGTGAAGAAATGTAAACTCTTCTACCTCACCAGTAGATTCCGGTGTTCGCAGAGATTTCTCAAACTTTACTGTAGAGAACATTTCACTTAATTTACCCCAGTATTAAAACTAAGAAAACCTAAAAGATACTGATACGATACTGACAAAATCCTTACGTTTTAATTCCTTGTGGCACATGCAATAAAAATACCTTCTTATATGATAAAACTACTGAACTCTCCTGCCTAGACAGTCCAAGTCAAAACACACCAAATCCTATGGAACATGAATGCAACAGCCAGTCATCAAATGGGATGATGCTTTTTGGCCCCAAGTATTATTTGTAGAGAAGTTCTTCATCTAAATATTTTCTTTTACTGTCTATGCACACAGCTTATAGCAGACTGGTTGTCTTAATGTCAACTTAGGCCTCTAGGTGCTTTTGTAATACAAACCACAGATGTAAGGAGAGCTGGAGAAGTATTTATTATGAATAATTTGTGTGGCAAGGTTTAGGATATGTTTTGAAACCAACTGTTCACAAAGCCTTGCAATTCGGAACAGTTTGACACTGAGTTAAATAATATCAGTGAATAAATCACTTGACGTTATTCCAGGGCCAGCCTGCAGCCAGGGTGCTCCTGCTCTCGGCGAGGCTGGCTGTGCTCGAGGCGAAAGCCAGAACAGAGGGTTGAAGCCCAGAAAAACCTTAGAAGCTCTTTGAGGCCTTTCCCCCACCTCATTCTGTCACAAAAGAACTTCCAATGCCAAGCCTTCACTTGGGTACGCAGAGCAGCCCCAGTTCTAACAAGGGCCGCAGGTGGGTATCACGTCACATTACCTTTTTTTCCACAAAGACTGAAAAATATTTCTAGGGTCTGGCAGACCAGAGCAGAGCAGCATCCAGCGTCTGGCAGAGAGAACCAAAGTAGCTGGCACGGCCACACGGGCATCCCGTCCCATTCCGTCCCACTGGGAGTACTGGGAGCAAGAACCACTGACGCTGAACCCGGTTATAGGAAGGGGTTGGCAGAAACAGCTAAAAGTGAACAGATCCAGTAGGAGCAGCCGGTGACAAATACAAGCAGGGACACCTGCTCCCGGCCACTAAAGCTAGGAAGATCAGCAATGTAGATGACCAACTCTGGCAAGACTTCGTTATCTAACAGAGGAACCGTGGGTTTGCTCAGAGCCCAGGAAACTCAGTGCCCAGTTTAACAGCAATAATCGATGCACTGGGGCAGCCCTTGGCTGGCTCAGCAAGACCCTCTTCCCCAGCAGCTCTTGTGCTTTCCCAGAGGTTTTGAGCGACAGGACAAGGAAAGTGAGGAAATGGAAGGGTCAGGAAGGCAGACAGAAAACTCTCTCAGAAGGCTGAGTTTTCTGTATTTTTATGTTATGTTGTCAGAGGTGACGGCTGCTGTAGGACTGGGACATCTCCTCACTCTCCGCACTTCCCAAGTCCCTCTCCAGCAGCAGTAACAGGGGCGGCAGTTACCAGTGCTGGCAGGAAGGTGCTGGTCTGGTCTGGCTCCTTCTTCTGATCCACCAGGAAATCGGACAGCTATTTCCTTGCATCCTGCTGTGTGACAGTGACACGTCTCTACCAGCTTATGCTTTCAGCTGATACTAATTGGTTTCCCGTAACCATGAAAACCAAATTGTGGGTGGGATCCAATAACGGAGTTAGCCCATCTCGGTAATTCCACTCTGAATGGCAGGAAAAGGATTTAGCTGGGATGACAGCCCATTTGGAGAATGGTTGGAGGAAAGGATGGGAGATGAGGAAAGTAATTCTGCCTGCTTTTGGTGCAATAGATTTTTCAAAGCGATGTGTTACCACACTTACCTTCTCTCCCTCTTCCTCCCCTTTGCTTCCTTAAAAAAATAACCCTTTCTTCTCTCTTCCACCATGTCTGTATGACATAAACGCAACCCTTCAATGTGACGGTCCTTCAAACCTTTCAAGCCAAAGCCAGTGCAAGTGTAAAGAGTTCATTCATGTTTAACTTCATGAGTCAAGAGGCTTAATTATTTCAGGTAATACGCCCCTTCGTCTAAACTTAATTCTGCTTTCCATTCCTGTATTTTCAGTACAAGTCCTTTGTGATAACATTCAAATAACCTTGTTGCCTTTTGCTCCTCAAATACAAAATCTAACCCTTGTTTGTGACACACCAACTAATACCATGCTGCTGTAATTAGAGGAGTGGGAGGTGATTCGGATGTCACTAACACAATTTTACCACTTATTTTCACAGTTCAGGTGAAGGATACACAAAGAATATGATAGAATACAGACAGGAAGCTCTGCTATGATTTTCATATTTTACAAACTTTTTGTCATATATTTGTTCTTTCTCTTTGGTTACAATTTTAAAAGAAGTGTGAGAACATTCCCATCCACAGGCTTACTGGGATACAAAACCTCTGTGAAATTTATTGCTATATCACAGTAACTGAACTATGCTGAAATGTCAGCAACATATTGTCATTATTAATAAAATGTCTGAATTGAATGAGATTTGCAACTGGAAAGGAGAGGAGGCCTATTTCCAGCCTTGGAACAGTCGCTATGCTACCACTGCTGCGAATGCTGCCTTTGTCCCCTTTATAAAACCAAATATTTTGTTTCTTTAAGGGACATATGGGGATTTAATTATAACAAAGTAGATAGACAAAAAATTTACCCAAAGCATTAAATATATAGTAAGAATTCTATTCAGTTTCCGCGTTTAGAGCTCTGCATACAATGACACCAGATACTTTTTTATCCCATTTCTAACCTCAGACACATGCATCACAATTTCTTCTAATCAAGATGTAAAAAGGTTACAAACATCTACTTCTCAGACTCCTGTCCTAAGTTACAAGACAAACTGAAGTTTTGAATTTTCATTGCATTTAAGTGGTTGATTTGTTGACATTTGGAAAAAAAAAAAAAAACCACAAAGGTCAGATCAATAGCTAAGAATAGTTGTAACAGTGTTTTGTGGTGGGTAGACATGGTAAGTGAAAACATGACTGATAAGGTCATAAAGTTCAGTACTTGAATATTCTTGAAAAGGCTATTATCTTTGTCATACTATGTAAATGCCACAGCAGTGCTCTTAAACTCACTAAGACCCAATACAGGGAAGCAAAGAAAGTAAAGAAAGAAGTTTTCAGCAAAAGTAGAAAGATTAAAACGAAAACGCTTCTCTGAAGCCACAGTTAAAAGGAGTACAAATTGATGTAGATCATTAACCGGGGGTCATGCAGCATCAGCTTTCTTAATAAAAAGTCGCAATTAAGAGGATAGAAAATGTCACAAGAAAGGCTACCTGCATTTTTCCCTTCGAAATGTGTTTCCATGGTATATTTTTTTAAGAGTAATTACATAATTGGACCATATGCTCTATGGAATGCAATCGGATCTCAAACTTGCTTTGGATTCCTGATTGCTGGCATAGTTAATACTGGCAGCCTCAATGATTAAAATATTCTTCAGACAGACATACACACAAATGCCCACTTTAGTTAAGTAACCACATTTTGTTTCTAATTATTTGCCTTATGGCAGTTGATAATTTAGGGTATACATAGGACATGTTTCCCAATTAATCTCCCAGAACCCTGAAGGAAGAACTTCCTTTGTATATAACAGCTGGCAATTTCAAATACGTAAGTCCAAAGCCGGAGTTCAGAAACCCTCCAGAATACCTTGAAAATAGCTTTTGTAATACTGCAAACCAGAAGATCCTGTTATTAAAAACAAATAATTTCCAGACTAAACAATTCAATTTTAGATTAATGAAAGCAATAGACCAACAGGGAAGGAGCACTCGCTTCTCAAGCAGAGTGCAGTACGTGCCTTTATGGTCCCCAAACACAGGTGCTGGAGCTTTATAGACTAGGAAGGTTTCCAGTAAAACACAGGCACAGCACACAATGGCCAGCGACAACTTTTTTTAAAAACCCTAAGTAGTCACACCTCTAAAAAGTTGTTACTTTTGGTTTTCACTGTTAAAACTGATGAACGGGGATGACAATAATTATGGCATATGAATCAGTTTTATACAGCCTTCTCAGCCAATGTCCTTGCCTGTAAATAGTAATTTTTTGTTAGATCTGGTTAGGTTTTATCTGGCAAGTGTCAATCTCACAAAGCCAAACTGAAGACCGCTTTTATCAGCTTCATAATGGAATTTCTAGTCACGACCAGAAAGATGCACACGTGTTTTCACCTTCTCCATATCAGTCTAAAACACTGAATTTCAAATTTTGTCTCTCTCTACTCCAGGCCAACACCATGATTCCCAGTCTCCTGTCTCCCTTCAGCAGCACAAGGCTACCAGTTGTTTTGAAGATGCTCCCTCAGCCTTTCCTGCTGGAACTTGGCTACTTCCCACAGAGTTAAATGAGACACCCGTGCCAAAGGGACAAAGCATGTGGCTAGTGCTTGCCATGGGATATGGAAAACAGCAGATCCAGGATATGGGGAGAGCATCCTAATGCCCTAGGTCAGTACACCTAGATATCTTAAGTCTTGCTCTTGCCATCACAATGCTGATTTTTTTCCCCTTTTGGCAGTTAGAAAATAGTTGTGAAAAGACATCTAAACGGCCACAATTTCACCAGACAACATTTCTCTGCCTTAATTTACACTTTAGAATCGAAATACACTACACGCACCTCAGCAACTTCAAATGCAGATCCATCTGATGGCGGAAGTTATAAACTCCTAAATTTCAGGAGATGAAAATTATATTTCATCACAGATTAGTTGCTAGTTTCCCATCTCCTGTTTTCAAGTCTGGCAATCTGACTGGGTTTTTTAATTAATTTCTTCCGTTGCTATGGTGACAGTTCACCTCTGTCAATCAGCAGCAAAAGACCAAGGCACACCTTTCTGTAAACAATTGCAGTAAAGTAGTATTCTGTACACACAACAATTAAGAAATTGGATTAGTTTGGGAGAAATTAATATATGCCCTCACAGTAAGAAGTCCAAATGATGTTTATCTCCCTACAACATTTTTTTTTTTGTTCATCAGGGTGCACATGGGTAAGAAAATGCAATCTACCTGAACTGAGCATTTGGATGAACGTGCTCTCCAAAGCCTGGGGAGAAAGGACTGCTGTGGTGAAGATGGGACAAAACAGATGAAATTTTAAACTACTTTTTCTCCACTCATATCCAATTTAGTAGGTATGTAATAGTGGAATGCCTGTAACTTTAATAAAATAGTGGGATGGGTATTAAATTGAGAAAACTGTATTCTAGTTAGAAATATTTTCATACCATATATTAAATGCCTCCGTTCATAAAGCATCTTCAGAGTAAGCTTGAATGGAAAGCCCCCTGCTTCCCCCCGGAGAACGTGGCAGCCCCACTAACAGTAATGATATCAATATCACTGCGGTGCAGGCTCAAATCTTCTTCATCTGACACTTCCTTATACTGCTATCCATTCTATATAATGAAGAACAATACTTGGTAATTTTAGATCAGAAGGCACAGACAAGACCATTTAACTTGGCCAACAGCTTTCAACGCTCCAGCAGATTCTCTCCACTGCATCGCTTCTTTTTAGTATTAAATGTAATCTAGCAAAGTATTTTGTTAGTTGAATACTTTTTTTGTACTCCAGCACTCTTTGGAGTTCTGCACTTTTCTCATAAGTTTCACATATTTTTCTTTATAATCATATGTTTTACCATGTTTATTCTTGCAAATATTTTGAGGAAATAATCTGACTGTTGTTTGCACTATTATTTATGGTCACCAGTTAATAATATTCATTTCCTTTATTAATTCAATTTAATTAAACTGAGCTACAATATCGTTGCTGTTAACAATTTCTTAAACTTTTCAAATTTCTCTATTAAATGGTTCACTATATGTTACCCAGATACTTAAATTCCTTAGGGCATTTCAATATTCCCTCAACATCAGCTGCTTCACAATCAGACTTTTGTTTCTTTACTTACTCTTAAAGTATACATTCATATAATGCTGTGATCATTAGCTCCTACATGCTCCTTTTTTTATTAATTGGGCTTGTCTTCTCAGGATTAGCTTCCAAATAGCCTTTGACTACACGGATTGTTCCACAATTTGTCTCACTAAGCAATGCCGTATTATCGTCAAAAAATGTATTTTGAATAATATAGTTATCACAATCAAAATCTCAAGAATTAAAATCCTCCATGATCAAAGTTCTGGCTCTCTTGCAGACTTTTATTCTAAATCAGCACTACATTTTGTTATCTGCTTTTCATAACTGCCCTTAAGGGTTATAATAACTGGATTACTTTATTGTTCTTATCTATTAAAGCTTTCTGATGTATCAGCCAAAATACATACTTATTTCTCTGTGACAGCCCAACACCATCTCATGTCAACAGAATAAAAATATTTCTTTGCCTTTTCTTGTTCATTCTACAGTAAATTTTGTGGTTTTCAATGTTAAATTGTCAGTGACTTTCCTTCCCGGAGAAGCTCCGATTTCCATCCAGCAGACTGCATTGGGTATGGTCCTCGCATTTATTCTAGAGAAAGACAATGTGGTGGTTTTGTCTTCCCATTTTCATTAATTCTTAGACGTTTAGCATTACTGGGGCCTACAGTTGGACTTCCTTTTCATTTTTTCCCCCCTATTTTCTACATATCTAGTCTGGAAGTATGTGTTGCATAAATTAAGTCAACCTGTTTTCTTCTCACAGGACTCCTCTGTGGCTTTCAACAGCAGTTCTACCAATGTCACTGTTCCACACGCACGCAAAACCACTCAAAAACCTGACTGCAAACCTATTACCAGCAGGAGCATCTTTATGCTGTCTTACCAGAGAAAGAACTAAAGATAAAGACAGATATGAAGATGTTACTGCTGAGGAGGTGAAAAAGCACTGCCAGACAACTGCATCTATCCAAGTCAGATGGAGGGAAAAAAAAGGGCCACAACTGTTACAGGATGTACATCCGAGGAGCAGCAGCCCTTTCCTTTCACCACATCGTGAATAAAGGGATTACGACGCCATGAGTTGATGGAGACACAATACAAACAGTGATATTTCCAACTGATATTTTAGTTCTCAACACACAAAAACCAACATACCTTAGAAAAGTAATACGCTACAGCTCCAGACGTTAGAGGTCTACATGGCTTGTTTTTATGATAAAATGCGCCCATATAAGTATTTTGTGAGGTTAGGAAAATCCCTTGGTGCTTCTGATATCAGCCCTCTAATCAGCAAACAGCTACTTTTGAACAATTATAACAGTATATATAAGGTGCCAGCCAGTCAGTTGCGCATTGTCCCAGCTAAATCCTGTTTATGATTCACTTTCATCAACAACATTAACATACTAGCAAAGCCAAATTCCATTTCAATGCCACCCTAAGTACTTCGGGCCACTCTAAACCAGCACACTGCTGCAATATACTTCACCCGTAGGGAGATAAGAACTTCTGTATCCAAAGTACACTAATTTTTTTCAAAAAGATGTCTGAGGGATGGGAGGATTTGGGTTTGTTTTGAAAAACAGCTGCGCTGGAAAACGAATATCCAGAGAGCACAAGATCACCTCTATGACAGCAGAAGCAGCCAAGCGAGGAGAGACGATAGAGCTTTTCTATCGCCTCACAGTATGAAGAATCAACTTTTTCATCTTATCTGCTATGAAATTAATCAGATTTTAACATTATAGTTGTACAAAGAGCTACACCTGTGTAATTTCCTGAACTCACTGGATGTTCTTTCGTCTGGCACCTTCTGTGCTGGCCAGTGTCATTCTGGTTTTGTTCATCGCCTTTGACAGCGTGAGCACACGTTCTCTGCGGAGCAGGCAGCCCCCAGCTGGAGCTTCCCACATGGGGAAGCTGATACCGCAAAAATCAAGAGGTGCCTTAAACTTGTGTGCTTTGCTTCTGCACCGACCTCTCAGCTCTTCACTGCAATTGGATAACAAACGTGAAGGGTGGACTTACAGCACCTTTCCAGTATATACAACCCATAACTGAACCGAACCAGATGAATCTGCAGGAGTACCACTACAATGCTATTTAATCACACCCTTTCAGCTTTTTGAAATCTTCTTCTGCAAATATTCAGGTATATAAGGATAGTAGATATGGAAATGCCCGAGATCTTGATGCAATAACCGTATATTTGTCAAAATTTTGCAACTGCATAAGGCAGCAGTAACAACAGATGGCTTTGTAGAAATTTACTTCAGTTTGAAGTTCATTGATTCTCACTCTAGACACTTATTTTGCCAGACAGTAGTTTTTGAGTGGTTTTACTATTGATCATCATGTTCTGATGCAGCAGACTGCTGAGGGAAACGTTAAACTAACTAGAACTAATGAGCAGTAAAACTTGCTCGCACAGGTAGAGTAGTGGTCAAGCGGCAGCAAGGACAGGACATGGAGAAAAAGAACGGGTCCAGTTTCTCAGACTAGTTTTTTTCTAAAATGTTTAGAAAGATCCATTCAGAATCATCATCCAGACTATATCACATTAAATGGATAAAAAGTAAGATTTTAACACAATATTAAAATGCATATATACTAGCGAATTAGTTCAGGAGAGAAGAAAATAAAAAATAAAAATTGTGCAAAGGAACCCAATTTTAACTGGAAATACCTCTCTATCAACAGCAAATATAATACCCTCCTTCTGTAGACAAAACGAGCAATGGCCTGTATTAACTTAGCCTTTTAAGACCAATTGAATGCACTGATGAACTGTTTCCATAAACTTCCAAACTGTGTGAAACTGTTCCCAATTTGAAGCTCATTTCCCCTTTCTTCATACTTTGCTTCTTAGTTTTTCAACAATTCATGTGTGTGTCAAATGCTTTTTGGATCTTACTATTTCCTTCCTTTCCAGTGAAAATGTAATTAATTCCTGAAGGACTCAATTAAGATTTTGAGCAAAAATCATGCTGCAGGAGTGGGACATGGAGGGCTGGTGCAATGCCCAACTAGTGATGATTAGCAGTGTTACTGTTACATCTCTGAACCCACAAACCAGCCCAGGCCCTGCTGAGAAGAAAGAGTATTTTAAAAGTTTAGTATTAATTTATTACAATGCGTGCAATACAATGCTTTTGCTGAGTAGACAGAAACAAAGCCTGCTTAGGATGCTCCTGCGCTGTTTCAAGAGCCTTGTGACCTCCATGAACGAGATGACCTTGGCACGACCAACCTTGGGCTGGAACACACTTAACGTTAGCACAGCTATAACTTGGCTTGACTTTCTCACTTACTGATATCCTTAAACATCCTGGTGTCATAACATGAAGCATTACTAAGCAAAACCAGCCTCTTACGTATGTGACTGGGTAGACTAGGTATCAATTTTAGATATCACCACTTTAGCTGAACACCAGCAACTGCATTTTCTACAGCATCATCTGTGGCTTGCCCCTCTGCTTTGGCTACCAAACACCTTTTTTTTTTTTTTTTTTTCCTCCTTTTTCACAGAGTAAGTCATCAAGTCATCTCAAAAGATCTTTATCTAGAAACACTGGAAGGTTCCTTACGTCAGGCTACAGAGTGCCACATTTAGTAACTTACTTTTTCCCACTGAACAGTAATGAAATTTACATGAATCTATTAAAATACATAGCTAAATAAATATAACTTCAAATATTGAAACATTAATATTACACAGATGTACATTTTGAGACCTTGCAGCATCAAAATATTGGAAGAGACAATATCTATCTTCTAAAAACAAGCAAAGAGTGTGGTTAGAAGCGTTTCTAAGGAATGGGGTTTTTTCCTGCAGATTTTAAGGAAAAAAATTATGTCAAAGAGAGCTCGAAAAGTGTAAAATATGAAGAATATAAAATGAAAAGAAAAAAAAAATGTTACTTTTTGAAAGCTGAGGAAAAGCCTGAATACACAAGTCTAATGAAAGGAGATAAAATCTTACAGACCAACGTAGAAATATTTGAGAACTAGATCCAAGATGAAATCCTCAGGCTACACAGGCTCCCATATGATCTGAGTGAGAAAGAGCTGGCTAATTTTCTTGAAAATTGGATTGCAAAAGCTTAACAGCTTGCAGTTGAAGATGACCCACTTTGCATAGAAAAAGGCATACAGAAAACCTTTAAGAAAAGGAGGAGCAAAAAAAAAAAAGAGAGAAAAAAGCAATCTTGAGTAGGAGGCAGCATTATGTTTGGCCTCGCTGATGAGAGATATAAGGGAAGGATCCTCCTCAAGGCAGCATATAAGGATAGTAAAGTTACCTAATATACTTCATGTTTTCTTGTTTTATTTTTCTTCTGTCTCAAGTGCTATCAACTGCAGCAAAGAAAAGATTCAAGTTAGCCCTGCCGAAGAAGAGGTGACCATTTCCGCTTCTATTCCAACAGGAAGTAAGTTTTCACTTTAATTTTCCAAAGAAGCTTGGGAAGGACTGGACATGCATACCTGTTACAGCATTCTCTGTTCTTTCGAAAACATGCCTTCACACATTTAGAGATCTACAGCTTTGAAAAATCCCTACAGCCAAACAGAAAAACTTAACCTAATAGAGCATAGCGTTAACGGCACTTTATCATTGAGTTTTAAATCTTTCTTGGAAGACCATTCTATGTACAGCAACAGAAGAGTCCTTCACAAAAAATTTTCCAGCCAGCTCCAGGTTTTGATCTTCAACACTGGATATCAAACGGTACCAAATATCGAGCCACAAACATTTCAATTCCAAACTGGTAATGACCATAAATGTACTGATTTCTACAAATTTTGAACTTGTTAAACACCTCAAAAAACAAGGTCTGGGTTATCAAGTCACCCATATGAACACTGAAATTAGTGAATCCCTTCAACCTTTCCTTCATCACAGGATGCAAATAAATTCACATTCTTCATAATGGGAATTGTACAAATATTCATTCAGTACCTTTATAAGAGAATTTATTTCTAAGTATCAGGATGAACAAAAAAGTTTAGGAAATGCAATCTCAAACTTAAGATGTACAAGACTCCTCTTTGCAAACTGGTTTAATGATGAAATAACAGATCAGCATTTACATTGTAATACCTTAGACATCTATAAATCAGATTCTATGGTGGTTAGCCGGTTTTCAAATGGATTTCTTATTTCTTACTGTTGAGTTGTTCCATAATCAGGAACTACACTTCAGTGTAAGGATCTTAGCTGTTCAGCAGCTATTTCCCCTCTCTCCTTTTTCTTCAAAATTCTGTGGCAGTCCTCTCAAATCACACCCAAATGTTAGTGGGAAAAAAACAAAAAACAGACAAAAAAACCCCACTCAAACCTACAAACTTTCAACAGCTTCATCAAAAATGTTCTTCTATGTTCAACAACTACTGGAACAATCCAAACAAACCTTTGAGATGTTAAAATTAAAATGCCATACAGACCTAGTATTGCTACTACTGAATTCCTACTGCTAGTAGCAAAGACCAAAAGATAGAACTGTAACTTTTTAAATGTAACTGCAGGAATTTCACAATTCAAGGGTTTTTCCTTCATACTAATTTTCTTACTTGTTTCCACTTATAAAAATGAACATGGGATTATAGAAGATCCCATTTACATTACATCTCATAGATGAACAGCTGCCGCAAAACCTTAATTAAAAGCATTCCAACTATTGTTAGTTTTCAAGATTTCCAAGAACATTTTATTTATGCAGTTCTACCTATAGTTTGTAGAGCTACTCTAGCTGCCAATCTCAATTCTTATTTGTAGATCATTTTTCTCCCAGGTACCAAGTGGTTCCATTCCTTCCTTCAGAGATTTACTGACATTGCCTATTTAAATCATTATTTATCCTATGTATTCAGCTTTAAGATATACAATTGACCTACAGCTGAAATAGTCAATTCCCAGATGTCTTTGAAATTCCTGTATAAACATACACTCTGATTTACTGCATTTAGATCTTTATTTAAATGAAACGTCGTTTCTCACTGAGGTTCTGTGAATGTAATAAAGGAAAAAAAGAAGCTACTTCAGTTTTGCACACCTAATTAGAAAACTACTTAAATGAATTTTGAAAAGATTCTCAGAGTTATTTCAGGTTTTTTGTTCGCTTCTTTTTTAAATGCTTTTAAAGATTTTTGAAATGGTTAGTTGGAGAACATTGGCCTGCATTCAAAAAGACAAAGAGTGAATAAGCTAAGGAACACAACCTTTGTGATAATTATTTGAGTTTTGTTTTTTATTTGGATTGCCCAATCAAATGTGTTTTAAACTAGTTTCTTGTGAGTGTACATAATGAAAAAAAAGTCAATTTCAGTAGATAATTTTTCAGGTGATTTGCCTGCAGCAAAACAAAATGCTCAGCTAAAAAGATGACAGAAAACATAACGTGTTATTTGCATTTTTTTAAAAAATTGCTATTCTTATGGTTAGAAGCTTGTGATTTCTTTATCAGTGGTGTTATGCTTCCTCCTTTTAAGATAATGCTGCATCAGGTACCTTCTGTAATATTATCTAATCGCATAATTATCAGCACCAATATCCTAAGCTTCTGCCTAATTATTTTCTTCTACTTCCAGAATGCCCTCCCCACTCCACAACATGAAGAAACCCAACTCTATCTACAGTGTATTAAAGATGAAGAATTCAATACCTTTTAAAACTGAGTAAAACATTCATTCACTTCTCAACTACCTCAGTTCTTGGAAGTGCAACATACCCTTTGACCCAATCTTTGACCTCGTTGACTAAGAACGCATCGCTCTTCACATAATGAGATTTTCTTTTCTAAATGTTCAACTACTTTACTTTCTGGATCAAGTTTGGGTCTTAACTATGGGGTTACATATCTCTTTACCCCTACCTCAATTTCTGCTCAGATATAACCATATTCTGCTCTACCAACACCTTCAAAATGCTCTCTGCACTCCACTAGCAAAGTTGTTCTTCCTTCACGCCCCCTTTCATAAAGCGTACTTTCAGTTCCAGGCAATTAAAGCTAGTTCCTTCAGTTCAATTTAAGCTATCTCACTCTCTCTTCTGGTTGTTTTTTTTTTTTTGTCCCTTCCATAGAAATAGAAAACCAGTTCTGAACTGCATAGCTTCAAGAAGTCCTGACTGTTGACTGTTGATAGTACTGAGACTACAATCACGTGGATCTGCTGAGCTTGGCCTGGAGGTGGGAAACCAGAGCTTCCAGGAGGCAGGCAGCTCTGATACATGCCATTCGCCTAGCGATCCCCTGGACCAGGGGACAGGCTGCCTGGGGAGTAACACATAGAGGCAGGTTTATAACAAAGCAGACAGCTGTTCTTGCTGTTCCTTTGATACGTTATCAACCAAGACACAGAGCGGTAGTAGAGAGAAAACTGGAGGCACTTTTATGGCTCCCAGGACGCCATTTCCTTCTCCCCATCTCCACACGATTCACCTCAACATCAGCAATCATCCTCTCTCACCACTATGGTTACTACTAGCTAACACTGCAGCATCTCAGCTGTTACTGAAATGATACAGTAACTGCATTTTAAAAACCAAAATCTAAAAAACCAACCAACCCCAAAGAAAATGAGGCCTGTAGTTCTAAGCGCTCAAAAGCAACACAACTAAGCAAAGTTGCTGGTGCTCTGTGCAACATTCATACACGTCCTCCGATTTCACTTCGTTTACTTCCAATGACTGCTGTGAATATTTTAAGTCATGCTATTTAGACACAAAAATAGGCAATAACGAAAACATGTGAACATCACTGGTTACCCAAACGTGAATTTTTAAAAAATACGAAGGGGGGTTTTATAAATTTCTGCTTAAGTTCTAAGACCAGTCTGATGAAGGAACATCAGCAACCCAGTCATCCAGTGTCCTGCGCCGTGAACGACAAACTGAAACCAAATGTGAAAAATGGAAGTACCACACTGATATAAAGGTGAAAATTTTCCATAAATTTTAAAACATTCTTTTATCATGAAAGGAAAAACACGAGAATACAATTTCACAAGAAGAGTACAGAGCTTTCTAAGCAGTGGAACATAAAGCAAAATTTGAATCCAAACCAAGAAAGATCATTAGCATTAAATTTAATTTATGTCCTTCAAGTCTTACCTTGTCTTCATTGACCTTGATTGCGAATCTACATCAGTGCCCTTTATACCTGGACTGAAAGAGAGGGGAGAGCAATGCTTAGTGCTCACAGACTATCACAATTGATAAATAGGAGCCATCAGCAACGGCTTCATTTCAATTGAACAGCTAAACATTTCAATTCTCTATTAGCAATACAACTAAAAGTTAACTCTAATGGGAGAATTATTTTTCTACCCATATAGCATAGGAGAAAAAGCTGTTAAACTCATTCTTGTATCTTAAAACTTCTGTTGTTATAGCAGTTTTGGATTTCACATATTTTCAAAATTTCAAAGTTGACAAGACTTTTCCAAAACAGAAAAGGATGAGGTTTTTGCTGATAGACAACAAAGTAGCCAAGGTTTTCTTCAAATAAGACAACAGTGTTTGTGAGGACAATACAGAAAAGATCAGGACAAAAAAAACCCCACAAACAAACAAAAAAACCCAAACAAAACCCAACACAATACTTCATGTCTTGGGCAATCATCTATGAAGACAAGAGGCATCAGCTTTAAACAAGTACCATTAGGCACAACTTGCATCCACTTTGCAAACTGAGGAAGTCACACTACATTCGGAGAATTCAACCTAATGGATTAAGACCCAATATTAAGCACAATAAAAAATTACCTAATTAGTAAACATACTTAAGCCTATCAGCACCATCAAAATATAACAATTTCCAGATCATCTAGAAAGCTTCCTCCTGTCTACAAATCATTCCACTGCTGCATCACCAGTAAACACAAACTACTTCTGTAATTTCTATTCATGCTAAATTAAATCCATCTGAAAAGATGCATCTATCAATTCAGAGGATTATTCAAATAAAAACAGAAAAAAATATGAGTAGCATAAGAAGTTAAATCCAGAGCTTAATAATTACAGATACAGCTCACTTTATTTTGACCAATCAGCTCTTAATAGTTTAGCCTAGTAAGACAAAAGTCAATTAGTACTTCTTTAATAGACTAATCATTTTGCATTTAATTGTCATATCAATAATACTGGCATATCCCTACAGCAAAGTCAATAGTTATTACATCAACTAATTAAAATCTAAGTTAAAAGGTAGCTCACAGTGTTCTATTCAGAAAATGCAAATTCTTGGAACCAAAAACAACTCTTCATGGCAGAGGGGCAGGGGAGGTTGATTTTCTTCTGTGACTCAACCAAAACCGTTGCGGGGCTCTCTCATGCTATTAGAAGTGACTTTTTGATTGGCATAATGAGAAGAACAGTAAAACAGTTCTGAAGTTGCACAAGATTCCCACTGGACACTATAAGATGCTGACAGATAACAAAAGAATTCCACACTTGTTACTCACTGCAGATTAAGATTTAAACATCATCTGAGCAAGTCAAGCATTTGAACCAATTTTCTTAGCTTGGAATTATAAAATACAATAAAATGAAACAGGAATTAATTGTTTGAGATCGCAGGTCCATTAATGACCCCAGGAAAAATATCCATATTTACCACAATGAGCCTAGGAACACTACAAAGTTGCTATACATTCTTCTGCTTTTCATAAATTTAAAAAGCTTTTGTGGAAGCATTGCTCTTAAGAGAGTCTGGGGAGTCATATGTAACAGTATTACGTGTATTACTTGCTCAAAAGAGTAGTCAAAGCGGACACAAAGAAAGAACAAATATTGTACCATGTTGGACTTTTTGAAAATGATGCTATTGAACGTGTTGTTTCACGTATTAAACAAACACAAAACACAGGAGAGCATAGAGTTTGATATTTGAGTGTTAGTCAAAATTGCTGCTATTTTTTTTTCTGGTTTCCTAGCAGATAAATAAATTTTAAAAACTCCAAAAAACTTCACACACACAAAACAGATCCAGGACATCTGAAACCCTAGAATTTATGGTTAAACTCAAAATTTATGGTCAAACTGAAAAATGGGAAGAGACAAAACAGACAGAAACCTTACTCCTAAAAGAAGGGAAAACAAACTAATCAAATAAGTATATTTAAATGAATCTACAAAAAAGAAAAAGTGGGAGAGGAAAAAGTGCAACAAACCTTGTAACAGGAGAAACAATGCCATGAGATAATTTTATAGATGGATGATCAATGATGCTTTGGGGAATACAGTAGTTTGTGGAGATTAAAGGAAATCTTGAAGCGCCTAAGCTAAATAAGCCTGTATTTCAGGCTGAATAACATCCCAGATAACAGCAGAAAAGCAGACATTCTTCTCTGACTAGAACTGTCATCTGAAAAATACACAATATTTTCACAGATCCATAAATTATATAAATAATTGTATTGTGAGCTCATATACACTGTGCACAGATTCATTCACTGTGTATTCATGGCAAATATACCTCAACCTGCAATTCTAGCCTGATCAGTTTTTAAATAAACATTTCTATAATTACCTGGGAGTTAAAACACAAAATTGACCTTGATGAATAACATTAAACAGCCTCTAAATACAGTTGGTACATAGGAGAAAAAACCAACACCATTAGCACACACCTTCAAACATGTATGTTCTACGTGAAATATTTTTATTTACAGTTTAACTCAGATATTTAACATTAAACACAATTCTATTGTATTTATTTAAATTTCTACTGTATTTAAATTTCTATTGTATTTATAGAATAAAATTCTGGTCTGATAAAACCAACTAGATAAAAGTAAGCAAAACCATTGAGAAGTTGAGATGAAGGGAGAGGCAGAAGAACAAAAACATGTCGTAAATGTCATCTCCTTAACGCTCTACAAGAGCGCTGTGTCATATCCTCTCTAAAGGTGAGGAAAAGAGACGTACAAACTAACAAGTTCAAACTTTTGCAGAGAGGATTGCTGTGAATCGAATCCCCATATTCCTAGTCCTTCAACTTCAGAAATATAAATCTAACAATTTTATCAGCATTTTTTCTAAATAACGCTGATGGCGTTACAGTCTTCATGTTTACATATATATACACGTGTATTTGAACACATGCACAAACATACTACATACTGGTAAGTGCTGGTTGGGTGCTTTACCGTAACAATAAATGGAGAGAGAAACAACATGTGTGCTCGCTAGGAAAAAATACCTTCAATGCTTCTCATGCAAAATCCACCAGTTTTCTTCCTGCAATATATCATATTGTTTTTATGGTTAGAAGAGCTAAAAAGTCAGCCTAAAAAATTACATTCTTGCAGCCCTGGAACAGATTGCTTACAGAAGGTGTGAAGTTACTATCATTAGAGATCTTTTAGGAGAAGTTTTGCCAGAATCTAGTTGAGCTCTGATTCCATCTTGCACCAGGAGACAGACTAGACAGTCTCCAGAGTTCCCTTCCAATGCAACCTTTCTGCAGATCCATTTTTCTTCTTCACACTATGAATGCATAAGAGAAATCAGAAAAAGTGCAATGGGAATTTTATTAATAGCAAATAGTACTTATGAAAATAGAATGCAGGAGGCCTATCACCTCTGTGATTTGACTACTAAACCACAAAAAAAGCACATAACCTCTTCCCTCATGACCTAATAATGTATTCAGAATAAAACTGCAGGAGTCAGAGATTTATTCCACTTCCAAGACATGTAGTTTGTTGTACGAACCAACTAAGGCACAATATATATTAGAATTAAACCCCCTTCCACCTCTCCTGAAACTACTTCAGGAAATTCATATCAAATCTGTCTGCTGCAGTTAGTTTTTATGACAGAACTATTACAGAGAAATAAACAGTGTCACTGGTGAAAGGAATGTCAAGCTGCTTTGAATTGGCTAAACAGCATCTGATGTCCTCAAGGATTAGAGTGCATTGTGACCCTGCCCTGCCAATCTGTTTAGCTTCTGACGCTTCACCATATGGGGTCAGAGCAGTGATTCCTCATATAATGCTAAATGACCTAGAACAGCCTGTAGCATTTACATTGCAAACACTTATTAACATTGCAAAGACTTAAGCACAGATGAAAAAGCTTTAACATATGTATTTTTATAGAGTTTCATTATATTACTAAATTGGACTATCCTTATTCCTTAGTGACTAGAATAACCAAACAAACACCCACCTGTGTGGGTTTCACATGTACATGGCACTTTTTTAACTGATCTCAGTTAGGAAATGCAACCAACGTTTCTGATATCACCTTGAGACTTGGACAGGGTCATTTTTCAACAATCATGGCATTTCATGGAAATTATCATGGCTTGGTATGCCCGAATGCTCTTGGGGAAAACAAAGATAAGGTGATAAAAGAAGAACTTCCTGTTCAACTAAAGCACTCTGAGCAAACAGCACAGTGAAATGGTGATTAAAAGTAAATAAAAACACTTTATTGTGATGAGATGTAGTTTAGCCAAGCAAACAGCAAGGTACTTACTCCTAGTTAACAAATTGGGGGGGGGAGTGGGTTTTTTTGCACAAGCTCTGATATTACATTATAACATTTATATCTCTGAAGACAGAAAAAAAAATGCTAAGTTGGGCAAAAGAGAAAAAAAACTTCTATCAAATTTGCTGTATGAGTAGATGCAAAGAAACTGGAACAATATAGGAGCAAAGATGATCTCAATAAAGATGTATTCATGCATTCTTTAAACATTCAAAACTCATGGTTCCAAGGGGAGTACTGGTCTAAAAATATCCAGGCTGCAGAACCATACATAAACAATGAACAGAAGGAGCTTTGAAAGTTAAAAGCTTTTATCAAGATTTTATTTCCTTTTTTTCAAAAGATAAATTGGTCTGTTTTCATGACTAACATTCATAAAAGTATATGTTAAACCAACAGAAACAATACAATCAAACATTACATTCCTTACAAACGAAGATGTTACTACTACAAAACTCCACATAAAAAACTCTCTCTTGGAAAGTACGTATGATTTCACCTGGAAGACTAACATTACCATGAGACCTACAGATAATGAGAAAGCAAAGAAGAGAAATGAAGAGAAGTGGGAGGGGAAAAGCAATGCCGGGGAAGGGGTAACAAATCAAAAGGTTAACCATCTTCAGTAGTTATTCACCAGCACAACATGCTAAAACATCTTAAATTAGCAGAAATGGCTCAAAGGATACAAAGGGGTACGTACTAAACATCCAAGAAGAAATTCTGATGTGTTTACAGGACTGTCAGAGGGAGCAATGTCAAATAATAAAGTGAATATGATTTGATTTTATAGGCGATTACGGGTGACTGTTGAGTGCTGGTTCAGGAGCAGGGACCCAACCCTCCATTATTGTTAATGGGAGCACTGACTCCAGCTAGGATTGTAATTGTGCTGGAACTGTAATTGTTTGGCCTCCAAATACCAAAGTGTTGCTAAAACAAAAATTTATTGAGGACTTCTCGGATGCGGAGGCACTAGAAAGGCTACAGCCGATGAGTAAGACACTTCAGCAAGGAAAGAAATTCTCGGCTCCTATTACAGTATTTCCTACTTGAGGATGATGCCTCTTGCTAAGAAACAATTGCCTGCTTCCCTTTGTTCTCACTTATATTTTCCCTACCCCTCCTACATCAAAAATGTAATAAGACTGAATTTATTTCCCAGTTTATAACCTTGCTCTACCACAGATTCACTGAGCCTCACCGTCAAACCTTTACTTGTCATCCATGAATTTCCTTTCCTAATGTTTTTTGCTTAAGGGAAATGTTGACTGGAAAGCAAAAATTCAGTTTAATGAGAAACAGAGAGCCAGATAGCTTAGAAATGTTTTGCAAAACAGGCACCGCTCTTCCATCCCACACAAACAGACAGCAAGTCTTGTAGATAAGAGACTCACCTGCGATATGGCAGACTCACGTTCCTATCACTAGCCTTCCCAATAAACACACAAAGAGTATAAGTCTAGCCATACTGACCTATTTAGCTCACTATCTTCTCACTGACAATGTGAATTATGAGGTGTCTTCACCTATAATACAACCAGCTGCAGCTCAGGAGCTTCTCAAGTATTTCTGTATTTAGCCGATTTTAATGATTTATGTTTCTTATGAGAATTAGTCCAACTCTCTCCGAACCCACGTAAACTCTTCTCATCTAGAGCATCCCGTGGCAAGGAGCACCAAAGCTTTCACTAAAAAAGCCACCTAACTGTCTCCCTCAGGTCCACTGTCCAGCTCATTATTTTCATCGTAGGGCCAAATCTCTGAAACTAACTTTTTGACATATCAGGAGAGTGCCACAAGCCCCAAGCTAAAGAGCCCTTATTCTCTTTAGGAGGCATTCTACTTAGTGTAATTACTAACACTTTTCCTAAGGCAGAGCACGAGAGACTAGCTTTGGTCCAGTGATTAAAGCACTTACCAAGGATCTGGAAGAACCTAGTAACTGGCATTTTTCCAACAGAAAACATATTTTATTGAACAATTCACATCCAACTATGTTAAAGAGCAAGCTTGTTTTCCAGCTGCTGGGATAGAGCAATGACCTTGCCCTCATCTTGAGGGAAATTCCACCTTTAAAGTCCACCTCCATGATAACTACGTACTGCCCCTGGTAAAGGGAAACAAAGACAAACCACACAGGCCAGAAGTTGAAGAATATTCCTGTGTCTGAAAGTGTGAACGAGACAAGACGGTTTTTAATCCTCATGTTCTCAAAACTATTTAAGTGGATTGAACCAACACACTGCTGGATACAAGATCCACAAGAACACAAGATAGTTGTTGACGTTCACGGTATCACCAAGAAATGCAACCAAAACAGTAAAATCAACAATGTACTTCTTGGTTGTTTGGTTCCTTTGAAGCGATGGGACAGGTCTATCAGACAATGCCTGCAATTCTTCAAACTTCTAAATCAGTTGTTTGCTCAGCAGTTGATCCCTCTGAGAAAAGAATTACCTACTGCAATTCAGAGCTTACTGCTTAGGAACGTGATGGAAACAGTGATATAAGAGTCTTGTGCAGACTTGAGCTTTCAAGGTGGTATTAACAGTGGAGTAAGGGAGACCTGCAGACTTCAAGACCAGTCAGTACAGAACAAATGAGAAAGGCATTCACAATACTGTCACAAAAAACACTTTGGTTCTACTTTTCTTTTTTACTCCAAATACAACACTTAAATATCTGTCCTGACCTGGTCTAGCAGGAGGTGTCCCTGCCCGTGGCAGGGGGGTTGGAACTCGATAATCTTTAAGGTCCCTTCCAACCCAAACCATTCTATGATTCTGTGGTCTACCCATCATTCATTTAACACTGATAAACAGGAAAATGTTAGCCCTAGACTATTACATTCTAGACCAAAAGGGAACAGACAAGTATATTTTCCTAACACTTAACTTTGTTCTGTTGACGAGACAAGCATTTCTCTATGAACAAGTCTTCCTGGAGTACAAGCAGCAATTTTTGCATGGGGAAGATAAAATAAAACTTTATATAGAGCTCCTTTTGCATTAACAAAAAATTTTTTCAGTGTAATGAAGAATTCTACTAGCTGAAGAGATGACTACAAACAATATCTTGCCTTACTTCACATAACAGTGCTGTACACTAGAAAAACAACTAACAGAAGTTCAAAATACTCAGTTGCATTCCCAAATAGTCAATAAACAAATTTCCACTTGAATATAAGCTCACACCATGAAAAATTGTCAAATTTTAAGTGAGGTCAGTTCAAGTCACAAGAAAACACCCATATACACACAATATCCATCCATTTTTCTTTATGCTTTATGCACTTGAAAATACAAATGCACATACAAACCCAGAATTTTTGCAAGTCTAATTTGCTAAATCCCATAATTCCAGAAAAATATCAGCCAGCACAAATGGCATTTAAAATACCAATATTCACAGAGATTATACATAAGCAAATCAGCACCTATTACAATGACAGGTGCTCAAATTGGTAGGAGCTTTGACAGAAATCTGTCAAGACCTTTCCTTAAAAACAAACACAGAACAGCTTTTAAGCTCTGAAGCCAGGTTTTTTGAAAATACACAACAGAACAAGTAATTGTTGGTACAGAGAGAACTGAAAATGACGGAGAGAGATCAGAAATAAAGGAGATTTGTAAATAAATGTCTTCCTATTGCATCCTTGCAGGGTTTTCCCTTACTCTCAGGCTTGCTCTCAATCAAGCTGTTCTTCAGAGCCTCCTGGGCTGCAGTAAATGGAACGTAAGCCCCACTGTATCTCTAGGCAAAATGTTTCCTGTGCACCCTCAGAAGTCTCAGCCCCTGCTGCCCTGTAGGTTTCCTGCATGCTCACTTCTAGTTTCTCTTGCCCCAGTTTGCACACCAGGAGTTTACTTCTTCTTGAATATGTCCAAGAGAAGGAGCAAGCTAGTGCCAGGTGGCTCCATCTGACCCTATGTCAGGACAGGACAAATGAGTTTTCTCTGTGCCCAGACACAGCCTTTTAAAGAAAGTTATAACGTGCAAAGTAATAAACCAGACCCTCTCCATAATATTTGTACCACAAACCTCCTCTAACAGCATTTCAGCCAGCAGGTTTTGACAGCAAAATAATATTATAGGATTATAGGATCTAGTGCTAAAAGCAAGAGTGTTCTAGAAACTGATGCACTGGACAACTCCGGAGTTCCCAGGTCATGCAGCGCAAGCAGGTGCCAAAAGGCAGAACTTCAAAAAATTTGCATAAAAACAGTATTAAGTACACTATCCATATTTTATGAACAAAATCAATACAACAGTTATGCAGTTAGGTGAGATGTCAATTTTGAGTTCTTTCTATCTTTGATGAGTTATTTTGCAAACTTTTTAATCCAGGTTGATTCCATAAAAATACATGAATAAAAACAACCCAAAACAAAACTGAAAAAACCCCAATCCAAACAAAATCTTCCATTCAGAATTCTAGAATTACAGTACAGTAACAATTCTTCCTCACTGTTGCTTACTAGAAAAATAATTATTATTCTGCAAAATACAGTTCACATGCACAGAAATAGGCAATGTTAATTGTGGTCCAAGTTTATCCAGTATATACTGGTATTCCTTCCACTTAAAAAGGACAGAGCCAAGGCCCATCTGATCTATTCATGCCATGCTTGTTACTAAAGCATAGGTCACATAAGCTCACTGGACATTCTTATACCTTTGCCTCTAACAGCCAGACACTTCTGAAAACAAAAGCCAGGTTGACCCCAGAACAAGCCCCCACAGACCTGGACCAGCCCAATTTTCCTATTCCAGGACTATTCCCAGAGAGTAACAGAGAGCCACGTCCACTACAGAACAGCAACTGAACCACTGTGTAACAACAACCATGAGCAATAAAACTGACAGGATGCAAAACTCTTCCTTTAGAGCAAAGGAGAGCAGAGTGCATTTCATCCTCTAGTTAACTCTTTACTGATGACAACAGCAGACTAAAATATTACTAGCTGGAAATGTAATTTGAGATGAGCTTGGAAAACTCATCCAACTCCACCTGGCCCAGTAGACAAGCATTTAAATTATATCCACTTAAGATGTTCTCAAGGAGAACTAGCTTCACTGAATGGATTTTGCTATGATCTGAGACTCCTTCCATTTCCTGAGTCACACACAACTGGAACAGCTAGAATCATACAACGGGCAAGCCTGTTCAGATACCTTTAATTATTTTTCATCTCCTGATTGCAGCAAGCTAGCAACTGCCTTGATCATTATTTTTATTTTCTGTCCTGTTACTTGTTTTATCTCTTTCTCTTCCCTCTCATCTTAGAATTTTGCACAGATTTCATTTGCCTGAAGTTTGCACAGCCTATGGGGAGCACACCAGCAAGAGAATATTTACACACTGCATTTACTTTTTCAAACTCTCACACCGTTAATGGGAGTAGAATCTCACCTCAAACTTTTTTGAGTGTATGGATTAGAAACATTTTAGAAATTTTCTGTTCTATTTTGGTGCAAGTAAGTATCCATTTTCCTGGAATTTCCAGACATTAAGCAAACAGTAGTTCTAAAACAAACCTCAAACACCTGGAAGTCCCAGGCCAGCAGTCAGAGAGGTGTGTGTAAGACCAAGCACAGGAACACAGTGTCTGCCATGTCCTGCATTTGATGTGCACACACCTCAGGGATTCTTGCCCTCCCAGCTATTGTCCAGGGAGTCGCGATGAGGATAGACAAGCTCTGTCCTCTGAAGAAGATAAATATGAACAAGAGCAAAAAGGAATTGAACCAGAATCCCTCAAGTACTTCTGGGACTTCCTGGCCCAAGCATGAAATAACCTGACAAGTAAAAGAGTTGTGCTCCTCGTGTTGATATTAACCTCTAAAGTTCAAAAGAAAGAGGGCACTTCAGTGCAAGATTCTGATGCACATTTAAGCCTTTGAGAACACAACACATAATCAGGGTCATCTTTTCTGAAATGAAACCAATTCTAAAAGGATGAATCAGTATCTGGAGATTGACCTACTTTACTGGTGCATCTTTTTGGAAGGAGCATTCTCCTGCTCTGGTTACAAGGACAGAGTGCCTTAAAGAGGAAGCCCTTCAGCTTGTCCAACTTGGTAACACGCTCGATTCTTACCTGCTTTATTGACCCTTTATATTCTGGAGTCTACCTTGTGAGAAGCTAGCTAGGATGAACAAGGTATTTTTGAGGTCAGTTCTGGAGTCTGGCACCAACCCGACTATCAGAGTTTCGATGCCAACGTCTGTTATGATGCCCAATATTGACTCAGGGTTTCCTTGTACTTCCTTATGTTTATGAGCTTTTAAGTTCCTATTTTATAAGCAAACTGCATGATTGGTGGTGGTGGGGGGTTATCTGTTATCTCATTCCTAATGCTGTTCTGTTCCATTATTTTACTCTTATTTACCCTGTCATGCAATTCCTGTTCAAACAGGACCTGACACAGAAGGACCGTGCTCTGTCACTGACATTCTCAATGCCAGGAAAACACCAGTGGCAAAAGCGGTGAACAGCAACTCATGTCCCAAATAGATGCAAAAGGATGCTTTCAAATCACAAATCAGAAGCGCATGGCTACTCTCTTCAATCAATATTTGTATTTCATGAAGAGCAGCTATTTAATACCTTTTTTTCAGTGAAAGAAAGATAGTGACAGAGAAGACATAAAAATTATGGATAAGTAGTTTAATGTCTCAGCAAAATATGCTGATTATGATTCTTGGCTTGGTAACTTGGACTAATGAATATTTTTAATAAGTGTAATATAGAATAATTAATACTAATGAATCTGGAACCCTTATTTGCAAGATTCCAGCTTAATCAGTTTTTTTCTAAAGATAAATAAAATTGATAGTACTATTTCTAAAACTATGAGTGAATTGTCATCAGAGGAGAAATCTCCTGGGAAGCTTTTTTCATGTGATTTAATACACAATTGTGAAAAGACGGACACAGATTTTTCCAGTTATCCTTTACACGGAAGCTCGAGTATATCTGTAACCTAAAAGTCTGGTATATATTTTAAGGTAGGCTCTTCAGATTGTTGAGGTATTTTGTTGGTGGGGTTTGGGGGGTTTTTTATTGTGTTGTGGGTTTTTTTTTTTGTTGTTTTCATTTCATTTGGGCTTTTTTCATGGTGGGGTGGGATGAACGTTTATGATGTGATAAATAGTTTGCACAGATTATTTTGCTAGCATAGATAATAATTGAAGAAATTCGTTCCCCTGTGGCAAACATGTCAACTTCAGAATTATTATAATTTATCATCTAGCAGCATTTTAGAAACTGGGTTTTGGTATTCAAATGTCTGATATGTGTTTGTGCATCTACCAAGACTTTAGAAGTGAGAAACTTTGGGAACGTACAAGCACAAAGGACTAGCTCCCCTATCAAAACAATAAAAAAAAAAGTGCTCACAGCTTTTGTACTGGATCCCTGAGAAAAATATAACTAACCAGAGACATTGAATTTGTTCAATGTCTATGAGCTTTTTACTGAAATGCAATCAACTGTTGATTCTCCAATCTGAACACTTTAGTAAATAGAAATATGGCAAAAACTAATTGATTTTCATTATGAAGACCACAATTCAAGCATGACTTCCTGGGTCTTAATAGAGCATTTCTTACATTCCATTCAAGCCCTAAAACTGATCTGTAAAACAAACGAGAGATCAGTAATAAAACCAACACACCAACCAATGGACCACCTCACCAAAAGACCAAGGAAATATTCCACAGCTTTGGAAAAAAATTCTACCAAGTTTTAGTCTCCAGAAGTCATATTCCACTTTAATTTATGATTGACATAAGGAAACTATTTGTCCAAAATTAGACGCAGCATTCTAGGAAAATACAAACAGAGTGAAAACTAATTCAATAGCTGCAATGGACTGACTAGGCAATATGGATTCTCATATTTCCAGAGGAATTTTGAGACATTAACATCAGAGAAAAGTGATGGTAGACCTGAAAAATTTAAAGTAAATATGACTTAGGAAAATCAACAAATTCATATCTTTATAGAGACCAGAACTTTCTAATCTAAAAACAGACAAAAAGTCTACGAATCGTAGACCTCTCATTTGAATTTGTGGATTCATTTTGATAATCATCCTTAAACCTCAGAATTTCACCCTCTAAACTTAATTCAAGAAGGCATATAGGGTACTTTCTGATATAATACAAACTTGCTAGAAATAACCGACAATTTTACAACACGGGGAAGAATCAGACAGCAACACTGAAAGTTACTGAGACGTTGTTTCTATTAGGCATAAAAATGCACTACGGAAATTGCATGTAATTCAGAAGATTTGATTTAAAGTCAGAAGCTATGCTTGCTTTGAAGGAGGATTTAGAGTATTTTCTCACCTTCTATACAGATGGGCAGAAACAGCAAAGTGTAGACCTTCCAGTAGCTTATTATTTTATGCTATACAGAAACAATTCAGCCTACAAGCCCTTCAGCATGTTAAAGATTGCCAAAATGGGAATCCAGGAACTATCTCAGTACTTCATAGCAGAAGTAGTGTAAGGCCCTGTAAGAAATTTAAAATTAGCTGTAAACGGATTTAAAAACCTCTGAATCACTTGTCAGCAGTTTGACCTAAGTTTCCTTCCCTTCCTAATAAGTTCTTAGCAATTAACGTTTATTATTTTACTTCTTGTTATCAATTACTTGTCACAATTGGAAGGTCCAACAGAAATTTATCATTCAACGCTACCTACAAGCACTGTAACAGGGAACGCAAGGAATCCAGCTTTCTCTGGCCCACTTGCACAGTACGGGCCTGCTGTACAGTAGGGCACAACGAAGATTTGTCTGGAAGCATCTGGAGAAATAGAACATTAATGTTTACTGAGTGTAATTACCAGTTGTGCATAGTTCAACAGAAACTCCTTTTCCCTTGACTTTCAAAGTAGGTATCGCATCACCAGCACAAACTGTTGTTAGCTAATTATTCAAAAGAATGTGCTGGAAAAGCAGCTGTCTTTCTTGAGCAGCACAGAGTGCAGGTTTATAACCAATTCTCTCTGATACAGGTACCATCCCCCCATTTGGGTTAAAGTCGGACTGGGTTTGGACACTGACTTCAGAACATGACAATAAACACACATCATCCTCCAGGCATGTTATCACCGTTTCTAAAATCAGGTACTGGATATAACAAAAAATGCATCTGTAACTATGGGGATGCATGGTTAAATTCCATCCTTTCAAGAAAAGCAAAGCATTTCTGTGGAAATAGCATACAAGGACTCTGAAGAGATTAGTAGATATAACAAGTTGTAAGAGCAAGACTTTTCTAGTAACATGAGAAATTAACAGAACGTTAAGAAAAAAAAAAAAAATCAGTGTATTCCTTTGATTTTAAAAACAAACAAAGGAGAACAGTTTCATTTCATTGCCATTGAGATTCACTGCACCAGTTCCGCTCCTCGCGTGCTCCCCATACATAAGCACAGAACTTATGGCACAGAACTGCCACAGAACTGCCAGTGAGAGGACGAGGAGCAACGGGCACAAGCTGGAACATAGGAGGTTCCACTCAAATATGAGAAGAAACTTCTTTACGGTGAGGGTGCCAGAGCCCTGGAACAGGCTGCCCAGGGAGGCTGTGGAGTCCCCTTCTTTGGAGATTTTCAAGACCCGCCTGGATGCAGTCCTGAGTAACATGCTCTGACATGCTCTGGGCAATCCTGCTTCAGCAGGGGAGTTGGACTAGATGATCTTTATGGTCCCTTCCAACTCTAAAAAATTCAGTGAAATTCAGTGAAACTTGCGCCAGAGAAATGAACCACCACTTCTTGACTTTTGGTTGCACCCCAAATTGCCTTCACTTGGCCCTGTTTGCTTACAATAAGGCTAGCACATAGTTCATCTGCAAGCACAGATACCACAAAACACTTAACATAGCCAAAAATTTACTTAGAATCAATTGGCATACTTCACATGGGGAAAAAACAAATCATTTTTCAAATAGTAAAATTTTCTCAATTTTCAGATGATTCAGCTTAATTTGTTTTCAACCAATGATTAGCTAAGACTTTTTTTCTAAATTCTTCTTCTATCCACCATGACTTCAATAAAATTCAAAGTTGTTAGAATATTTTCTAGAACTATCTAGTGGAACTGCACTAAAATAGGTGCAGATAATCTTTGACTTTATTGGCAGGCTACCAGGAGGAAAAAAATATAGCCAGAACATTGTCATCTGGACTACTGTGAATATAACTGGTCTAAAGTCAAATGACCTTCACATATGTCCTCTTCATCAATCAGAAACACTACATTATTCTGTGTAACAACATCTGCTTGATTTAGACCTGGCCCGGACCTCTGAGCTCAGGCTGACAGGGAAAAGCTATTCCCATCACCTCAAACCATATTCATAGCTCAAAATACTGTCAAGTCCTTCTGTCAGATCTAATCCTTCAGTGGACTTCAGAAATACAAGAATTTTAAAAATGGATCTCTTCTTCGGGAAGGAACACGCTCCATGTGCATGTTCTATATTGGAGACCTACCCACTGCCTCCTGATTTACCTCTGCTTCTGTGCTGTGCAAACATTTCCCTCTGCTTATTTTTCAAGTGGCTTCTTAGAGCACAGCAGATATCCCCTCGAGTGCATTTTCTTTCTTTACCATCACTCTTTTCTATACAAACAACAGATTGCTCTGCTGCTGCCCTTTAAATTTAGAGAAGAAAAATCCCACACCACAGATGTCTGGTGATGGCACAAGGGTTGCTTCTTCCGCAAACTTACCGGGAAGTCAAATAAATCCAGTATTTCTCATTGTCCCTCTTCAGAGGATACAGACCTTGAATTTTCCTCTTACCCTGATCATGGTTCTCAGCCTAGGATTTACACACTGTTGCTAGTATGCAAGATCATCCTAAACACTCCTGAGCTAGTCTGCAAATTTTCATATACTATTTTTATTAACAGTGCAGTAATAACATTGTGTAATTGTCTAGAAGGAGTGAGAATTATTGGGGTTGAGCTTCCCATAGAATTGTGCTAGTTGCTTTGGAAAATGGTGACAGAGTAATCAAAAATAAGAGTGGTTTCAGTGCATACACCACAAATTGCATTGTCTAGACTTAGTTTCACTGTTCATTTTTTCATTAAAAAAAAACAAGTATCTACTGTTTCAGAGAAGCAGAAGTGTCATCTAAGCAAGTGAAATAAAGAGTAAGGTCGCTTGTGTCCTTGACAAGAACATGAAGAGTGAAATGCTTGGAGATTTACTAGAACTGAACTGTAAGAGGACTTCTAATAAGGCTACAGAGGCCATATACTATCTAAAATACTCTAACTTCTACTGTGATTTCAAAATGTTAATTAAAAAAAGAAATAATCCTGAGAAGCAGCATTTTAAAAAGTTTGTTCACACAGGAAGCTTCCACCATTGTAAGTTGGAGCAAAAAAATTAAAATTTTTTATAAACTACTTCCACTGTGACATAAACCGGGAAAGATATGACTTCATAAATATCAGTACTGCCAGTTAGACTGCTTCAAGATGTGCGTACACATACATAGTACCCAAAATAAAAGTATCCTTAAGGAGCAGCTTAAGCATACTCATACATAACAGAAGACACAGACACCTAAGTCACAACAACTAAATAAAATTAGTAAAGGGAATGATGAGGAGGAATCTGCTCTTATTGCTGAGATAATGAACATCTTTTCAGTGTTACTCAACAAGCACGGATAAAAAGACAGTAATTCTGCACAACCAAATGAGCCACATGTCCTGGGTTGAGAGACACAGGACTAACTTTTCTTCTAGTGCTGGGGAAAACTGCACCTTTAGAAGACTCTGCTGTCTGAATTTGTGAAAATATTTACTTTATAGCCAGCCAGGCTCTGTGGGTTTCAAGGTTAGTGTTTGCGAGCCTTGCCAGGGGCAGGGACGAGGAGGAGCAAGGCCTGGGCATTTGACCCAGGCTGGCCAACAGGATTATTTCATGCCATGAACGTCACATCCAACATAAATTAGAAAAGTTTGCTGCGTAGCTGGCTCTCTCCCTGATGGCGGCAGGTCCAGACAACTCCTTGCCCCAGTGCCGGAGCCCTGAGCCCTTCCCTTCCTCCTGAAGCCATTGCGCTCCCAGTGTCCCACATTGGCTGTCCCTGCTGCGAGTGCATGGCTTCCTACCGATAGAATTGGCCGAGTATAATTCCTGTATATCTTATCAGTATCGGGATTAATACTGGTTCTTTAGTATTATTGTTAATTATTTAGTCTAAGTCTATTAAATCTATTTATATTTCAACCCTTGTGTTTCTTTGTGTTCCCCGATTCCCCTTTCCGGGTGGGGAGGGGTCATCGGGTGATAGAATGATTGTCTAACGACAAGAGATTGTTATGGGTTCTCTCAAACCGTAACACCATAGCATTGAACAATCAACCAAGGGGGGGAAAAAAAAAAAAAAAAAAAAAAAAAAGGCCTATATTTCCAGAATTTCAGTGGATACTTCTCTCCCCACCCCCCAGTCTGGTGAACCCTGTGTTTTCCTGTTCAGTTTTTCAAAAGTTATTTCAGGAATAACTTCTCTATCCTGAGTAAACCTCTCTCTCTTCCTCCCACAGCCCTCCTCAGAAGAATTTAATAACAAATAATGAAAATAGCAATAATAATCATAAAAATATTATAATGGTAATATTATAACAATTGGTAATAAAAACAAGAAAAAAAAGAGAGGTCAATCTTTTCTAATACTCTGCATTATTTCCACAATTTCTATTATAAATCAAAATAAAATTAGATCCTGGATTACAAACATTTTTAATTTTTCATTTCATAGATTCATAGATTCATAGATTGGTCCAGGCCGGAAGGGACCTCCAAAGGTCATCTAGTCCGACCTCCCCGCAGTCAGCAGGGACACCCCCAACTAGACCAGGTTGCCCAGGGCCTCGTCGAGCTTCACCTTGAATATCTCAAGGGAAGGGGCCTCAACCACCTCCCTGGGCAACCTGTTCCAGTGTTCCACCACCCTCATGGTAAAGAATTTTTTCCTAATATCCAATCTAAATCTCCCCTTCTCCAGCTTAAAACCATTGCCCCTCGTCCTGTCGCTGCAGGCCTTTGTAAACAGACCCTCCCCAGCCTTCCTGTAGGCCCCCCTCAGGTACTGGAAGGCCGCTATGAGGTCTCCCCGGAGCCTCCTTTTCTCCAAGCTAAACAACCCCAGCTCCCTCAGTCTGTCCTCATAGGAGAGGTGCTCCAGCCCCCTGATCATTTTGGTGGCCCTCCTCTGGACCCGCTCCATCAGGTCCATGTCCTTTCTATATTGAGGGCTCCAGACCTGCACACAGTACTCCAGGTGAGGTCTCACCAGAGCAGAGTAAAGTGGCAGAATCACCTCTCTGGATCTGCTGGCAACACTTCTTTTGATGCAGCCCAGGATGTGATTGGCCTTTTGGGCTGCGAGAGCACATTGCCTGCTCATGTCCAGCTTCTCGTCAATCAGCACCCCCAAGTCCCTTTCCTCAGGGCTGCTTTCTAATACCTCATCCCCCAGGCTGTATTTATACTGAGGATTGTTTCTTCCCAGGTGCAGAATCCTGCACTTGCTTTTGTTGAACCTCATGAGGTTCATGTGGGCCCACCTCTCCAGCCTGTCCAGGTCCCTCTGAATGACATCCCGTCCCTCTGGTGTATCGACAACACCACACAGCTTGGTGTCATCTGCAAACTTGCTGATGGTGCTCTCAATCCCTCTATGTCTTTGATAAAAATGTTAAACAGTACTGGTCCCAGGACGGACCCTTGAGGGACACCACTAGTCACTGCTCTCCATCTGGACTTAAAGCCATTGAGTACCACCCTCTGGGTGTGACCATTCAGCCAATTCCTTATCCACCGAACCGTCCACCCATCAAATCCGTATCCCTCCAATTTGGCAAGTAGAATGTTGTGAGGAACCGTGTCAAAGGCCTTACAGAAGTCCAGATAGATTACATCCATAGGTCGCCCTTTGTCTACTGACCTAGTCACTTCATCATAGAAGGCCACTAGGTTAGTCAGGCAGGACTTGCCCCTAGTAAAGCCATGTTGGCTGTCCTGAATCATCCCCCTGTCCTCCATGTGCCCAAGCATGGCATCCAGAAGGATCTGTTCCATGATCTTCCCAGGCACAGAGGTGAGGCTAAAAAAATTTCCAAAATCAGTTCTTTCAAACATTAAGGTTTTTTGTTTCTGGACTTACAAATATTCTAAAGATCAGTAATATCCTAAAAAATTTGTTTAAAATAAAAATAAAACCCCTCCCCCAAATCTGTTGCATGGAGAGCCACAAGGCTTTAAGGGTGTAATAAAGCAACAAATAGAAAGTAATCTGATGAATAGCAGTGGAGGGAAAGGGCAGCAGAGAAATGAAGTTTTCACTATTAAAAGTTATAATACATATATCAGGAAACTAGAATGTAGTTCAGTGACATGGGTCGACAGTTATACACATAGAGATGTCTGCAGACTTGATAATAAGTGGGATTAAGCAATTCTGCAATAATGCTGCAACATATGGTGACATATGTCAACATATCAATGATCTGATTGAATTTCAAGGATTCATTAACTAGTAAAATCAATGTTAAAATTAAGTCTACTAACAGGAATCTAGAAACCTGAAAAACAGCTTTCATACGGCTTCTCTGCAGATTTAAAACAATCTCTCTGGAAGTCACTTTTGACACTGTGTCTCTTGAGCAAATATTTCTTAGTTCTTTCCAATAACAATTCTTAACAACTTCTGAAGAGATACATCCTCTACAGAAAAGCAGTTTCTGACAGATCATAGGAAAAAGGATTTATACTTCCGTACCTCTATTCACCTCAACCCTCTTTTGGGGTTCAGGAGAAAGCACGTTCCATGAGAAACACAAGCCATCAGATTTCTGTCACTTGACACGGGACTTTTGCTTAGTAGTCCATCCAAAAGAATTTTATACAGACCCTGCTCAGGGCTTAGTTCAAAGAGGCCAGAAAAACAAAAAAGCCTTCTGTCACAGAAGCATCTGTTATTAAAGATAAAACCTGAGATTCGCAGAGAACACTAACGGTATGCTATGTGCTTTTTTCAGACATATGCAAAGGGACATTTTAAGCTGCAGACTCCTCAGAATCACGATAACCATAACTTACTTGTTGGGTTTTTTGTCCAAATCCACAATAGAACTCCCCACACCAGAACTCCCAATCATCTTTCCCCTGGTTCAAGTTAACCTGCTCTAAATGTTCATTTCTTCTAGATGTGCAGATTAAAATTCAGCATAATAAATACAGGCCACAGAGAAGTGCCAGAAGGAGCCTGGAGAGCCAGCTGCCTCTTGAAAATCCCAGTATTGAGAAAAACTCTCTCAAGATGCACAATTTCTCATTGATGTCAGTTTTTCTGTCCCTCCAAAGTCCAAAGATTCCATATTTTCAGGGCGAGATAAGTAGCAGGTATTCTCCTGCTTGTCAAGAGACCTTCCAGCCAACATAGCTGTCTGTGTGCAGAAGCATCTTGAGAAGGAAGGATGACTCAGCTCTGCAGATACCATTAACCAGCAAACAAAAAGCGACTCAAACACAGACCTATTCCACAGACTTGAAAAACATATTTTTTTACTGGAGTATTCTTCAAATTCTTCAAATTATTTGAATTTGTTTCTATCATAATCTATTCTTTAAGAACACTGTGCGTATTCTTTATGCACAGTTTAGTCATCAAGAAAAACGTTAGATTGACTGTTCTGGAGGTGTAACACTCTCCAGCCACAAAATAGATAGTTAAAAAAAAATAAATCAAATCAGAAGGGTGAATCTCCTGATTATTTTGCCAGAGAACATAAAACCTGCTCCAATATGAGACCCTCCAGCAGTGAAAAAAAGCCATATTTCAGTTGCTAATACTATTTAGTCCTTGGTTTTCCCTCAAAGACAAAAGCGTAAAAACATAAATTTGTGCCAAACATAACAATTTTACTTTGTGACCTGAAACTTTAAGATTGAAGAAAACATCAATTGATACTATCAGACACGACTGGCTTTGGCCATCTTAAACACATACTCCCGGAGCCAAGTACTTCAGCATCTAATAATCCTACTCCAGTCCTCTTAATTTAATATGCCTTCGTGTTCTTTAAATCAGTTTCTTGGGAAAATAATTTCTTTCCTTACTCCCCTTCTCCCTCCTTCCCCCCGCTATGATTTTATACCCGATTCCAGCTTTCTGGAGGAAGATGACTGAATAAGTTTAACATTCATACTGCTGTGCTTTGCAGAATATAAACCATTTCCTTGTTACAAAAATACTACACGTGTCTCGCCCAGAGTTTTTTACCCTAAAATACCTCATAAACAGTTAATCCAATAAAGCAGTAGTGCAGTACTGAAAGATTCAATTGTTTCCAGAAGTTTCAACTATTTAATTGCCAATATATTTCTGCTCTGGTTCATCAGAAGTACTGAGCAGCCTGCCAGAAACAGCTGCAAATTTGACAGGAAGGAGATGCTCCAGGAAGACTGTTTCAAATCCCAAAAAGAAGGGCGTAAGCAGTTTCATTTTGCAATTATTTTCCTCTAGTTCTAAAACTAGTCTCTTCCTGTTTTCCCAAGAATTTTTCATAATGCCTTTCCTTCTCTAGAAGAAGTCAATGGCTTAGTCGATTTCCAATTTCAACAGCCTTAACAGCCATTGACTTTTTTGTAAAACAAAAGCTTATTTAAACCTCTGGCTATGATTTCTCAAACTAGTAAAACTGTGGTCAGGAGCCCACACCACAAAAAAAAAAAAAAAAAAAACCCACAACTTTTCTGCCTCCTTACCCTCTAACCACTTGGCGATCGCCAGTCTGCCGACCCCGCTACCTTCCCTCGCCTCTTTGTTCTCACAGAAACGTTGGGTCAGGAAGCTAAAAAAATATAAGAATTTTCTTTTTTATCATCAGTCATTGCATACCTCTGGGATTTAAGGGACATTAGCTACAAGCCATACTTTCACTACAGAGAAAGAGAGAAAGCAAACGTCGGGAACAGATGAAGTGATCGAATAAAAGCCAGTAAAGTGCTTTGATGACAAAGGTTATGGAAGCGTGAAGGAACACTCTTACACCTCTCATCAGTAGGGAGGAAGGGGCTTTGAAGCACAATTTAATGGCCAAACAGAAGTCATGAACTGACCGAAAGTTTCAGTTTGGGTACAACAGTGACAGAAGACAACACTGCCATATATCGCGCCACAGACAATTCTGACGTGCAGAAAAAACACACTGATAAAGCAGCAGACCTTTTAAAAGACGCAGGTCTCATGCCCCAAGCTCAGTTCAGCACTGAGGGAACACCCTAGAACCTTTCCTCCAGAGAGTGCAGGCTCTGCTCTACATTTTACAGATTCAGAAGCAAGATCAAATCTAGCACTGAGAAGCAGACAATACATGCCAGATTAGCAGAATGAGGAAAAAAACCAAAGGAACATTGTAAATATATAAAAAATTGGTACTAAGATATTTTAAAAAGCACTTAAAATTACCAAGGCATTCTTTATCCTGCTGTATCTCTCCAAAGATAAATTTAAAAAAAAATGGGGGAGCATGATTAAAACTGTAAAATAAACTAAAATTAGATATCTTACTCTACATATTTTTCAAAATAGTCACTAGGAAACCCCTATTCTTGTTAAAACCAAAATTATTCAGGCCTGTTTTCTTTAGGATATGACAGCAGGCCACTGCTCACGTTCTCACATTTTCCTTCTGGGACAGCATATTCTCTGCTGCTGTATCACACACACTTCGCAGTGCACACAAGAGACTCCTGTGATGGCTGTCCCACCTTGTGTGTCGCAAGAGCCCTTTGGCTGGTGCAAGGCTCCATGTGCGAGATGCAGGAGGAAGAAAACCCAAAGAAAGCTTATACTCCCCAGACATATCCTTACCCCCCTTCCCTGTTATATCCACGTATAATCCTGAGACCACATGGACTAGGGGAAGCCTCCAGAATAAACTCTGAAGCTGTCAACAAGCCCTGGTCCATCACTCTCTGTACCACTCCTAAAGCAGTGAGGTTGCCAGAAGCTGCTAATGAAATCCTTTCCCCCACTTAATGAACATGGCAAACAGTAGATGGAAAATATCGCATGGAAGCCACTAAATCAGACACATAATTTGCTTACTTAGCAACAGCACGGCAATGAAAAGTTTCAGATACATATACATGTATATAAATATAAATAATGGGAGGAGTGAAGTTCAATCTCTGCTCCTGTTTTCCAGAGCCTGATTTATAAATCTAATATTTAAATTTCAAACAACTAACCTTCCACCAAAAGGAAACAGATCATGTAAAAGAATAAACAAAACCAAACCAAAAACCAAAACAACTAAACTACCTCAAAACCAAAAAGCAATTTTGGTCTGTTTCCATTAACTTCATGGCTGCAGTAGACTTTTCTGTCATAGACAGATCATGTTTCTAGAAATAATGGGCTCTCTGGATAAAAATCACTTTAATTCTTAAACAAAATTACATAAAAATCAAATGCAGAATATATCAACTTCTCTTCCAAATTATTCCATGAAATAATTTTGATAGATTTTTATAAATTTTTAAGTAATGTTTACTTCTGAAATGTAGCAACTGCTTATGACATTTCTTTGATCTATAGTGAATTTTTTCTATTTTCATTGTACTATAGAATGCACCTGGTTCATGTATTGACATCTTTTGATGTACTGAAGTCTTCATATAATTTTTGTTATGCATCATTTTTTTAAAAAATATGGATAAACAAACATATGGAGAATATTTATATACTGTGAGCAGCAGATCACAGGTAAATTCAGTCAGTTGTTCATGAATAATAGAGAACAGAATTCTGATTGAAAACAACTTTTCATGTGATGACATGCAGCTAAACCCAACATTACTTATAGCAGGAACCCGTGTTCTCAGGGAGATACCGCCTGTATGTAAATTCTCCTATAGGTACACCCATTGCCTAACATACATGACTCCAATATTGTGCACGCATACAAGACACGCTTTTCTCCCTTCTCCTCAGCAGAGGAAATGAAAGAGGGACTTCACCCACCGGCATTTCCATTTCTCCTCTGAAAGAGGCAAGGAAAAACCAAGTGCCAGCTCTAAATCTCGGAGAAAAGAAGTGACAGATAAGCAGGACTTCTTTCTTCCCAGTGGAGCCCAGGCCCGTGCTCTCATACCATGACACACGCAGTTGCTCTTCACGGTGTCCATACAGCCCCGTTCCTGTAGAGAAGATGAACCTTGACCAAAGTTCAACACCACTTTAAAGGGGACCGCTCCTTCCCAGACTGATGGACCTAAGCCAGGAAAGCTCCAGGTGAGTTGCTCCTCTCACAAAGGAGACATCTGTTGCAAAGACTTTTGTTGGCAGAGGTGATTAAAAAGATCTCTGGCAATGCCTGCTCATTTGAGTCACCAGGGAAACAAATCCTTGACGGCTGCAATCAACTCATAAACAAAATTCTCACATTAGCCTTATTTGAAGCTTGAAGGAATGACAGTAACGGCAGCTCTCAAACAAGTGGCCATCACCAGGACTGGAACGTGGGTGAGAACCTGAATCTCGGGAGCACAAGGACAGAAAGCATCCCTCCGAGAGGCTTGTAAGATTCAAAGAGAAAAGGAAACGCCGTCAACAGCAACAGCATCACACTGCACAAAAACTCAAGAGGCTGGGCAGGAATGGAATGGGGGCAGCTATAATTCCCCCATGGCAGGGTAACGGAGGGGAAGGGACCCTGCCTGGTCTCCCAAAAAAACATGCACAGGTACACACTGGGAGAATGCACAGACTTTGAAAGAGAAGAGTTTGTGACACAGCGGTTAAGAGATCAACACAGAACTATTAATAGATTGTGTTAGCATAAGCACTTAGACAAAGTTCTACACGTCAAACGCACTAAAAATAATTTAAAACACCGAAATCTTGACTAAAGTGTCATACTAAATTTTAATGCAGGTTAATTAACAGAGCCAATAGCAAAGGCTTTTTCATACCTTTGTGTAGTATCTTTTAAAGTAAAAATAAAAAGAAGGTAGTAAAGTTCTACGGGGCTTATAATCACTTTTATGACCTGATCATATTTTCAACTGTGTTACCAAAATCTGCTGCTTCTCCTCACCCCTTTCTTGGTTAAATAATTAGTTACCATGGAAACAAATATATTTCTAGTACAGACATCAATTTGCGACATCGACATTAATGTGAAATGTCTCCTTTTCCTGTAGATACACGGGGACATTGGTGACCATGAAATATACTTCACGTTATAAACAGCTTCACACTGTGATGACAAAGAATATTAACTTTGGTTAACACTGCAAAGCTGTACAAATAATCAAATAAGAAAAAGAAATTACTATTATTTTTCTTATTTTAAGTGAAATGTGCTTAGATTATATGAAGCAAGTAGGTAATCTTTCTCAATTCATAGCTATTTTAACAAACTAATCTCTCTCCAAAAGTGACTCACAATCAAATCTACAAAGGAGGAACCAGGAATCCCTTGGACCTCCAATGACAATGGAGTACCCGGCTTTTTCATCTCAACTACTTCATACAATCTGGCTGGCTGGTGAAAAGATGATGTCTATAATTCCACCTCGGGAGACTGTTTTAAGTGAGCAATCAGAGCTCTTTCATCAACTCCTCTCACTTGCAGATATAAATGGCCCTCAGAAATATGGGGTGCAGAAGCGCTCATGTCAACATTTACCCTCCCAGGTATTCCTATGCAAATAAATGCACACTGCTAGATGTATGAGAGCCGGTCCCATGAGTAAGAATGTGCAAGCTTACCCCTTAATTAGAACATAGCTTCCTGTCATTTAAAAACTATTTCATATGCAGATACAGTTAGAGACATCTAAATGAAATCATTTATTCCTGCAATTATTTCAACATGAAAAGGAACGTCAAGTATGAAACTATGACTGAAAACTGACATGGCTTCCAGGTTGTAAATACTACCCTGTATTTTCAGAATTGGAACTGTATAAATACACTATTTAATTTACTTTTTTTGGCAAGGAAAGGGAAAGACAGATAACGATTGGGAAGGTATGAAAGAATACGGTGAAAAAAAATATCATGTTTTGGATTAATTTTGCATAAGATCTCTTTGAAATATTTAAAGCCTCACAACTTTGGGTGGCTTTCTCAGGCTCATTTCTATCTTCCAAATCCTTTGTTTTAGCTTGAATTATCAATTAAATTAGAATATTTTTCCTGTAACCTATGTAATGGATAAACTGGGAAAAGAAGAGTAGAAAGAAAAAGGAAGTACACAAGAAATTTTTTTAAAAGCACAAGTTTCCTCAACATAATTCTTCAGAAGCTAAGTGAATTTCTCTAAAAGAACTAGAGACAGAGGAATTGCTGTATATAGTCCATAGTGATACAAGAACAAAGTAAATGCGTGCATGGATTGGAGATCCCAAATAAATTCTTAGATTTTTTTTTTTAAATAATGCTTTTAGAAGAGCTTAGTCACTCATAATCACACTTTTGTGTTAGCTCGATTAAAATGTAGGAAAGAACTAAATATATTTCTTTTCAGACATTTTCAATTATGGCTACAGCAAGTTCCCCTGAATATGTTCCTTTAAGTTCTATGCCATCATGTAAATCCCAACATATTAGGCACTCTCAGTTGCTGATACCCATAAGCTCATTAGTGAGGAGGATCACGGATAACACATACTTCAGCAAGCTCCCTTCCCCCTTTGTTACTATTGCCAGTAGTTAAAAATCTACCTTTCGTCCCGCTCTAGGCATTAAGCAGAAGATCCATGGCTGGACTTCACCTTAACCAGTAGGAAACAATCCTCTAACGTAGGCTGTTACACAAGAGGAGCTGGGACATGTGAATTATTTTCTTTACGTGGTTTGAGTAATTATCAAAAAGGTGTGGCCTCATGCAAATTGCAACAAAACAGAAATTAAAACTGTTTTGCTAAAGTATTGGACACAGTAAAACCATTGACTATCTACCCAGACAAATCCATACTGAAACTTTCAAATCAAGACTGATTTCTGCAGCACTGTACACTATATTGGTTCTAACTCCTTCAGCAATCAACCAACAATTAAGAAAGATTCACTGTGTAAGCTAGTACATACTATCAACAACAGGACTACATACAAGGTACACAGTTGCACGAACACAAACACTTAAATAAGAGCAGCTCAATAAGTTTTTGTTCTTTAACACAAAGTTACAAATGTTCCGCTGGAGCCCATTTCACTTTTGAATATGATCCTCACCCTGAAACGTGACCGTCACATTTCAGCAGGGTGATAATTTCAGCTGCTCTCTCAATCATTTGGTTACATTGACAGTGTGACTGCATTCAAATTGTGACCAGGGTGAACTTGTTAATGGCATAATATATATCACAAGTGACTACCTAGCCACATCCTGATGTCTGTCTCAGACCTGCAACCTAAGAGTAGACTTTTTTAGAGATAATACAAAAATATCTTTAACTATTCACCAGAAACTGTCTCTAGATGTTGTTAGAAGGGCATTTTAGATTTTTTTGCCTGCTTTTCTAAGAAAAGACAACTGACAATCACATTGTGAAGTGCAAATTGGCAATTTAAGCACCCATGACACCATTGGGATGTCAGTCATACTTGATAACTTTTGAGCTGATTGACCAATTATAACCAATATGACAAAAGCGCAGCAGCTTCACAGACCATTACATTCCTGATTTGGGGGGGGGGGAGAGATAGGGAATTAGGAGAACGATAGAGATGTAAGATCAAAATCAGTGCGCCTTGCCACAGAAAAGGCTTCCCTGTCAGCTCAATAGTTCCCTCTTCAACCAATCAACAATGAATCAACTGGAATTAATTACAGTGTCTGTTATCTATTATTCAGCTAGAACATGGGAAGGGTTCGAGAATGCTGTGGAAGAAGCAGCAATTGGAGGTGGGAGGAAATGCACAAGCCTGTTAACACTTCAGGAGAGCTCAGAAAATAAGGAATATGGTGCTGAAGTGTAAGAGACTAACGTAAAAACTGCAGGAAGCCCAAGTCCATTAGTTCTCTTTAGGCACAAATCTATCTTGTAATCATCTTCCCACCAAGCATTCTAAGATGTTTGACAGCTATTTTCTTCTCATAGAGAAAATCCTCTATGGAACCACATTAAAAGCAGTGTTTTCAAAACTAAATCATGAGATAAAAATATGCTGATAGAAGATGCAGACATACGCCATCATTATCTGTCATATGTCTACCTCATGGTTTCAGAATTCCAACCCCTATCACTTAATAGCATGCTCTGCTAATCATCATCAGTCTCATTGAGTGACCAAGTTCAATGGGCAGCAAAACAATTTTTCCCCTCAAGAATTAACATAATAAAGAGAGGATACGGGCAATGACTTATGAAACACACACGTTTGTACAAAGAGAAAGAGTATATATGGTAAGAAGACAGAAAGCAGGAGCAGAATCATCAGGCTCAGCAGTTGGAGTAGATGTTGGTATTTCAGAGGCTGAAAAGCCACTTCACCTACAAGATCGAAGGCCTGATCATTACTCCATCCCTCCCCAACCCCTTGTTTATTGTCAATTTGTATTCCTCTGAGGAAGGCAAAGACAGTGAAAATGTAACTATTCGGGGGGACACAGCAAGAGCACTCATGCTAATGGATTAGCATCTCAGTGAGCAAGTGGCTGAGGCATTTTAGAACAACAGAGAAGCTGTGGGTGCCCCATCCCTGGAGGGGTTCAAGGCCAGGTTGGATGGGGCTCTGGCAGCGGGGTGGAACCTGATGATCTTTAAGGTCCCTTCCAACCCAAACAATTCTATGATTCTATGAACAATGGTTCATTCCAAAAGAGCCAGACTCTGCCTTGGCCCATTGGGAACGCCATTCACGGGACCCTGTGGATGAGCAGAGTGTTACTGAGGTTTTGTAGGGAACAGTCTCTGGAATCTGGAGTCCTAAAAGAATACTGGTATGATAAGTGATGATAGGATGATCAGATAATATAGAAGCTGAGGAAGGTGGAACAATACTGAACAAAATAATGCTGATGCTGCTGAGGAGAAGCGAGACTGGCCAGTGACCAGGCAGACAAATAGTGTCTCTGGGCTTGCCTCCCCTAAGCTCTTCTCTCTGCTCACCAGCAGCCCTGCTGCTGCACTGTGTGAAGGATCCAAGACAGCCATTCCAGTACTGCTGTAGCCCAGAGACAAAAACAGGAGATGGAAAGGTGTGAACAGCCCCCCCCAGCACATGCTTGGGCCTCTGCACTGATCTACTTCTAAGTGCCTCTGTTCACGGGACCTCCTTTATATGCCTTCCTTGCCACTTGCTCTCTAAAAATTGTCAGATATAACACAACTTGTGTTTACTTTGCAGCGATGATACAGCCCAAAATGACTTAATTTCCATGTTGGATTAAGCTAGTTTATAAAGGAGCTCAGTGGAGTTTCCTCAGCAGGAATTTAGGTCAGCTTCAGTTCTACCAAGAGTGCTCAGTACTTGTGTGTGAAATATTTATACATGGATGAGGCATCTATTTTGACACAAAGAGAACCAGACACGGGCAAATATCTATGATCTGCCATCTTAAGTGGAGGAATAATTCTTCCATTTCCTTTTGGACTATAGTCTGTTTGACAGCTCAAGCCCAGAATCCACAACACTTTGACAGTAAGCCAAACTGTCACTCTGACATTTCTGTGTCTGAGAAGTCCCGAATCTCACAGGTAAACTGTGAAAGCTGAAAACCAGGGAGTGAAAGTGTGAGGTTCGTAACTGCGACAGTAGACAAACTCTAAGGAGTCACTTTGTATGACCTCTGCTTTCTTATGACTGGGGGCAGCATAAAGCTGGAAAAATAGCATGGAGTAAAAATCCACAGAACTTTTTGCAGACAGAAGAAACATATGCTCTACATAGTAAAGAAAAAATTACTCATATGTGGTAGACTAGATGAGCCAGACATTATTTAAAGTGAAATGTACCCTTTAAATCTAGATAAAGAATGCAAGAAATACATTTATGTTGTCATTTTCATACACTGTTGAGCAGGCAAGAAGGAACATATTACAAGCCTGAATTTTCTCAGCTGATTTTTCTTTTGTACTGGTAGAGAGGGAGAATGTATAGGGACTTTTTAGGGTCAAAAGAATAACCGAGACCTACTGACCTCTATAATTACAATTTATTGATTTACGTGAGGTGTTTGTGTCCTGGCAGCATATTTAACGGTGTTGACATTTACATAGTCAGATACATTTCATTAAGATGACACTAACACTCTCAATAATCCCCACTTCTCAAAAAGAAAGGAAAAAAAGCCCTTCTGGTTTAATGTACACACTAGGAAAATTTTAGCACTTCAAAGGAGCTAACAAATGTGGCTCAAGAACACAAGCCTGGAAGATAAATCACATGCCCTCTCAGAGCCCAAGTAAAGCTGAGGTGCCTCAGACAAAACAGAAGCACAAAAGCACATCTTATCTGTAGTGACTCTTTATCACCTCATTTATTCAAAATCTTCCAGACACAAAATAGCTTCTACTAAAAAGTAGAAGGGCTCAAGATATTTACTGGAAGCATTAAGGACCAGCACTTCAGGAGATATATTTTGTCAAGTCAATGAACTAAGAAAACAAGTAAAATTTGCAGGAAAACAGAGCAAATCAGAGACTGGGTTAAATGTTTATTTTAAGCTATTTGTAAGCATAAATTTTGTGCATCATACAGAACCAGGAAATATGCTCAAAGGCATCAATTACTATTTCATGAAACACATCAGTATTTTGTACTAGTATTGGACCCTTCACCCAAGAATACCCAGATGTTCACAAAAGAAGGACAAGGTTTACTATCGTTTTATGAAACAGAGAGAAAATAGGCATAAAACCACAAAAGAATCAAAGTCTTTCAACAGGACAGTGAAAGAATTAGGAACAGATTTCCACCTTGAATTTTTGATCTGCTATTTTTAAAAGATGATTTTTCCTAAAAACTTGGAAAAAAATTCTGAAACAGCTATACCTGGTTTAAACAAACAAGGCAGTCTGATAGGAGTATATCACTTCCTAAAGTTAAATCTTCTAGATTTGAATTCATAATCTCTTTTGCTCCAAAAGGACAAGAGGTAACAAACACAAAGTAAGACACATGAAATTCCATCCAAACAAAATACTACTTTTTTTTTTTTTCCTCATGTAAGGGTGGTCAAAAACTGGAACAGTTTGCCAGAGATACATTCAAAACCCAACTGGGCCCAGTCACAGGTGACGTACTCCATCTGACCCTGCCCAAGCATGATCTTAAGAGGCCGCTTCCAAGCTTAGTGACTCTGTGGAACTTGTGATGAAGCAGACATCGGTCATCCATTTACCATCTCTCATATTTAAGGACCTTGACCAACACATGGTATACATAATATGCTGAATATAAATATCATGGCTAAAAACTGAACGTAGTTTCCTCAAAATTCCTAACTGCCAAACCTTTCCAGAGTTGAATTCACTTTAAAACACAACCAAAAAATGACCCCCTTCCCAAGCTGCACTCAACTGTTCCAAGTACTTAATATTTTTCAATAACAGATGCTTTTCAGTCTTCTGAAACCCACTCTGGGTCTCAGAGTTTTACCCCAGATCCGCAGAGAAGTTTAAGATCAATTTTGTAATCATATTTTGCAAAGCACATACTTTACATTTGCACAATCTTGCCCAAGTAATCTGCTACTTCCTACTAAAGATTTTGTATGCAGTGTTTGTACCCAAGTTGGCTTTCCACAGTACAACTGCCCAACCTTGAATTTTAAAACCAGTTTATTCATGTAAGCAAGTCTTAGAATACACATTTTACAGGGGAGAGCTGTCAGGCATGGAGGAGCTGAGTAACAAGCTAAATCAGCGGTACAAATAGGAGCAGTAGAACTACCTGCTTCAACGGTTTAAATAATTGCATGATGGATGAGGAATAGAAGAGGCATATTTTCCTTAAAAAGCCATGGAAGGTATCAGAAAAGACTGAAAACCGAAATTCTCTGCTGATCAACAGAAGTAGTCCAATTTCAGGGTCCTCATGCTGTTGTTACTCTGTCCTTCAGCGTAACCTAAAGACCATCGCTAAAGCAGAGGAGAAAATGCATAGAAAAGTTCCAGGCTCATTAAATTCTTGGCCAGAATGGATAGAAATACCTATGGGTGAGTGCTACTGGAAGAAGAACTTGAACTGGTGACCTCACGTGAGCAGACATATAGTTTACCAATTCCCAGCGTTAGAATTTACAATATGACCCAACTTGCTGTTTCAGCAGCAGCAATCAAGAACTTTAACTTGCAAACAAATACATATATCTTAATACTCACAAGATATCTCAGACAGCTCAACGTGTCTATATTCAAATACATAAAACAAGAATATGTAACTATGCTTGCAAGACCAGCATCTAGTTGACTAAATCCAGTATTTAATTTAAATTAACTTCAAGGAGTGAAGGTCACAACAAAAGTTAGCGAGAGTTTGTTAATGTTTTCCAGAGATGAGTATTGTGTGAAGAGACTCTGCTGGCTACCCAGCTGTAGAGCCAATTTGGATTATTAGGAGTTGATAAAGAGTGACATTTTGTGTTCAGGAAGCATATGACAGGAACTGCCACGCACCTTGTCACACTGCAGAGACACCACTGCTGATAATGTTGAGAAAACTGATATTGACACTCTTCCCAGACACATACATACACCACACACACCAAAATAATCCACAGTAATGTCTTCAAATCAAAAGGTTATTATAAAAACTATTACGTATTAGAGGCTTCAAGATTTTAAGATTTGTATATTTTATTCACTGAAGAAAAAGGTGAAATGGAAACTGCAAGACAGTCTTGCACACATGCAAGACCCTTCTTCGCTTCGTTTGGAAATGCTATACTAATTTCTAGCTCTCATGGAAACAAGCTCTGTATCTTGAAATGGTATTTGGCACTGGACACAAATGCACACATTGAGTAGAATATACACATGATTAGTACAACTGTTGCAACTGTTCCAGTTTATAGCTGGCTATACACAAAGAACTAGTCCAGTGCTCTGCAACACGACATCATACAGAAAACAAACACACAGGTTGTGTGTCAGCCTTTTATTTTCATTAGATCTCAACACAATTGAGAATTTTCTGTATGAAACCACAAAAAAAAAAAATCTGATTCCGGGTAATTTGTAAACCAAGCTACACAAGTGGAGTATAGCAGGATAGTTTGGGGTTTCAAGTCAGAGTATTCACCTTACGTCTCAGATGGATTTATTTTACCACGGGCCACTCATGTAAAACTTCAGTAGGACTACCCTGAGAACACAAATGTGTTACTGACAAAATAATGTAGAAGCTGTGATCCACCTTTACAGCACAGAGCCTGGCTGTAGCTGGACACTTAAGAAAGACTAGCCCCATAAGACCAGTGACTTAATCTTTGCAATTCACCTAAACTTCCACATGAAAGATAGACTCCAGGAAAACTTAGGTCTTTTATAGGCAAGTAACAGTAACTCTACATCTTGCACCTTTGTCCAGACCACCTGAAGTCGGGATAGTCTGTTTATCCAGACTACAAAGCATTTAGCTGATTAGAGGCTGAATTCTCCGATGTGACCTATTTTATGAGTTTCCATCAGTACTGAGCAAGCTTCTAAATTAAGAAGTAATCTTAATGCTGCCTTCTTAGTATGCTAGATTTATTCCTACACAAAATCTTTTTCTTTATTTTTAGTATATGGTTTAGTATATGTTGCTATGAAAAGCTTTTAAAGAATCCAATGAATCTTTTACAACAGACTATGCAACTTCCATCAGCTCATATTAAGACATGATTGTTGTAAGTACAAAATGAATTAATACGTTAAAGTTCTGTGTACTACATTAAGTTAAAGAATATTTGTCAGATGTGTATTTATAGCAGAATTACACAGCCGTATAAATTCGTTGCACAATAAAACATCTTCACATTCAGTATGCTGCTATTCTATTCCATTTATGTAATGATTTGTAGTTTCTAAAAGTTGTTAGGCATTCTAAAAACCAAAGTATGAATGGGATTACAATCTATCCTAAAATTTACTGCGTTCAGTAAAGTAGCAAAGCACTCAGGCTTTGAAATCATGTACTGCAAAGGCTGTTTATTCCGCACATAAAGTCTTCCAGGATATTGTATGGACGAAGATATAACGGCTGCAGTGGAACAGACTGCTAAACAGCTCAAATATTAATTTATTAGCTTCCAAAGTTGTGTTCAGAGAGCATACAGAATGAAATGAAATAAAGTAAATGAAGGATTGGTTAAAAAAAAAAAAAAGAGTGTAAGAATCTGGCATAACTAGTTGGCTGTTCTGCAGTTTAGAGTTTGAGTATTCTAAGGCTGAGAGTTACGTGAATGGAAGATGAACGTGAACAAATGGATTTATAAAGTAGATTTTTTAATACATATCATTAAGGCTATTTCATTTCTCTACACTTACATAGGCGAAACAGGGTAAAAGCAAGTAGAAGAGCTTTAAGGAGAAGATCCTGGAACAAAAAAGGGTGCAGAAAAAGCAGCTTTGTAAAAGATTATTTCCCCTCCATTAACCTGCCTAAATAGCATGGATTTCCTACCCTCCCCAAATTTAATGATAATCAAGAAGCCATATTCTTGCTTCCACCTACTGCTTCTTCCACATAGTCCTTGAATCATGAGCAGAAGGAAAAGAGTACAAGCCTTGCGTTCACGCTGGTGTATCTCCCCCAGATACCCGAGAATATACGTCCTGAAAACCAAATATACATTTCTAAAACAATTACGATAAACGTTCTTCTAAAAGGCATCAGAGTTAAATTTTATCTATTGATAGAGCATCCATAGAGCTTTGGATTTATAACTTCTACCATTTTTCTGACACCCGAACAGCTGGTGGGCTTTTGTTGTTGGATTTTGGTTTGGTTTTGTCCAGGTTACATAAATGGCTTGGATATTAACTGCAAGGTAACACTGCACAATAGCTATCTTAGCATCCTTTTAATTACGTAAACATTTGAAGTAATATGTATTACAGGTAGACACATTTGCAACAACTTCTACTCTGAAAACTCCTATAGCAAATGACCTTACATACGGTACCATTTCTAGGTAGGTGTTCTGTATTTGAAGGTGGAAAGTGAGAAGAGGAGGAAGGAGGGATGTGTCCTGTCTCAGCTTAACTCCAATTACAAAGAAACCTGATCACATAAGTTTCCAGCAAGCAGCTCTCATTTCTTAAGACACTGAAAAGCAAAAGTGGAGAGACAAGGGACTTGCCCAAAGGAACTGAACCCTACAGCTAGGGTGAGATAACCTAAAACTCAAGTCCTGTATTTTCGCCACATTTTTTTCTCTCAAAATTAATGATGATTAGTTCCAAATGAAGGATAGTCTTCATTGGGTGATCTTCCGTACCCTGCAGCTATGAACACTAACAAGACAGCCAATTGATACTAAGAATGCTACTGGCTTCTGTAACATGGGCATCCATGTGTCAGGAACTGAACTGACAGGCCAAATCATTATGTATTTCACCAAGAAAACCAGAAGAAATCTTTGCGCCAACAAATGTCTGGTTGGAATCCATGATCTGGCCCATAGATATCTTCAGACCTCTCAGAATCTAAACTATAAAAGTTTAGTGCTTTGCAATGGCAACACCTTAATCCTTTAACAAAAAGCTACTTCACAACATGAACTGTATATTAGAGATGTACTTCCAGTTTAATGAAATGAGTCCGTAATATATACATACACACTATGTAACTGAACCAGTCAACCTGTATTGTTGCATTGCTGGTTCAAGAGGCAGCAGCTGCGTAACTAAGACCCTTAGTAATCCCCTACCTCTGATGATAGTACTTTAAAGAAAAAAAAGAAAAAAAAAAAAAAGAAAAACCCCAAAACATATCTCTAACAGTAATTCCCATGCAGCTGATAACTTCTGGGCCAAAGAAAGATTGTACAGCATCTGTTGCTTCTGTGCATACACTACAGAAAATGCATGATCAGAAAAGCAGCGTTCAAATTGCAGGTACAGAGAGTATCTGGGAGCAGTAGTAGCTGTGACTGTCCCCAGAATCAAGGCACAAATGTCTTGCATTATGTGCACCAAGATTCCTTGACTGGGCATGTCAACAATAGGGATGGTTTTGCAAGTATGGAGTATTGCAAAATTCAAGATTCACCACATCAAGGCACTGACAATTTTCTTTCTCTCCCAGGAAACTGGGCCAAGTTACAGCATCAAGAAACAGTCTGTTCAGTCACAGAATACTTCTACGTGGCAAAGCATCAGAGGTAAAAAGACAGGAAATCTTTTTTTCTGCTAGTGAGAGATTTTCTTTTTTGCAGCAAAAGAAGATCAACTCCTGATGCTAAAAAGAAACCAACTTCAAGCAGAAGACTGCATGAGAAGTGCCATCAAAAGCCGGTTTGATGGGAGAAGCTTCTTGTTTCTTACTAATACGCAGCTACACTCCAGTCAAAAGCAACACAGATGCTTAGAGCAGTTACATTCATGGAGATTTGTCTGAAAGTAATAATTATTTGCCAGCACAACATACTGTTCCCTCTTAGAAGAGGCAAAGAAGCCACACAAGTGTTTGTATGGATACAATATGGGAAGTTTTCAAAAAGAAAAACCACTCTACCGAACACATCATGTGCAATAATAAGGACTAACTGATTCCTGTGGATATCCTGCATAAACTATAAGCATAGTAGTCAGTTACACACCTTCTAGAACAAGCATTAATGAATTGCACTAGGAATATTGTACCATAACTGAAAAACCAGATCAAGTATTTAGAAACTGCCATAAAAATCAAAGCCATCTCTATGATTTACCTCTTTCAAAACTGTATGAAGTTATTACCATGGTATATTAGGGGTAAAGAAATTTAATGAGGATCCAACAAGTTGAAGGTTTGCCAATGACTGTATCAAGAAATCCAAATAAATTCTTTTTCTAACAAGATTTCTGGATCATCTGCAGAGAAAACTGGTGCGAAAAATGATGCTCAGTTGTCCAGATCATTCTAAAATACATGCCAACTTTCACTGTAACAACAGAAAAGAAACCCAGTGAATACGGTTTCCTTAGCAACCAGTAAAATATTACCTACGTCATTCATATTAACATTATTTACAGTACCCTATAACTAAGAGATACCAATTCACAAAGAGCATACCTATTCCTCATTACACTTGTTAGCTTTGAAAATTCAGTGATGCTTTTAAATTAAAAAGTCTACCATTCCCATTTAGTTCTTTCCTGCAAAAACTATATCCTGCAATTTTGTGCCAAACTCAGTCCCCATTTTGTTTCCGAGTGCAGTTCTGTCTGACAATGACCATCAACTCAGTCCAAAGGCACGTTTGACAGGAGTGAACCTCCTTTTTCAATTCTGAACACACTCTACACACAGGTGGTGTTGCCCTCGTTCCACTGCATTTCAGGTGGGCATCTGTTTGTAAGATTTCTTTACAAGCTAATTTTAGTAACAGGAAAATCCTTCTCACCCCAAGGTATGGGCCCAAGGGATTTGTGGTGCCACCTCTGCCGTGCACTGGCAAATGTGGGCCAGTTCAGTGGGACAGACATCTCACCAGTATCCTGTTGACATGAGAGACATCAAGAAGCTGTAATGAATTACCACCATTTTATAACTGAGGGCACCCAGGAGAGACTTATGTTTATTATTTGTGATAATAATAATTACCACACAATTGCCTCAATGTTTAAAAGAATGAATTTCATTCCCTACACAAGTTATTTGCAGTAGTGAAGAAAGTGAACGTCTCAATTTCCACAAACAAGCAAAAAAAGAAAAACATATGAAAACCAAAACTTACAATGAAGTACCACTAATACATTACATATTGTTAAGCAACGTTAACAACTGTTCACAGCTGAACATTTAGAGCAAGAAATGTTGGAAAGTTTTGAGTTCAGAGAAAAAACATCTGCTGAAACTTCACTTCCAAGAAACAAGTAATTCCTTCCCCCTAACTACCAAAATATTAGATCAAGTCATGTTTCTATCACTTCCAAAGCCCCATTCTTAAGGTACCAGAGCCGGGATTCACAGCACAGAGATATTTCTGTCTAACTTTTAATAATTCCAGAAACAGATATGTAGGAAAACATGCAAAGGAAGAACTGAAGAAATCTTTTTCTGATTTCCAAAATTAAAAAGATGCACTGACATCATGAGGAAAGTTCAAGAGTTGAAATGAGGTTCTCAGTTTTCCAAGCACTTTTGCCTATTGCTTCCTATTGTACGCGTAATGCTTGAATGTTGTAAAAATACAACTTAAGCAACATGGGCCTATAGTGATTACATGTATTATTACAAACTGCATAAACGTCACAAAGATGAGCACACTGCTTCCATTAGTTATCACCAGAACATTGATCACATAAGGGCTATAAACACTGAACCTCAAAGTGTGGAAAAACGTTATGTTAATCGTGTGTTCTTATTGAACAGTTAAAATCACAATCAGGATGACACTAAGATCTAAACCCCATACATAAAGAACAATTAACCAAAGCTTGAACTAATATACTGTGAAGTTTCTCTTACCAATGGTCATTTCAGATGATTATATGGTTTTAGGTTTTATAAATAGGATGATAAACTGAGGAAATCTGTAAAATAGCATAACTCTTCAAGCATCTTCTACATGAAAAGTACTGCTTTCTTAATGAATAATTTATTTTTTTTATAACCAATACAAGACACTTGTGTGATTACATCTGCTGTTTAGCTACTCTTTACTATTGATGATAAAAAAAATGTTCTCCTTCATGCACTTTGGAAATATGGGTTTAAAGATGGAGGAGGAGACTAAAGTGTTCAACAGCAGATATGTAGGCGTTTGCTGAAACTGGGCCAAGACATATGAGTTTTCTGATGAAAGAGGATAAAACTGGGTTTGGGGGGAAAGAATTGTTGTTAATGAGACTAACAAAAAGTGACACATACTAGGAAGAATCAGTAGCCCAGACCACCTCCTTAGCAGACCCAGAACAACTAGAGCTCCCCTTTGCTAAGGCTTTATTCCGACGGCGTGTGAAGAACATTCACTGCTCTCCAGATCAGTTCCAAGACAAAGTCATTGTTTTCTCATAAAAAAAGCAAATAGGAAGCCAACTTTCTTCTACTTTATGTACCAGCTAGACAACCATTCCAGCTACAACACGCTGCACTAAAACGCCACAGCTTTTCTGGTAGAAAACTCCAGATCAAGGATGCCCAGTGAGGCTTGTCCCACAGGCAAAGCAAAAGCACATTTCTCAGGAGAGGCATCATTAGGACTAACTCATTCACCTCACTAAAGAAGAGCTCTGGAGACAGATCAGATTGCCTCATTCATCCTCGCTTCAAGACATATTCATTATTTTCTTCTTTAATTCTATGTAAAAGAAAATACTATCTTCTTCACAGTAACTTTTTTAAAAATGAGCAGATGACATGGGAACTAACTCCCATATTTTCAACAGCTCTTTAAAATACTTGGCATCTCAAAATAGTGGTTTCAACCAGCTCTTTCAAAGTCACTGGAATGGTTAAGCACCTCTAAAAAAAAAAAACCACAAAAAAGAAATCTACAAGAAAACACATTGCTAGATGTCTCTGCATCTGTCTGTAACTGAATGGCATTATGAAGTAGAGTCCAAGTTTGCCTGCTTTTATGAAATCTGGCTTAATATTTTTTTTAACAGCCCTAGGTTACCTATATGCTTTTACACAGTCTTTTTCTGCAATGGTATTTCCTTTTGCAACAAAAATGCTGATTTCACACCTGACACTGTGCATTTAAAATAATTCAGTAAAAGAAGAACTAGAAGGGAGTCTATTAAGGTCCTGTTCTCATTTGTTTCCCTTCACTGGTGTTTAACACATCCTAATGCATCCAGTTGTGGGGTTTTTGGTGTTCTGGGTCTTTTTTTTTTTTTTTTTTGACACATTTGTTAAACACATCCCCCAATCAACACAATGAGGAGAGAGGGATCTCTCATAACCCCTAAATTCCTACAAATCCTAATGCCAAAAAACATGTTTCAAGGTGCACTTCAGTACTTCAGTACAATTCTTTAGGAGGTGACAGAAAAAGCAGAGCGAGATAGAAAAGGTGTGAACTTCTTTACTGCTAATCCTAAATTAAACATAGTGTTGTGAAATTGCCTGAGTGTCCTCCTCTCTCCTTTAAAAAAAAAAAAATCTAGATTCAAAACAAAAAAAAAAAGTATTGGTTGAACTTGAAATGTTAATCAGAGGGAATTTCAATATCCCTTCCCCCTGTGCAGAACGAATGAGTGAATAAATAAATGTAAAGGCCAAATACTCTTAGAGACTTAGTATCTCAGTTTTTTAAAAAGTTATTTTTTAGTTACTTTGGGGGAAGGGGAAGCAAAAGATTGATTTGTTTTTTCTAGTAAGCTCTATACTGTAAAAGCTCAGCAGAGGTGAATTAGCAGCAGCGCAAATAGTTGTCTCTATCAAACAATCCTGATCTTGTGTTTCTACTGACGCTTTTCACCTCAACCAACTATTTATGTGTAGGGATTCACCTACACTTGCACTACACGGATACACCGGTAGGTCCTTCAGCTTCTGTATTTAGCCTTGTCCTTCAAATCCAAGTTAAAGGGGCAGATTTACAATCTGAAAAACAAGGTGCTTCAACACACCAACAGCTTTGGTGGAGCAGACCCAGAAGGCTGCAATAATTCTGCACATGCTTTTATACAGTTATTGGATCTCCTTCCTCGAGAGGAATGCTTGACAAGGGATAGAGCATGTGTTTCCACTCCCTACAGGAATGTGATATAAAATTTGCTAGAAACTCCAGCAAAGGCAATATGAATCTATTTATCAACCATGCAATGTTCTTATTTCAAGCAAGCAGTGAGGTGATCCCTTATGTAGCATGACCATTCCATGCCACACTCGGGCATCTTTTAGTAGACGATAGTAACATCACACATGAATCAAAACTTAACAAAATATAATAATATTGACATAAAGGTGCAGAATTCACCTACAATAGGAATAAAAAATTGACATATAAATAGAAAGTCCACCATTTACACACTTTGTTCCAACCTGGCCTTAACAGAAAGTTAGTTACAAAATCACTAAGGTCATGAAAAAGACATGACCAAATACTAACTATTCATGGCTAATTAACCCAAACTATTGGGTCACTATTGTAGTGATAGGACAAGGGGTAATGGCTTCAAATTACAAGAGGGGAGATTTAGGTTAGATATTAGGAAGAAATGCTTTACTGTGAGGGTGTTAAAGCACTGGAACAGGTTTGCCCAGGGAAGTTGTGGATGCCCCATCCCTGGAGGGGTTCAAGGCCAGGCTGGATGGGGCTTTGAGCAACCCGGTCTGGTGGGAGGTATCCCTGCCCAGAGCAGCGGGGTGGAACTCGGTGATCTTTAAGGTCCCTTCCAACTCTAACCATTCTATGATTCTATGATTGATCAACCTTTTATATTTACACCCCAAATATAAAAGAAAACCTAGCGCTTCACAGCTTAAAAGACCCCTAAATACCAAGTCTATACCAGAGCATGAGAGGATATGTTGTATTATAACTCAGTGAGTATACATCTTTCAAATCTTACATACATCAGATACCAAAGTAACAGCAGATCGCAGAACAGGCAGATAACGATACTTAAAATGATGAACACCACATGCACATACTCCTTCCCTGTAGACTTTCAATATTTTCACATCTCCCAGAGCAGAAATTCATGGATATGATTCTGTATAAAATAACTACTACTAAAACCACAGGGAAATTACCAAATCACCAAACAAATTTTGGAATACAGAAACCACAGACAGAAACCAAGCTACATTCCCGGACTTGTACAAGGAACATTTTATAATTCATTTGACACGTGGCGGACAATACTTCTTGAATCTATACAAGCTTGATGCCTGTTGCACTGACCCTTCCTTAATTCATTTACATAATATTTGTCAGAATTATGAACAACCTGAACCCACCACGTCTTTGTTTCACTTCATTTGTCTATACCAACATAGAATCAATATTGGCCATTTACAGGAAAAGAAAGACACATAGGACATGGATTTCCTAAGATTCATCAATCCTCTTTCTTGAAGTCTAGCTGACTTACATAACTTTGAGGAAAACCGATTTACAAAACAGAACAAAGCCCCAAAATAATCACCATGGCATAGCCTTATTTTTAAACATTAACTTCTTATAACAGTATGCATTATGGTAAACGTTCATCTTGTTCTCTGAAAGCTATTTTTAGGAAACACATTTACATTCAGGCTGAAATTCTGTCTAACCTTAAGCATGCTGCAATTGAAAAAATTAAAGAAAAAAAATGGAGTCTCAGAAATACTGCATCAGCCTCTGTAATGACAGCAAAATGGTTGAAAGATTTGGCAAGCTGTATCTGATCCAGTTCGAATTTATAGGCAGAATCTTACAGGCAAGAGAATAAGCCACTTTAGAACACAGAATTAAATGGTTGGGTTTTATTTAATATCCACATAATACTACTTTGAAAAGAAATCCTTTATTCTTTTGCCGTTAGAACAAGAGAAATGCAGATTTCTCTCTACTGGCTGTCAAGTGAAGTCCCTTTTCTTTTTTCTTATGTACATGTGCTGTGTGAAATTCAGCGATTTCATTTCACAGGGTGTCTTTGACATTAGCCACAGTGTAATGTAACTGGAACTACTGAAGTTCATCTGATTTCACACCTAACCCATGCAGCCTCACAAATTACACATTACTTCAATAAAAAGAAACATAAATTGCCTAAGTTTTTCTGTAAACAAAGCTCATATTTCTTTGAGCTTTCTGATCAAGACAAGCTTGTCAATGAACATAACATGTGCTTATGCTTCGTAATACAAGGTCCACATAGAACCAAAACATTTTTCATGTGCTTTGATAAATTGTCTGGGTCAAGTTTTTTTTTTTCCAACCTCAGAAAATATTGTATAATAGCGATATTTAAAAATCACACTTCATGCACTTCTGTTTCAAAACAGTGGAAAAGTAACATAAGGCTTTCAAAAGTAGAACAAGATTTTCCGTCCTTTAACCACATGCATATTTCTGTCCACCTTAATTTCTTCAACCAAATGTAAAGAAACATATTTGGAGGAGACTATACAAGAGTAGTTACTAAAGAACAGCAGCTTTTAAAGTTTTCACAATTTCTTCTAGAGCACCGCTACATTCCGGATTTTATGATCCCAGACTCATACGCTCCTACAAATCTGCTGCCACAAATCCTAAACTAACCCCACCTGGTTTTGATTGTTTTTCAATCTTCAGCTCTGATGCTACATTCATTGCTCCTGCTTTTGAAGCCCTTTTGCTCCACACCTCATCCAGGAATGCAGATCCCAGCAGTGGTTCAATCTTTGTGCAAGGTGCTGCAGAGTATACAGGAGGAGCAGCACAGGAGCTGAAAGCTCATCCCAACTAGCAAGCGAATAACTCACCCTTGCTCAGCTGTTTATGGTGCCCGAGTACAGGCTCTTACCTTCAAGCTTGTGCTAAACAGAGAAATGGCCCTCAAATCATTCCCATTTATTTCTGGGTAAAACACTGCATAGTCTGGGACCATAAAACCAGAGCACTGATTTGAAAAAAACAGAGGTGATGGCAGAAAGCTGGGATGAGGCAACTGTTCACTGCTCAGCTTTTGTTCATTAAGGACTATTCCGCAGCATGTTTCTAGAAACACAAGAGAAGCTGCGTAATGAATTCTATCATAGTGATTTCAGTTGCTGAAGGATCTTTAGAAAGTAGTCTGGGGGGGACACCAAAGCCACAAAATACACAGATCAGTCATCACGGGTAGCGATAAAAGATAAGAAGATCTAGGGCCATCAGAACATATTAATCTCATAGGACTAAATTTCTATCCCAAGAAAAAATGTCCCTAGGGAAACTCTGTTTGAAGGATATTCACTGCATATACCTTTAAATACAAGTCAACATACATTTTATCCTTTAGCCGCAATTTATTTTCCTTTTATCACTTCCGTTTCAAAACAATGTGCTTTTCTACTTTCATCTACAATCCACACCATCAGGTACCCAGCGCTGCCATCCCACTTTTCTGCAATTCCCTTTTCCCCTTAACAGTCAATCAACACTAGCAAACACACAGAGAGAGGCAGCAGGAAGTACAGTTCAACTACTGCCATTGCACATGTGAAAAGACAGAATTTTCAGGAAGAAAGAATAATACATCAGTAGGTAGGAAAAAAAAACCAAACAAAAAAAAGAAAAAGAAGGTGTGTCTATTCTGTTACATCTCCCCTTTGAGACACACATCTTATGTTCCTCATTTGTTTCAGCCTTCACTTCTGGCTGCAAGGGAGAGCAGCTCCACTTTATCACCCTCTGGTATTTAATACCAGCAAGCTTTCTATTTCACCACCTTCTTGATACCTACTTCCAGCCACTATTTTCAGTGGCAGCTTGTTCAGTGGCAAAATGATAGGGACAAGAGCACCAACATTAATGTCACAGAACAGATCATTACATTCCTGTCGTATCCTGAAGCACAAAAAACCTCCAGGAACTGTGGATGCAGGCAGTGGTTAACCACAGACACTGCCCCCCTTTCATAACAAAAAGTAACAAACATCATCTTCCCAAAAAGCTGATTTGTTATCTATATCAATATTTTTTCTTATAAATCACAGAAAGAGAGACACTTCACAGGAAGAGAAAATAACCTCATGGATAAACACTCAATGTCACCTTGAGACTTACAGCTCTGCATTTCATGCAAATAAACTTTAGTTTTTCTCAATTTGGAATCAACTATTTAAACTGATACTGAAGCACACTGATGAATTTAATTAGACAGATAGTATACTGCCTGAAGTTATTAGGAGCACATACGCTTGTGCCCTAGGTGACATATTCACTGTTTTTATTATTATTGTATGATAATTTCCATATCTTTTTTTGTAAGAAACTCTCCCTGGACTAAGTAATTGGTAGTTGTTCATGCATGTTTTAATAGTCTTCAAAAAAAAGGTTTCCCAACAAATGCTAGCTAGTAGGAAAGACTACTTGAACTGCATTTATTCCTATGGCAGATTTCCCTAGTTGGCCAATTAATTACAAAGTATGAGAGTTGTCTTAAAGTCACTTGAAAAAAGAAAAAAAAAAAATCCACATAACTTAAGAAGGACAGTTATGGTTCATTGTTCTTATCTTGAACTAATTCTGCTACTGTACACAGAACTGCTAAAAATGTTATATTAAATATTTCTAGGACAAGGGTCTAAGTCATCACAACTAGCAAATAAGGCTGTATTTCTACACAGTAATTTTTCCTTATTCAACTACCACAGGTCACTTAATTAAAGGTGATGACACAAAAGGTTTACATACTGTGCCTACTTGTAACCATGTGAAACGTATACTGCTCCATACCTACCGTACTCAGAGGAACCAAAGTTCCCCGAAGAAGTTACAAACCAGCATGACAAATAAAATGTCATTGTAAGGAACAAAAAAGTGACTGTAGTGCAAACATAAAGCCTATATGGGAACAAAAGACAGCACTTGACTCAACTTTTATCACTGAAGACATGTATTCTGCAATGTTAATTTCTGTAAATTTGCAGCTCTTCACACTGACATATTTTGCACAGAGATGCAACAAAAATAACAGCAACAAATCAGTTTCAACCAGAACCTTTATAACTGACAAGTTAGACTTGCACATCCAGAGAAGCCAGCTGACACTCCACCTACCTGAATTACAGGACTGAACATTCAATTAATTCTTTTACTCTCTGCAGGTGTAGCAAAAAGTCTTCTTAACAGTATGAAAACTTTTGGAATATTGAAGAGGAATTAGTAATAAACATGCTGTAGACCCCCTAGCTCTCTGCCAGAACAGGTCAGGCATTACAGCAGTACAAGACATTACCAGTACAGGAAAGAGCCCCCGTTTATGCAGAGCAACAGCAGTATCTAATTTCTTGACTTTTATTTCTACCACTCTGACCATCCCATAACTTCAAAAAAGCTGCAGCTACTAGGGTCATTAGAAATGGGACTCAACAACCCAACAATCATTAGAGGCTTGTGTTTGGTTTGGGTTAGAGTTTTAATACATACGGAAAACTGAAGTTCGGACTTCTAGAACTGCAATTAAAATGCTGGTAGTTAGATTTCCAGACACAGCCTCAACCGCCAAAGAGGCAATAATACAACATTTAACTTAGGCATGATTTTGCTCTACTTGGGAATAATATTTCTTTTTGCCTATGCATGCTCTTTATAGCAAGGAGAAAAGACTACTTCTAAAAAGAGAAAAGTAATATATTCAAAATGTAAAAGGTGTGAAAAAGGTACCACCAGATTAATACAAATAAATGGACCAAAACTTATCAAACTAAAACAGAGAAGTTCATTGGTGGAACCTCACTTGCACTGCCAACATTTCATCAGCATTAACAATTGATAAACAACTGTTTTAAGATGGCACTAGTGGCAGAGGGGAAGAAAAAGCAAATTGTACCGAGCTTTTCTGGACATGCATGGTATCGGACAGTGCCTGATTAACACAGCAACTGGAGAAGAAGTTATTTAGCAGAAATTCACAGCATATACATATGAAACAAGGCTCTTGACTAAATGTTCTGTTCTACTGCTTCTCATTCAAGTGTCTGTAAAAAAACAATACCCAGAGGTTAAGTTAACAAGCTATTTCCAGAAACTCAACAAGCTAAAACATGAGGAATGACCCAACAGGAGCTGAGAATAGGGAATTAATTGTCTGTTTGAATATGGCAGTGAATCCAGCTCACTGAAACAGGCAACCTCCTAAGCATGACTGCCCTGTTTCTTAATTGTCTTTTTTTTTTCCTGTGCCATTTTTGTGGTAAAATTCTGAGGTACTTTGTTTTCTGGCACAAAAAGGTGCCGCTGCACTTATCTTACCTCTCTATCCTGTTTTATCAACCCATTCTGTCCCCAGATTTTTAGCAGTGTATTTTCTCCTGCTCAGTACAGAAGCCAGAGGGGATGAATGGAGAAGAACATTAGTTTGTTATGCTTCCCCCCCCCGCCTTTTTATTTATTCAGTAACAACAAAACAGTACTGAGGAAAACTATTAAAGAAAACATCCCAGAAATAAATTAGAGTCTAAATGAGGTTGACATTGTCAGTAAGCTTAAACAAATTACAGCACTTATTCTTAGAAAAACAGTCCTTTGCAACAGACAATGCATCAGTACAATGAAGAATATACATAGTGTGTTGCTGAAGACCGTTTCCTTGGCAATATACACCAAAATCACATACCAGAGATATTACAGTTATTATGAAGTTTTTTATCAAAAACTAAAAATCAATAATCTGTGACCACTGAAGCTTGCTGTAATGCAAGCCATACAGTATTTCAGAGACACAAAAAAAATAAAAATCTATAGTAAACATTTCAGTAGTACGATTATTTTGTGAAGAGAGAAGGACAGAAGGGGTAGCTGCAATAGTTTCCAACTCTAAACCACAAAGTGATGCCCAGTTTGCTAATGAAGTTATCAAAAAATTGTCCTTAGTGCCTGAAAAACTATGCTGGCCAAGAAATACATAGAACAGGGAAGGAGACTGAGTCCCTTCTGTGTGCAGTCACCACTGCCATGGGGCTTTTCCTCCCTGGATGTTTGCAGGGGCTATCCCTTATCAAACAGCATTAACTTTCATCTGAATGGTGCACCCTCGATTCTCTATGCCAGCAGAATTCAGATCTATTGCCTAATGCATAACTGCTCACTACAAACTATCAAACTCATTCCACATGTGATAAGAGCTGCAATTGCACCTTGTCTCCCTGAGAGTACAATGCCTACGTGTTAACCAAATGTATACTTCTTTCAATACAACTTGTATATCATTAAAGCCACTCTCCTTCCACTACAATTTTATTGTTTTCACTTTTCCCATTGGTGAGCAAAGCCTGTTATTCACCTACCCAACTTAACATAATAGCAGGAAAATTTTCTCTGTAGAAACTTTAAACATCCACAGGGTTCACACATGTATAGTTATAGCGAGAATTGCAGTAATGTGAAATTTTTAATAATGTAGGATATTTAAAATTTCCTGATATAGAAAGGATCAAGCCCCAGTTGCATGTTTTGAAACATGGAGGACATGAATGATTGGCAGAGATCGATATTACATGACAAAGGAATCATGCATTCCACCTGATGATCTAGATTCCTAATGACATTGGATGCCTTTTTATTCTTTTATTCTCTATCAAGGAACAAAGTCCTCCTTTGCATTTTTTCTTTTTTTTTTTTTTCTTCATTTACTCCATCAGTAAGTTTTTCTAGGAAAAGCTGAGTGTAAAAAAGTGAAAAAAATAATCATTGAGTAGCTCTATTAATTTTGAAAATTTAAGACTGTTCTCAGAACAATGCACTACATATAGAAAAATCTTATTACTATCATAAATATCCATCTTAAAATCCCACTAACTAGAAGCATTAAATCACAGTGTAAGCTCTCATCGAACAAAACAGTTTCCAGACTGAGTGTTGTTTGGAGTTCAGTGTAAAACAGAAGCTGCAAACCAATTACACTTTCATGACTAAGTGCAAAACTTGCATTTTAGGATAGCATCGTTCTTAATATTCCATACAGGGGTTTATTCAACATTTTTTAAATCTGTATTTTTCTGTTAAGAGTTCTGAGACCATAATTTTGCTTACGGGGAGAAAAGGACAAAAAGACCCAGAGATGTCTCACAGCAAAGTGTTGCACTCAGACTCATTGAAGATGGGCTGCCTGACACAAGCAAGCTTCTGGAAGAACACGACAAATCTATTCCATCCTGCTCAATGAAGTGGCAAAGCATCGCTCATGCTCATTCTTAAGCAGAAGCATTAACGCTCAACACCTTACAAGATACTCTGTGGGCACAAACCGTAAATTTAGTGCACGGGAATCTCAGCAAAAGGAGACTTCCAGGTTAATAAAAAAAAAAAAAAAAGCTGGCAGCTAAGAGCACTTTTTAAGCCTTAATGAGCATGTTAATGACCCAAACCAAAATGAAGAAACCCATAACCCTAGACACTCATTAATTCTGTACAAAATATATTGGCCAGAAATCATTAACATTGTGAGAAGCTGCTGTAGCTGTAGAAGTTTTAATCAACTCTCAAATCTTGTGTAATTATACACTTATGGCACAGGTTATTTTATTTATTTGGATTTCAACTCCATAACAGAAGTACCCATCTTGAATGCTGGATTATTCATCTAACTAAAAATTATTACAGACCTGATATATTACTTCACTTACAAGGTAAGCATAACTTATTATGGATAGGAAGTCCAGTTTTATGCATCTGTAATACACAGTTGTTCTGTTTCCATGGTACAGCCACCACAAGCACACACACAAAAACCTCCGAAAAACCAGAAGACAGTAGTACGCAATTAATCCAGATACTCTAAATTTTGTAAGGTTTAGTGACACCAAAATCAACTGACTTCAATAAATGAAAATATTAGTTATTTCATATACAGTTTACAAGATACTTTTTACTACCCATAATAGTGTTGATCTTCTGGAAATTAGAGGGACTAGCAGACTTCAGAGAAAAATCCCACCACTGTTGGAAGCACGACGGCCACAAAGAACAGTTAATCAGCCAACTACCTTCTTTCATTTGTGGGTGTGTGAAAATCATTCACTCTCTTCAGAAGGAGAAGAAGAAAATAGAGCCAAAGGAATCCCCCTTTGATTGTGTGAAGCCCACATAGGGGTCAGACACAAATAGTGCTTATGCTTAGGCAATAGCTTTTTGGATAAAGAAAAAAACCCCTAAATCTCCATATCAATACGCTAAATATGCCTACCTAAATATGAGGCATATATATTACACTCACCCAACACATGATTCTCTGCATTGGAGAATCATCATACACCTACATTTTTCCATGAAGCTTTCCAGTGACAGCATTCTGCAAAATCTGGTTAGCAGGGCTTAGCCTACTTGGGAAAACACCACCCCATAAATTCTGTACATATTAACTAGTTGGTAGACATAAAAGCAGTTTTCATAGCTACGCGTACAAATTTTGAGTGTGAAAGCTCTTAATTTCCTTATTGGTCAACTGTATTAGCCATGTCTTCTGTCTTTTTGTCTATTAGCCATGTAGCTTGCGTATCTTAAAGAAGGCATTCCCATTTTTTGTGCCACAGACAAGGCAAACAAGTCTGACATGAGATTCTACAGGCTTTCAAAAAGAAGAAAGGAATTCCACTTCATACCTTTACCATCTCCACAGCAGAAAAGCAGAGTTTCTCAGCAAGCAACAAAGAAGGCAAGGAGGACTAGAAGTTTGGATTTACAGTTTTACATAAAAAAGTGATGGCAGAATGCAAATGGCAGTTCATTATGGATACTCCAACTCTTTTTTCTTGTCCTGACCCTCTCCCACAAGACTTTGAGAATGGACCCACATGCGATCCAAAGTTGGAAGAATTTGGAGAGATGTATTTGTGTAACAGCATAAAACACACAGGTAGGTAAAAGCATATCGCAAAGATAGAATCATAGAATCACAGAATTGTGTAGGTTGAAAGGGACCTTTGAGATCATCTGGACCAACCATCAGCCTAAATCTGATAAAAAACCCACCACTAAACCATGTCTCTAAGCACTATATCAACCCATCTTTTAAATACCTCCAGGGATGGTGCCTCAACCACTTCCCTGGGCAGCCTGTTCCAATGTTTGGTAACCTTTTCTGTGAGGAAATCTTTCCTCATATCCAATTTGAACCTCCCCCCTGGTGCAACTTGAGGCCATTTCCTCTTGTCCTATCACCTGTGACTCGGGAGAAGAGATCGACCCCGGCCTCTCTACACCCTCCTTTCAGGGAGTTGTAGAGAGCGAGAAGGTCTCCCCTCAGCCTCCTTTTCTCCAGGCTGAACACCCCCAGCTCCCTCAGCCACTCCTCATTAAGAGTTATTCTCCAGACCCCTCACCAGCTCCGTTGCCCTTCTCTGGACACACTCCAGCACTTCAAAGCCTTTTTTGTGGTAAGGGGCCCAAAAGTGGACACAGCACTCGAGGTGGGGCCTCACCAGCGCCGAGTACAGGGGGACGATCACTGCCCCAGTCCTACTTGCCACGCTGTTCCTGACACAGGCCAGGATGCTGTTGGCCTTCTTGGCCACCTGGCCACTCTGCTGGCTCATGTTCAGCTGACAGTCAACCAACACCCCCAGGTCCTTTTCTGCCGGGCAGCTCCAGCCACTTTTCCCCAAGGCTGTAGCTTCCATGGGGTTGTTGTGACCCAAGTGCAGGACCCGGCACTTGGCCTTGTTGAACCTCATCCCATTGGCCTCGGCCCATCCAGCCAGCCTGTCCAGATCCCTCCACAGAGCCTTTCTACCGTCCCGCAGATCAACACTCCCACCCAACTTGGTGCTGTCTGCAAACTTACTGAAGGTGCACTCGATCCCCTCGTCCAGATCACCGATAAGGACGTTAAAGAGAACCAGCCCCCAATACTGAGCCCTGGGGCACACCACTCATGACCGGTCGCCAACTCCATTCACCACCACTCTCTGGGCCCGACTCTCCAGCCAGTTTTTAACCCAGCAGAGAGTACTCCCATCCAAGCCATGGGCAGCCAGTTTCTCCAGGAGAATACTGTGGGAGACTGTATCAAAGGTCTTACTACAGTCCAGACAGACAACATCACAGCCTTTCCCTCACCCACCAAGCCGGTCACTTTGCCATAGATGGAAGAGCCTGCATAGAAGAAGTTAAAAGGAGACAGACAAATGAAAAAGCCCCCAAGTTAGCCTCTGGGTGTGAAACCAGTTCTGTAATCTCATGAACTTGTAGAGCTCATAAGGAGTTGTTAAGGTTTAAAAATAACTGTGAGAAATCCTTGCCTATACATTTTAAATTTGGATTTGCTCCCTCTGAGCATTCCAAATGTAAAACTGTCTATATGAAACAGTAATGTTTTCCTAGAGATTCTCTTAACCCACTCCCTGCCCCTTCTCCATGTAGATCCAATAAAGCTCTATGAGCTAAAGAAAGACTCTAACCTGAACACCACACTAACAACAGAACTGTTAGCCAAAAATCCTAACACAAAGCGAAATCCACGCAACTCTTACTCCGTGATTCAAATTCAGAAGTCTAACCAAGGATACATTGGGTTAGCAGGATCTTTCTTTCTGGTAATAGTACATGGAAGCTGGAAAGCACATAGCTCAGTTTCCCGATCTTAACACAAACTTTCTGGAGATGTTAACTTAAAGAAAGAAATAAATAAAATCTCCTTTGTAACTGATGTAAACTGAATTTTCTCCGAAGTTACTGAGACAACATGAGATCTTGAAGGATGATAGCTTCTATTTCACAATTTTAAATATGGAACTCACTACAAAAAAAAAAAAGCAGCACATTTTAGAAGTAAAATGTTACTATTAACAAGCAAATCCTCAGCTTCAGAATTCCCAGGAAAGTCATGAAAACTCCCATCTAATCATGCAAAGCAACCCCAATTCATGGCAAGCCAAGTGAATCTCATTATCACATCTTTTACACACAACAGATGAGGTTCCACCTCCCAGCAGTTACCAGGAACCACTGGGCCCCTTCACAGGAAGAATGAATTTTGACAAATGATGACCGAGGGCTACATTTCTCCAAACAATGAAGCAGCTATCTGGGGATCCTTGGAAGAGAACGGCTCTTTAAGTGAAGATAAGATGGCCTCTTGTGTGAGACTTCTTTTTCTATCTTTTCATGATCCTAATTATAGCTCTTATGTGACAAACTGAGATCCGGGATTTTTAAATTACTAATCCTAAGAAAGACTTCAGGAAAATAAAATCATGAAATTTAAATTCAGTTGATTCAGTAAATACGTGCTTTGGGGAAATACCAGTCATTTCTGTCAGGTTTTTCCTCTAGGATAAATGCTAAATATTTGCTTTAAGAGAGACAGGAAAAAAACCAAAACATAACTAGAGTTTTCTTGAATAGCATTTCCCTAAGGAAAAAGTCAAGGTCTTTCATAATTGCTCTAATTGTTTTTGATGTTGGGCAAGACAAGTGATAAAAAAGGGACACAAAAATGTTGCATTTCATTGTAAAAAAAAATTCTCGGTATATGCCCTCCAGCAACACAACTCTGTTTATAGTTTGATCAATCAATCTTTTAAAAAGTGCTTACTTATTTTTACCTTTAAAGCAAGCATTTTCATCTAATGAGATTAGCAAAGCTGAAGCAGCACCTAGGCTGCAAAACACTGGCTGTATGTCAGATCTTCACCCATACAGGAAAAGAATCTGGCCCCAAGGCACTGGTATAATTGATATGGTATATATAATTATATTCCACTTTTGAAATCTGCCTTTGAGTTCGGGTGTGAGAATCCAGCCCAGGGAAAACAGAAGGATAGGCAGAGAACGAAAGAAGGAACCATCCTAGGAATGCTTAGGTGCAACATGGAAACAGTGATTGAGCTGCAGGGAGCTGAGGACAAAGACCAGCTCCTGGAAATCCCTGCAGTGCCTCCCCCCCAGCCCAGGACTGTGCTGGCTGCCGGCCTCCCCCCACACCAGGGCTCCCACACCCCCTTGGCCCTACTGCTACAGTCGGGCCAGAGCACCAAAGAACGGGCAAATCAGCTCTACCAGGCAGGATGTGACTACATGCAATGAAGACACTCATCTACGAAATACACGCACTTCTCAGTATTTGGATGATATTTGGCACTTCTTTCTGGAGACATCCTGAGGCAGGTAAGATTTTTTTTTCTGTGTTCAATAGTCTTTGCCTCAGAGGGCAAAAAGGGGATAAATACAACACAAGATGGAGAACAGGCAGCAATAGAAACTAACCCATAACCCTTAAAAGCAATAGAAAGTTTGGAAGTGACCAAGCTGATAAAATATACATACTGTACAGCAACCGATTCACAATGGGGTCATGAGGACTGACCAGCTCTAGGCACACCCATTGTGCAGCTCACCACAAGCAGGGCTCATGGCTCATCTAATTTATAGCCAGCACATTAACTTCTCTTCTATGGTTCTTTCCTCCCTTCTTGCCAACAATTACAATTCTTCACCTTCCTCTCACCTCCAGAATTCAGCTTGTCCATTAAAACACCTGGACAGCTTGCTGGCAAGCAAGTATGGAGTGTATGGAGAGATGCAACTTTTACAGAGTGAAATAAATAGTTTTCTCTTGATTTCATCCAACAAACTGCTGGCCTCTACTGCCAAGGAAGAAACAGCTTTGTGTCTCTGCTGGGAAGTGTCCAGTGGGATCTCATTCTGTGTGGAAATCCCAAATTCCCAAGCATAAGACTGACAATGACACAACCCCAGCCTTTATGGGGCCACTACAGAAGGATAAACTGAATACGCTTAACTCAGCTGGAAAATTTTACACCAGAACTCACCTGCAAGTTAAAACGTAACAGCAACCAGCCACCATCAGAAGCAAAAGACAGGATCTCTGAACTATTTATTAACATTACCAACAGCATTAATCTAGGAAAGCAATGCGAGCTCTATCGTATGAGTGTTTTCTCAGCCTCTGCTGTTTGTTTTCACCGAATGACCTGCTGTACCGTATTTGTGCCTTGCTTCTTCCACTGCGTTTCCTTTTCTTGGCGCGTTGTCCCAGCACACACCAGGCTGTCAGTTCTGACATCCCAACTTTTTATAACAAGAGGAAGGGCAGCGAATGGGTTTCACTGCAGACACACACACTCAGGAATAACCAGTGAACCCTCTGCACCCTTACAACTTTTGAGCGTTGCTACCAAATCAAACACAAAGCAGGGAACAGAGCTATTTGAGAAGGGGTGATGTTACTGCCTTTTTCAGGAGACACCCTCTTGACCCACCGGAGCTTATGTGTTCCAAGAAACTCTAAAGCTGCAATAAGAGAAGTTTTAACTGCTTGGTGCATCACTCAAGGAGAACAGGGACAGTGTGGAAAGCAGGCTGCTGAACACGAAGGCTCGGTACCTGGTCCATGCCTTCCTAGAAACGCAGAACTAAAGAATCACAATGGGGTGGGGGATGCAGAGAGGAGAAGAATCAATTTCATTTCCTGCTACTTTCCTTGCTATAAATTGAACATTCAAAATTTCTGTATAACTTTGCATATAAAAATAGATGCATCAGGATACAATTTTAACTTCAAACTTCTGAAATGCAGGAATAAGGGGAAACAACCTGGCAAAATTTTATTTCAGTGTGAAATTCTTCTATCTCCAATATTTCTCCTTTCACTGCAAATATATGCCTCACATGCATTGAGCCTAACAATCCTCAAAGCACCTGATTTCAGAGCCTGTATTTCAGCTCCCAGGCCAGGCAGACGGGAAACTCGAGTCAGCACACATTATTCAGCCTTTGAAGAGAACATGCTGGTCAGCTGCCACTCAGCAGCATCCGCCACGCAGGATTCGCTTCCCCTGCCTTCTCCTCTAACCTTCCTTCTGACTTTGAGAGTGAAGCTCACTTTCTTCCTCTCGAGCTCCCTCCTCCCAGCCTAGGTGACTTCAATTTCCACTTTAATGAACATCTTTCCAGTGCTTCTCATTAACCTTCCTTTTCACTCTCCAGCTCTGGCCTTTCACAGTCACTGGCTTGTTGATTCAGGGCCTGACCCAGTAAACTTGTACCCTCATGAATAATTTCATTCCTGGGAATAGCTAGACTGACTTTTGTACAATTTCTCCCAAAGTTAAATTCCTTGCACGATATGGTGATCTGGGTGGGGTTTTTTTTGTTTGTTCATTTTTTTCTTTCTGATCTTTCAAGTCTTGGTTCTGGCATCTTCAGTATTACCAACGTCTTCTGTTATTTTATTTCAGGTTTTCAGGCTTATTCATCAGCACACAGTGAATAATTTATAAAGCATAATTAAGAAATATTGAAGGTATGTATATGCTATATTGCAGGTAAGTACATACTTATGATTATACAGATACAATAAATTCTCTGAATGTTTTTTTTTAAATTCCAGTTGATGAATTTTAAATATTTTAAAGGAAAACTAAATTGTTCTCGAGTCCCTGAAACATAATATTAAAATTTCCAGTGGTGTTACACGAAGTCGTGTGCTGCATGACTTGTGCATACCTTCTATGCAGTAAGTACATGCTGGATTCAGACATACCCATTAATGCTTACACAATGTTTGCATTCACTCTCTGGGAACATTTATCTATAGTTAAGCTCAGTGTTTTGACTGTTTGTACAAACAAAAAGCTGGAGAAATGGAGTGAAACCAAGAAGATTTATTTAGAAACCTGAATACTAATTTGCAGACATAATTTTGCAGTATTTAGACAGCTTTAGTTTTGTGTTAGTCTCCTTACATTTCTGTCATAAGCAACTTTATCCTACCTTCTTTGAATTAATATTCCCCAGTTCTGTAATTCTTTATGTTTTTCCACTTCTTTAATCACGTTTCCTTAATGTCCCTATGGTCATCCATGCACCTTCACTCATTTCACCGCACAAGCTACAGTACATTCTTCCTGATACATTTCCCTCTCTCTTCATCTTTATAACTTATTGATTCTTATACTATTTAACTTACTTTTCATTCTTGGTCCACCACGTTTTCCCTTTCCTAAGTTCCCCCACTGCCTGGGTATCTAGAACTTTGAGCTCTATGCAATTGAAAAAAACCCAGTGTCTTAACTGATAAAATGATCCTTTAACCCTTGATTTTTATGTTAGAAATAACACTGAATTTTTAAAATAATACTCTAAGTATGGATTTCAGAGCAAGCTCCTACAAATATCTTAATGGAAGTATACATTTCTGCAGAGTATTTATTAGCAATACGAATATACATGCAACATTTTTATAACATGTAGTTTTATATGTATATACTGGAGAGACTGAAAACATAAAACACCAAAATTTGATTCTAGAGAACTTGAGAAGATAGAAAGCTATCCACGTGGCAAGAATTAAATAGCATCTCAACACCTGAAAATTACGATAGCAAAACCTATATGCTGTGTTGGAAGCTGAACAGAGCGGATTATCTCCACTGTTTGACAAGGTGGGTTGACAGTAATAACTACACTAACATCCCAGAACATCCTTGATCTCATCGCTTCACCTCTTTGATTTTACAATGACTGTATCTTCAAAATTAAAGATTGCTCTCATCACTGATGCTGTCTAATGTGAAAGACAATGCACTGCACTAATCTCAGAGCAGCAATTCAGTGCTGTTCCCCTGCCTCAGAAGGCACTGGTTTGGGAGCTCTCAATAGAGAACAAATCAGAATCAAACAACAGAATATTCAGATACATCGCAACCAGTCAACTCAATCACATAAAATCACATAAAGAGATACTCATGCATTATTCATTCTATGAAATCTGGGAGTTTTTCCAGAGAATATGCCACAGACTCGAGATAGGGTTTATCAACTGTTTTAAATCGGCATGTTTTATCTAATACAATAACAATTTATTTACTGAGGATATTTATACCATCAGAGCTTTTCCAGGCTTAATTGATTCTTTTCATCAAGATCCTCTGCACTGGGAAAACCAACTCACAAAGGAATTTGAAAAGAGACTATGCTGAAATATCTACAAAATAATTTGGATAATAATGGGGCAAAGTTATGGATCTGTTAGCATTTCAATTACCAGATTCTTTTTCTTTGGAGCTATTCTACAAGGCCATCCTCATTTAAAGGATGGAAAAGATAGTTTTTCATTTTAGAAAACAGTTTATATGGACTTAAATAATCATTAATCACCAAAGCTACAGTTAGGCAAGTCAGTTTGTAAATATACCACTTGCATGGACAAAAATCTTAACACAAAAAGCTAACATAGAATGCAAGTTTTAACTACCATTGTATGAAGAATGATACAAGTATAGACCAAGCACAATTCAGTCTGGTATTTTTCCCCTAAGCCTACAATCAACCATTTTGGTAAGGTCAGTTTTACCACGGTAAGAAAACAGGAGTAGGTGAGTGTTTATCCTTGCGGATCAGTAAGATTATGTACTGCCAAGCCCAAACTTCAAAAATCATGAGACAGACACCCAAAATTAAGACATTATTCTAAAAATAAGAATAACAACAAAACAGTTTATGAACCAATTCACCACCTGCTGTTCAAACTTAAACTTCTGGAGTCCAGGAGCTGTTTTTTTAAGACAAAAACAAACTCAAGAGAGAGAGAAAAGATACCGCACAATTTAAATGACCAGAACTATGTTAGTCAGAAGAGCTGGAGTCACCAGTATGCCAGCAGTAACTCTGGCTGGATTAGTAGGAAGCCAGATCCTTGTGCCAGTCTGAGGCCAGGCAAATCAGAAGGAGATAATTAGCATTCCTTTTAATTATAACAGAAGCTAATACAAGAGAGAAACACTCACAGACTACATTCTGTTCTGATTGAAAAGAATAATTGCAGAATAAGGTTTTATATACAAAAGCAAGGACACTTCCTAATTGCCTATCTTCAGATGGCTAAGTGCCTGGTAGCAGCGTAAGGAATTCTTCTGTTGTAGATGATGTTTGGATAAATTGCAGTGAAGAGGAAAGTCAGCACAAGCTCCTTTAACATACTGCAGCTGTTTAATTGAATAAAAGCACACAGATGTTGCTGCAGCAGGTAAAGAACTTCTACTTTTAAAGACAGACTACATGAGTAGAGAGTATCTTCTCATTTATGTACGAAAGGTCTGTAAATAAAAAACTTTTGCTTCTGTATGAAATCCTAGTTAGAAAAATTAGCCTCTCTGGTAAAGAGATTTTTTTCCTCTTTTTTAAAGGATTACCGACAGATTCTAGTATAACGTAAAGAGCATTTGTGATATGATATTTCTAACAAAATTATTTTAAATCTATTTGACACAGAATGTGATTCCTGCTAAGCAGTGGGGAGAGCACAGCTGAAGGATGGAGCAGTAGGGTGGCAATAAGCAGCAGGGTTCTGCCCTCGCCTGTTGCTGGATCCTGCCTCTCCACGCCACGCTCCGTGTGCTCTGAACACAGGTAACTTCTCCACATGCCAGCTCTTCTCCACATGTTTCTCATCTGCAAGTTTTTCCCCTCAACCAAAGAAGCTTCTTTAAGTTGGCTGGGCTTTTTTGGGGTGTGTGTGTGGTTTGTTTCTCTGGGAAGGTAGTTTTTCCCCTCAACCAAAGAAGCTTCTTTAAGTTGGCTGGGCTTTTTTGGGGTGTGTGTGTGGTTTGTTTCTCTGGGAAGGTAGTTTTTCCCCTCAACCAAAGAAGCTTCTTTAAGTTGGCTGGGCTTTTTTGGGGTGTGTGTGTGGTTTGTTTCTCTGGGAAGGTAGATGCTCTTAAGTTCCAAGTACCCCCAGCTGCTGTTTTCTGAGACTGCTTTTTCTAAGTCATAGTTTCACAGCTTCTGAACCCATCCCTGAACTAATCTGTCTGCAACTAGCACCATACCCAGAAAATAATTGCATGTCCTAGTAAGACCCACTAGTCCCAAAGGACTTGTCTTTTAAGGCAAAATAACTTGGAGAAGGGACAATATGCAAAGTGACAGCAGATTAAAGAACGATGGAAATTAAAAGTTTAAAAAGCATGAGAAAGCAATTAACCAAGGAACAAAACGATGTTTCTAAGCATATAGAAGCTCAGAGTCTGTGACAGAATCAAAGTCTCCTGGAAAAAAATGAAAATAAAAAGGCAACTTGGGAAACTACTTAAAAATGAAAGTTTTTCTCTTTTTTGTAAAGGGTGTAAAATAAGTGCCATTTCAGCTCTCAATCCACAGTACAAGGACAGAGATGGAAGTGTTAAAAGTAGAAATGCTAGAATAAAGTCATGCAACAATCGCCAGCAAGGCTCCAAAGCCAGACTGGACCCCACTGAAAGTGGTTTGCCTGTATCATTGAGGAGCCAAATAAATTGTCAAGATATTAATAAAATATTCAAATGAAGTCCAAGAACTGCAATTTAATAGCTTCCTGGTCTGAAATGAAAAACAGATCAATAGATTGATCTCAACCTTTATTTAGTCTTAAGTCTTTCTACGTACTTTGCATGGAGGAAAGAAGTAGCAATTCTCTAAATTCCGAGGGAATTTTGCTCCTCTGCTGACAGACTTGTTCTTCTCAAACCACATGCGTCTGACTGACTCCACTCAAAAAGCCTGTAACCAAGTCCATCACAAAAGTTTGCCATGGACAATATCGTTACAGATCAGTGAGGTAAGACACCTCTGCTTGCTGGAAGTGCAGAGAAAAGGATTTTTAGGAAGGAGTAAATGAAGTGATTAAATGTTTAAATGGTACAAAATTACACTAGAATAAAATATAGTTGGGGAAATTTGAAAGGACCTATAGAAGACAGTTGATCAAGTATCATGACACAAGTGAGTATGCAACATTTACAAATGCAAGGTAATGAAGAAGCTTTAACCTACTTGCATATAATGCCAGATTCTCCACCAACTATAGCTTAGAAAGAAGACCTGGACAGTGCTGTGAATAGTCAGCAAGACCATTTACTTCTCCAATGCTGGATAAACTGCAAAGAGAATTAAATATGAGAAAAAAACATCTGGAGAAAATGTAACCATGATATAAGTGAACATTACAGCCTCTTCTAATAATCCATGTTCTTTTCACCCTGTTCTAAAGCGACAGCAGGGAGAGAAGCTGCTAAATGGATATGAACTGCCCCAGATAAACACAATACAAACTTTTTTCCCCTAAGACTTTAGTCAATCTCCAATTGAATGAAAGATTATAATCAAGGATTGTGTTATATCTAATGTATGTGCTCAGATGAAGGAACTCATGGCTCAGCAAATTAAGATCTTGATTCTTGTCTGGGCTCAGTAACTTTAAACAAGTTACTTAACCTTTCCTTACCTCAATATTCTAGCCTTTTGTCATGGTTTGGGCCTTCTTAAGAGGGAGACGCGCTTTTTCTGTTAAAAAACCTCAGGCAAAAACCAAGATGTTATGATAATTGTTAAAAAATTAATAAGCATTTAATTAGGCTAATTTTAAAAGTTATTTCTAAATCCTTAATTCAGTGTAGATGAAAACATCGTTTGTAACCAGACAACCATCTAAGTAAAAACAAATATAAATCAGCAAAAGCTATTCCAGTAACAGAAACTGTAGCTACATCATTAAGAAAAATTTTAAATGCTTACGGCTTTCGTAATCACTTGCATTTCATTTTCAAACTTTTTTTATTAGAACATCGACTAGTCATTATCCTAGCACAGCTAAAGTAGGACAGAATCAATGTCCTGTAGACTGTCTCCTCTGCTGTTTGTGATAAACACTGTCTAACAAGTTAGAAAAAATCCATTTTGATACTGCTTCCCAATTAGACCTGTTCAGCGTTTTTTGAATTACTAGATTTGGGGGTTCTTTTACACCTAGATATATTGCTAAGCTAATATTTAAAATGGAAGAGTATTGTATCATTTCTAGTCACTTTCTTATCAAATTTCAAGCTAAGCAAATCAAATTGTAATTGTTGTCTTAGGATTTAATGCGAGTTATTATGTATGTGGTAACATTCAGAATTCTAGTTACTCATTTTCACAGCAGCAGCTGACCTAGATGCACACTTAGGAAATCATGTCATTAATCCCATGCAAAGAGACAGCCCTTTTTATATGTGCTCAATTTAAAGCACACCAAAATAAAACAAGCAAATGTCAGCAACTAACACTAATGCCAGCCCTGTTTCACCATATCGCAAAATGCAGTTTTCATGGAATCAAAGAATGGTTTGGGTTGGAAGGGACCTTAAAGACTATCTAGTTCCAACCCCCTGCCCTGGGCAGGGACACCTCCCACCAGACCAGGGTGCTCAAAGCCCCATCCAACCTGGCCTTGAACCCCTCCAGGGATGGGGCAGCCACAGCTTCTCTGGGCAACCTGGGCCAGTGTCTCACCACCCTCACAGCAAAGAATTTCTTCCCCAGATCTCATCTAAATCTCCCCTCTTTCAGTTTAAAACTGTCCTGTTACTACAGGCCCCAGTAAAAAGGTCTTTCTCTGTCTTTCTTATAAGCCCCCTTTACATACTGAAAAGCCACAATAAGGTCTCTCTGTAGTTGAACGCAAAGAAGTTTTCTTCATATTTATTTTGGAAAGACCCACATCACTGAAATGCACTGATCACTGGAGCTTCCACAGAGCCACATGGAACTTCTCTAAACTTCTTCAGTAAATGAAACTCTAGACTTGACTGGTAAACTCCAATAGCACTATAACTGTAAAATATCCAAGTCAAAACGAAATCTACTTCAGACCAGTTAAAGCATAGATTCTGAAATATTTTATTTTCATTAAAGACCATATTCCACATGTAATTAAAACAACTAAGATTTTCTTTCCTTCTGCACTAGTGAACATGGGAAATGTTAATTCAGTTTTTTATTCAAGCTGACACCTGTCCTTCCTTCTCTTACCTTTTTAGCCTATCTTCATGATGTATTATCTGTCTGCAATAAGCTTATAACTCTTTCCATTTCCATATTCACTTTATCATCCATGTAACTTGCTTCTAAGTTATGCATACTCCAGTTTAAAGAAACTGTATTTTCACATCTTAACAGTCTGGGTCAGCAATTGAAATTAATATTAAAAAACGTAAGCAAGCATATAAAGATGTAGCTAATGGACCTGTCACAAAGAAACAAGACTAAACCAACCAACTCAAATATTCTCAAAATTCTCTGTTCCCTGGGGGTTATTAAGAGAATCTTAAAAAAGAATGAACTCAGGATGTTGTTTTATTAACAAAACCAAACTTCTGTGAAATAAGTTATTAGATTCAGATGAGCAGTCTACTGTTCATGTCTGTTCACTGTACGCAGCATCATTAAAACATAAAGTGTTTCCATAACATCTAAATTAATGTTTCACTCACTACCATTACAGCAGCCTACAAGGAACACATCCTACTTTTTGCACCAAATTTCCACTGTTGTTTCTGCTAGTAATCTTCCTGAATCATTACTTAAGTTCTTATTAATGACTAGGATCCAAGAAATACTGTTTTGGAAACCTGAAACACATTATGGCTAAATGACCAAATTGTTCTGACCAAGTAGAGGGGAAGGATGTGCGTACTCATATTTGGGTACAAGAAGGCTTTATATGCAGCCTTACATTTAGCACAGACAGGAACTCTCATTTTACATGAAATGATTATTAAAGTTACACCAAAAACTTACTTGGAAAGGACAGAGAACGTGAATTTTCCGCCCTTTGTATCAGCCACTCCAGAATAAGCTACATTAAATCAAACCAAAGGTATTCTCCAGATCTTTAAGATAAAGAACCATGCAGGTTTACTGTTCAGAAATGGATCTTGAAATAATTTTCCATAGCAACTAATGCTATTTTTGATATAAATAATTGCTTTCTGCTGCTCCTATTTACTTTTCCTTCTATTCTTTGGTATTACTTGAATACAATAAAAAATCCAAATAAAGACTGAGTAGCCAGTGATGACTATGCAATTCTTTGCAATCTGTTTCAAAAAAAAAAAAAAAAAAAAAAAAAAAAAAAAGGACAAAAATTTCCAGGCTAAATGCAGAGAGGATCCTATTCTTAAACTAAGAGGAACAATAAAAGAAACTTTTAAGAGATACCCCAGGGCTGTGTAGACCATGGGAGCACGCATTTGCAGTCAAAACCTTGCTAGTTCACAGAAATGAAATTTAATTCTTAGTATAAAATCAAAAAAAGGTAACAGTGACACTGTTCAGGTCAAAAAAGTTACAAAGTCCTAGATAGCAGCTATCAGTAACATTTTCATTTCTTCATTATGGGAGAATGGGAAGAAGCTCTAATTACTGCATACAAATGTTTACATTAGTGTGAAAACTGCTAACCACCTTTAATTGCTAGCAGGAATTCATATGCTTTAGGGTAAAGTGAGTAAGTATAAACACCTGTAGCCAATAAATAATTTAGTTGTCATTCTCATACCCTGGAGAAGTTGAACTGCTGCTGACTCAGCATGAGCAAAAACGAAAGTGCTCTTCCAAAAGGCTTCAGAAAGCATTATTTTAGAGACTACACATGACAAAGTACAATAAATCCATTGGACGGGTTCTTCTGCATGTTATTTGCATTTTGAAACATCAGTAACATCAAATATGAAGAAGAACATTTCCAAGCCCAGCACGATGATGTTATTTCAACAGCTAAGCCTCTAAATTAACTTGTAATGGAAGTACTCCTGGCACCAGAAACAAGCCACATTGTGGCACTCAAACTTCCAAGCCCTGTCTGCTAAACTATGCCCCAGAACTGCATCCAACTGAGGTGTGTAATTTTTTGTTTTCTAAGTCTATTCGGGCATCTGCATCGATCTCGGTCTTCAGACAAGTCCTAGAGAAAAGATATGAGTACACAAAAAAAAAAAATCTTGTATTATTCCAGAGCCATTGGTTGTCTTTAACTTTGAGGAACACATATAATTCTGAGATCCTTTGTCACTAAAGAAACAACACCCTGAAGGAAGCAGTTTGTCTTTCTTTCAGGAACAAATTAGGTCAAACCAATGAAGTAGACAGTGAAGCAGCCTGAGTTGGATCTTTAATTAGCGAACGGTTTTATAGAATTAGCTCTGGGTTTTGTTTTTGCTTTTTCCCAGTTCTTTGGTTTATGGAAATCTGTGTTCACATGAGAATAAGACTACCAGTGAACCATTTGTGTACCGGTCATTACACTGATTGCCTATGACATCCATAGGATGGCAATACGACCAACCTTGGGAGACTCTAAATGCACCACAACGATTTCCAGTTTAGCGACCACTTGTAGCAAAAGCAAGTAAATTTAACATTCAGGACTATTCCCCCTCTTCTACCATGCTCATTTTAATAATGCTTAGCTAATTCACTGTTCAAGACGGATAGTGAGTATATGAAAACCAGGTAGCTACTGGTGAGCCAGTCTCATCAACAGGCAGTGCTGATGTTTTACCTCGTGTCCATCCTGAACATTTTTGAAGTCCTTTTTAACGGATATAAGTTTCCAGGCAGTTTTCACTCAGTCCTTTTGTTAATACTGACCATAAATTTAGTTTGGTGCCCTTAATTTGCTATGTTTTGTATTCTTTAGAAGTATTCTGCATTGCAGAATTTACTGCTCAACCAAAGACCTTCAATTTCTGCTGCTCAGATGAGCTCTGGCTGCACTGCTGATTAAACATATTGCTAATGTTTCAGCTGACATATTTTCCTGGGCTATGGAGGCACACACGCATGTGTCTCAGCGATGATGATTTGTGAATACTTATCAACTGATCCACATGCACAGTATTGAAAAAACTGTTAAAATGTAAATTATGAAGCAGCAGTAACAATAGCTTGACAATATTATGACATTTCCAACTCTAACCATTCTATGATTGTATGATTAAAAAGAGACAAAACTATGCAGGACAAGAACATTCACCACTGAAATGAAAAAATTTTGAAAAAGATGGAAATCATAAGCGCTGATAACGGCTAGAGAGGAATGCAATTAAAAATAAAGGATAGGGAAGAACAAAAACAAAAAATGGAGCTAATAAACATGATACTAATAAAAATACAACAAAAAAATAATAAAGACCAATAAGGAGATTCAAAGCAATTAGAACAAAGATATAGTCTTAGACTATTAGACAAGTGCAGGAAAACAAAATCCATCAAATGGATTTACCAAAACAATACAGTCAGTAGAATAACTGTATTGTATAAACAATAAAAAAAATTAGGACTAAAGTATTAACAGATGATCAATAATCAGTAAGTTGTTATTGACAAAACAAGAGCACTTCGGGAAAGACACCTCAAACAGCTAGGAAAGGAGAAGGGGTCAGTAGCAATACACAAAGATGATACACTACATGGCTGAGTATCCACAAATTGAAGATCATGGTTTAGATATTTCTGCAGATGAACAAGAGATGGTAAACAAAATTATAATCATGCCAGAGCAGGCATTTCGGCAACAACTCTGGAATTATTTCACTCTGGTGGATGGGGGAATCCAAGCAGCAAAACTCAAAAAACCTCCATACATAGACAAAAGAAATACATTCTAAAACCTTTGACAGAAATTCCAATGAGAGATTTCAGCTCTGAAGACTGAAATACCCCTTTCTTTCAGAGGTGGTTGGCATCTGACAAACAACAGAACAGAAACATTCTCCTGCCACCACTCTACAACTGTTGGATAACATAAGATGTATCTCTAGGGTTAGCAGGTTGTCACGAGCCCTATGTTAACAGAAGGAGTATTTTATTCTTGAAGACACTTGCTATTTCTGGAAGTTAAACAAGATACTCCCAATAAAGTAGAAAAGATCATGAAGGAAAGTGAATATTTGATATCTCTTTCTGTACTGATTTTTAACACACATATTGAAATAATAGCTAGACAATTAAGTTACATCATTTTTGGACAGAAGCTTCCAGCTGGATCAGGAAAAATGCTGGATTTTGATTAGATTTTATTTTGTTAACTGTGCTCGCCATTTGGCACAATTTCTGGATGTTTAATGTCAGGAACAACACTGAAATGACCAAACTTGAGAACAGGCTTGAGACAGAAGTCACCTTCCCTTACAGAATCTTTCCATTTTCACACAAAGATTTTCGGAAGCTCTCAAATGTTATCTTATTTTTCTACTTATATGATCTTGAAGACTCAATAAGACCTCTGCTCAAAAAGATAACTCGTCTTGTACTCCCCATTCACTCAGCTCTGCAGGGCTTCACAGCAGGTTTTTCTTTTCTTCTTTTTTAAACTATGCATATTGAATTCGATTGCAGAAACCACTAAAAGGTTTTAGAAATTATAATTTATCCATAAAAACTGAATGGGGTCATAGCCTCCACTGCCATCAATGTGATATCTTTGTGAATGAATTTGGTTTTAGAGATATTCCCCTGGTGGCGATAAGAAAAAAAATAAAATTCTATGGCCAGGAACACTTTAAACAGAGCTTTTCAATTAAGTTATTTTTCCAAAAGTGTGCAAGTTTTTGAAAGCATTCAACTTTTTTCTGCAAACAAACAGTTGTCCTCCACTCAGTTAAATCAACCCATCTACGTCCCTATTTTTGGCAAGTTCTCCCCTCTGGTTAAACCATTACCTACCAAGGACAACATAAAATTAAGAGTGAGAAAGAAACGCAAAGCCTCCAAACCAAATACAACTCAATTAGGCACTTTTTAAAAATATTTTATAGGGAAACAAGTTCTTTTAAGGTTTGTTTGTTCTCTTTTTGTACATTATAATAAAACAAGTTCTTTCCAGGTTTGCTAACAAAATACCTACTACGCCCTGGAGTCTATAGAGACTAGAGATGAGCAAACCCACTACATAACCCAGCATTTCTGGATGTCAGGGAGGTCTGAATGTAGATCTGATATTTACTTGCTCTATCATAAGCAAACAAAACATTGGACTCTACGCTGGCTAGGAACAGTTGTAGTTGAGGAGATAGCTCAGGGTCACAGCATTTACTTTTCTTTCACTTGTAATAGAGGAGACATAACAGTAAAAAATACCCTCCTATAGGGCTTAGGTAGATACAGAATTAGGTACATTCACTAAACACCTCCTTTAAAAAGGCAAGCGCAAAGGTACCCCTGTATCAAAGTAAACTGTGACTTTCTACAAAATATTATCCAACTAAGGAAACACCTACTCGGATCCGCTAAGAAGTTTAAAAAAAGATCCAGCATAAGATTCATTACGCAGCAAAACTCTGAAATACACTGTATCCTAATTGAATGTTTGTGAGGAAATTCATATCGTGTTTTATAGTACAATTTTATGCATCATCAATTAGCAATTGGACCAATTTAAAACTCGGAACTCTTGAAAGCTTCAAGCGCAAAGTAAATGTTGTAGCCTATATTCATTTCAAGAGCAAACTGACAAGCAATGCTGAGCCTGCTACGTATTCTGGAATATCTTTTTCACGTTGCTTACACACACACACAAAAAAAAACCCCAAAGAACCCCGCACAATTAGAACAACCTAAGCCAAACCAAAACACCCCTTGTCCAAAGAGAACCTGCACCCCATATTCTAGAATAAATGACATTTCAGTTAGTACTTGGGATTATTCATAGTTTTATCCCCTAGGCTCTTCTTATACCAATCCTCACCAGATTTGCATCAAACTCTTACTATATGTGCAAATTTACTGTATCAAAGTTTTTATAATCCTGTTCTGAAGATCCACAGGATACAGATGAGCATTAGCTTTTGCTCCATAACATAACCTTGGTTTCTCTACCATACGTGAATATTTGTAACAGAACTGACTGAGAGAATTAAAGGGAAGACAGTATGAAACACCACAGAGACAGAAAGAATGCACAAACTGATAGAGGACTTAGTCTGAGACAGCTTTTGCAAATTAAATTAATGCAGGTTAACTATATTTACATGGCAATAACTATGTACTCTTTAATATTTATTCACTATGTACGATTTGCTCTCCCATAAAATGTTCAAGGACAAAACACTTAACCTGGTCTTGTGATCTGAGAAATTCAGGATTGACACCTCTCTCAAAATTTAGAAACAAAAAGATCACTCCACCATTGAAAGAAAATTAATATGTATACTCAGCTTTTCTTCATTTCAACTTAGCAAGGGCAGCAAAATAAGCTCTTGCCTCAGGAAACACTGCATTACATCAGCAGCTGTCAGAGGTATTACCAAAACTGCACCTTAGTTTTCTTTGACCAATGCAGCTGGTTCTTTGGGTAAGAACAAGGGGGGGGGGGGGGGGGGGGGAAATGCAAAATCCATTCTATCTGTACTTGGCTTCCAGTACTTTCTTTCACCTTTTCATCATATTTATCAAATGACTTTTTATTACCCTTTGTAAACCTGTATGAGAACAACTTGATGGTGGTACTGTACTTTATTCACATGAAAATGACAAGCCAAGTAAGGAAGCAATAAAAACCAAAGAAATACGATGACAATTTATAGTACGATCTTAGTAGGCATTTTGCTTATCTGATATTCACAGTTGTCTGCAAAAATATAGAGCCAGATTAACAAAAGGCATGAGAAGAAAACATTAAAAACATACATACTTTTAACCAATAAAAGCACTCATATAGTACGTACTCTCAGTACTCAGCAGAACATTTCTAGTGCTCTTTTCTATATTGATAAAATAGCAAGTGTAGCTATCTAGCACCTTTTGATATTATTTAAGTTAATTTTTTCCCTGTGCGTGTTTTTACCTAGTAGTCACAGGATCTTGTTCTACGTGTGGATGTAACAGCAGTGACAAAGTGACACTCATAGTGCCTCATAGAATAACAGTGGCGGTGGATGAAAATACAACTCTAAATTGCAATCCCAACCTCTGCAACAACCCGCAGGGTTACGAAGCAATTACAGAAAAGCTCAGACCAGCCTTGAGTGCTGTTCTTGCCTGTGGCAGGAGCTGAATCAGTCCCTAAAAAAGTAAAGCATAACAGCAGTCCTGTGCAAGGATGTTCACACGGCAATACCACCTCTCATTCATCTCAGTCCATGCCGTTCTGTATCGAACATTCCATTTACATCTGTGACTCAGCGCTAGGACGGTGCACCCCGACTGTGTTTCCCTACAGCAGGTAACGTTCTTCTTTTGCAGGTGATTGCTGTTTGGCAGATACTGTTTGGGACTAGTCATGTTAACCAGGCTTGAGCTGCTCATATTGCAATGCTACTGATTTATCCTTCCCGCTGTAGGTAACAAGCTGCTCTGTTTACATATAAGTTCTGTCCTGACGTGGACAATTGAAACAGGAGGTAACAGAGAAAGAGCTGGGATTCACAATGCACTGTGAAGTAACCCCAGTTCACAAAGCCATGTTGACGCTGGAGCCACTGGGTCCTGCCACTGCATGTTCTTCTGCAAACACGTGCAAATTGGGGATTTTTTGCCCCGATATAATCTCTATATTATCTACTTGCTCATAGGTTCTTCCCTGTAGAGAGCCACTGTTTGGCACGTCTTAAAGCACCTAAGGCAGACTTTCTCCCAGACCCCATAAAGGTCGGCGTGCCTCCGCAGCGGCAGCCTCTCCTGCCTAACGCTGAAGATGCAACATAGAGCAGAACAGGAGGAGATAGGGAAAACAAAGCATTTAGTACCTTTAACAGGCATGTAAATGACCAAAAACGTTTCCCTGTTCACCAGAGTATTCCAAGGAATCCTCACAATGAAAAAGCTCTGGGAGACTAAAGAGCATGAAACGAGCATTGGTTTTTTTCCATCTGTAGTCAAATAATCACGTTTATTTCTAGTATTTCCTTAATTGTAAATATGGAAGAGCACTCAGTACCTTAAGCCTCTCAGATATCCCCCTCTCCTTCTCCAGCATACCTTTTGTCATTTGCAATATTATAGCAAAAAAAAAACAAACCACAAACCCAAGTTTGCTTCTCTCAACTCCACTGAGCAAAGTTCAACAGGATTCTTTGCCCTCTTTTTTTTTTTGAACCCGAAGACTGCACCTGGATCATGCTCTCAAACTTTCTTTGGAAATACCATATCCAGAAACATTTGTTATGCATAAGTTTTTTGAGTTACCTTAATACTCGGTGCTTGTAAAAAAATAGAAAAAAACCCCACAAGAAATGTAATGTAGCATCGCAGTGACTAGCACTTCCCTCATTCTAATTGTGCCATGTTTTGGTCAGTCTCAGCCAGTTTACTCCTATCCTCTGCTGCAAACTAAAACACCTGACAGCATTTCCACACAATTTAGCCTCAACTATTATCTCTGTTTTCATTTTTACTTACACTTATTTTTATCTTTCCCTTTCTCAACTTGTTGCTTCTACCCAACATTTTTGTCTTCCGTATTTCTACGTGTTCTCATATTCTTACAGGTGTATTCCACATCCTATTAGTCACTGTCCCCTCCCCACTTTAAATTCAAAGAATACCATTTCAGCTGTAAAATCTCTACCCTAATCTTTACAGCACAAGGCAGACAAATTCTTCTCTGCCACTAACACAATCCATTACTTAGACACTATTTTGAGATGCAGAGGTGAGAGCGAGAAAATTCTATTCTGACATCTGTGTGCTTTACCATATCTCACCACTTCACTTTTGATTGCCAGCAGTATTAATTTGATTGTGCTTCATGAAAGACTGACTTACTTTTATACTGGTATGAGTTACCTGATGGGTTAAAGAGCAAGAGGGAATTTCTTCCCTTCCATGCTCCCCCTCCCGTACAATGCAAAGCATTTTATATATTTATAATTGTTTCTGTTTAATAACAGTATTACTACATTGTGGCCTCAAGATAGAAGCTAGAAGTTCATGGGCATAAAACAAATTTGTTTCCAAATGTTAAACAGGTTCACTCTCATTAGATCAAAATTAAACTTACAGTATATTTTATTTATTCAACCCTTCATAGCTCCTGGCAGTTTTACCGATCTTCTCAGCTGGCAGTAGAAAATTCATCCTAAGGAGCTCCATTAAAAGGGCCAAAAAAGTCATCTAGAGCTGCAGTCTAAAACTCCTCCAAAAAGAAGGAAAACAATGACCCACTTGGAACGTATCCCTAGCACAATTCATCAAACACTGGTTGAAGATAAAGTATATACATAGAACCTCAAATAGACGACAGTGTGGAACTGCTGTATAAGTTAGCTACATCCCTTTCAAAACTGGTTTCATAGACACAGGCAGTTACCAAATAAAAAATAGTATTTGTTTATTCATGGTTGAAAACCAGAGCAAGGGTTGCAGACGTGATCTTTAGGAGCAGTTGACCAAAAGAGCTAACATGTTTTGCAACAGTGTTAATTATATTTCATTCAGTGAGCATAAATACTCACGTTTGCCTGCATATTTTGTAATATGGATAAAATAACATTAAAACATGAACTCCAAAGCTGTTTACAGCATACTCTCATCCTTCTTTTGTGCTTAAGGAGTACTCCCATGAAAGAGGACGTTGATCTCAGTAACAGAAAGATAAAGCCATGCATGAAAAACAGATGGTTTTCCTTAAGTTCTACAAAACCTTTGCTGAACATCTTTAAAAAGGGCAGTGATGCATCTTTCCAAGTTCAAACACTTCTGGAAAGCATTAGATAAAGTATTTGCTTTGCAATCCAGGGATTGATCTCTCATGTTCTGCCACCAATCCTCCCTCTGCCTGCCCCAAAAAAACCCAAACACAACTACAAAAACCTCACAACCCAAAATAAGCAAAAAAAATTTTAGAAAAAAAAACACCAAAAAAACACCAACAAAACAAAAAACCACAAAAGCCCTCCAACCAACCCTGAGAACAGAGGAGATTTGATGTAACAGGACATGGATACGTATTTACATATTCCCTACCCTAGGATGCCACTTGGGCAGGAAAAATGCTAAGCTGCTTCATGCAGTGCAAATAGAAAAAAGACGTGGCAGGCAATCAAAAAGCGGTAAGAGAGCAGGGGTAAACTATATTCAGGTCCTCCTGTTTGCATCTTCATTTGGGGCAAGCAGTAACTACTTGATTCTTCCTTTCAAAGCCCGGTTTTCCGAGCGCCCATGCTGCCGCCCAGTAGCTTTGTCGCTGAAATACTTTTCACACGTAGTAAATGGCCTGTCATGAATCTTTCAAGTTCCCCAATTTTAGGAAGACAAGCACTTACTTTCACTCTGTTTCAAACTGTATAAATATACTTTTTTGTCAAAAAGAGTAGGAAACATTTCCTTTTCCACTGTTAATTAAGAAACTACACGTATCTGAGCACGCGATGAGCATGTTGCTTTTTAATGGATAACTTTATGTTCTGTTGATATTGTGATCTAATGCAGAAGGCATTTTGAGACTGGAAGACTTTTACCTTGATGAAAATATAATACAGAAGTCACCACAGATGTTACTTATCATTGAGAGCTAGAGATACAACATGGTGCAGTATTTTATGCCAATATCTGCTCTACCACTGAAATGGGAATAGGCACATACAGTAATGAGTCGCATATCTTTCCGCAAAACACACAGAGCTGTAAGAATCACTCCTGTTTTTTCTGCTCAGATCGGTTTGCAGTTATATTTATCAAATTATTTTTTCCTCCTTATGTATGCAGAGAACTGTATAGAGATTTTTTTTTTTTTCAATTACTAAAATTTTCACATACCCAGTTATTCAGCTATCAGAACCATGTATTTATTCCCTCCCCGCCTCCCACCAAGAGGTCTTTGCAACCAATTAGGGAGCAGGAAAAAACTCCTCGTCTACAAATCAGACATGCAGTAGAAAATCAACACATCAACCTAGTGAAGGCACTGCTTAAGAATTAATGTAGTCATAGCAGTTTTACAGATATTCTCCAGTAATGAACACCTTCATAAACTCACTTTTCATTGACTCCTGAGTACATAAAGTTAAACAACGATTAATTTTGCAACAAATATCCACTTGAATTGGCGGTTCCTGCTGCTGGCTAAAATCTTTTCAATGCATGGGCAAAACCGAGTTTTGCTGCTCCAGAAATAAGGGAGTGAGGCTCAGCTAGGGAAGGGCAGTTCCTGTTACAGGAAGGGACAGGAGAGAATGGGTCAGACTGGGATTCCAGAGCTGAACTTGTCCTCACCATCACCCAGGTGAGCTCCAGGTGCAAGCACAGGTCCTCGGAGGAGCAGCCAGCCCGGCACTGGAAAAAGCCTGCTCTTCTATACGTTGACCTTTCCTTCTACCGCAGCAGCAGCTCAGCTCTCTAGAGCTCTAATGCAGCCAAATTAGTCAGAAAAACCATTCTGTTGCCCCAGGCAACCGCATGCATGACAACTTTTTTTTTGTAAACATGAAACTTTCTGCAATGCTCTTTTCTGTTTGCACATATTGCACAGTACAGACAGAAATCTTGAAATCCCACCATTAAACAGTATTTCCCACTAGCAACCACTTAACGTAAAGATCACAACCATATGCAAGACACTTATGATCACAGACATGAAAATTCATTTCTAAAAACCCTCATATCTGTAGAGCCTAAAATCCTATTTTAGAAACTGTCCAATCTATGCTCATAATTAATGTTTATACTCCATTCTTATTTTAATCCACTATTGAATATTTAGATGTTAATAGTGTTATTTTTTTTATAAAGTTTTTCTAGTTCTACCCCACTCCCATCTGTAAATAAGCTATGGGAAGAAAAAGTATTATTTTCCCTTTCAAGCAAGCATTTCAAGCTGAGCTGTCACATAATAAAACATTTCATCATGTTTGACTATATTAAGAATATAACTTTCAATGTATATCCTCACTTCCAAAATTTCTGAATATATGTATGTTGAAATTGAGCAAGCGTGACATAGTTCTTGGTTCCCTTGGGAACAATATTCAGAGCTCATTTGAGTTGTGACCTGCTTATGCTGCCAGGGAGTATTAGTATTTTTGTTGGATCTTTAGAATAGAGATATGGAGTGAAGGACAAAGACAAAAAATAAGACTCTAACTTCACAGATGAAAAACAGATGAGATACTGCTCTATTTCAGAAGACAATGTTAGCTTTTTATAGGATCTGCCCCATTTTGTAACTTCTACTGGAGAGATTACTCTGTTTCATAGTAAAATATTTAAGACGAACTATGCATGGAGAAATCTACAGCTGTCCACAGCACAACTTATGATTTGATACATCTAAATATGTTTTAATATAGAAATAAGAATGCAAATTAACTTCAGAAATGCTTTTACAAAATGGATGGCCATTCAAAGTGGAATATATTCACAAATCCTATAATATTGCCTTTTGTCTGAGACCATCACCTGACAGTTATGAAGATTAACCATTCTATTTAATGGTTCAGTTAGCACTTCCGCTTATAACACAGGACTACGTATAAATTAGCCCGTGATTTGGGCCCTAAGAGTTACACTACTACAAATAGTATTTATATATCCTTCCTTAATCTAAATCTGACTTCTAACATGTTATCCTTTCAGTCCACTGATAATCACAAAATCCATCCTCCTACACACAGTCCATATGTACGTTAGGATCAGTCTCTTTTCCAACAATACTCTCACTCATACTCTCGTCCTAGCAGTTCAAGGCAGGATCAGGCCTGTGAATACTTTTCCATATTTCTTCTTCAACCTGCTATGGGCTCTATTTCCCCTCTTCCAGTCCTTTCTGTACACCCTCATGCACAACTGTAGGGTAATACTGTAAAGTATTTATTGCTACAAAACATTTCTGAAGTAAATACCTATTTTACAAGTGGGAAAGTTGTAAGCACTTGCGTAACAAGAATAGCACTTCGAGACCACTTAATCGTACAATAATTGGGCTTGGAAAGGTTTGAGACCACGCTTGACTGACAGTGTAAGCACCCTACCTGTCGTGCACACGATCACAGGACCACTGAAATAAATAGCAGGGAATTAAAAGGTAATAATTCAAGTCCAAAATTTCTGCTTCTAGAATCTCCTTCATACCATAAATACAACACATGTAGACATTCTGCAGTTTCATCCATGAGATGAAACAGATGAAACAAAAGAAAACATTCTGTTTATGAGCTGCCAGCTACCAAAGCCGCTTTCAGTTATGAGCTGTTTCTGGAGCCAGTAATAGAAAGCAGCCGACAGGTCAGAAAAACCTGTTTAGAGACGCTGGTTAGATACAAAAGAGTTTTCCCCCAGAGCCCATAATCAATACGTTTCTGTTAACATAGCTTAATTTTTAATACTGCACTGAGTCATCTTGAGCTTATTAAAATGCCTCACGTTACAAGTTTGAGACAGTTATATTCAAACGTGAAAATGAGTTAAGGGGAAAAAAAATAATCCTGTTGCTGAAGAGAACTGCAAATATGAATGCATTGCTATTAGTTTTCAAAACATCTTTAAGTTTGCCTTTTCTTGTCTCTTTTGTTTTTCCCCTAAAAGGCAATGCTGAACTTGTTCTTCCTGAATAGATATGACTTATGATTGTTTTGTTTAATTTTATTGTTTTGCTACCTTAAGGTCTCCCTTGTAATACCTTTCCTATAGTAGGACAAAAATCTCTTTAATGTTCAACCTCCTAAATTAATAAACTATGTTTTCAGTTCTAGTTCTGTGTTAAATGAAGCTGCATAAAATTGTTATAACATACCCATAAAACAGCACCAGATGCAATATGTTCAAAATTATTATTTTCTTTTAATTTTATAAGCATACAGAAAGTTTGCATTATAGCCTACCCTTAAGCACATCCCTGCTGTAAATTAAAGATGTGCCAAATCAGCTCCAAACACATTTTGTGCTCCAGAAGCACTGAGACGTGGAGCACTGCAAGCTGACAGCAGCAAGACATGAAGGCAGAGTTGCAAGCACTGGCCAGTAAGGTATAATCCACAGTCCCTGGAAAGGGTTTGAGCAAACCAGATTTACCTATGACATAACAGTTCCCACAGTCACTGAAACCATGGGAGACTGCTCAGAGAAACAGTATGATGAAGAACGGGCTAATGCATGATGCCATAGGCACACGTGGAAGAGCACAGAGTAGAGACAGATACCAATGGAGAGAGCTCAAGCTAAGCATAATACGGCAAATATTTTTCAATATTAGTACAGAAAACTTCTTTAAAGGTTACTTGTTCACATGTGTTTTTGAAAAGAACAAAAAACCAAAACCAAAACACGTACAAATGTCAGGCTTTTAGGAAAGCTGATGTGCCATTCCAAAAACCACTGCAAATTAACCGGCAATCTCTGTGGAAAATCAGATCTCTTAAGGGTAGCTGCACTGTGAGCACTTAAAAAGTTTTCTGATACTGGACAGAATTAATAAACCTGTAGTCTTTTCTTTTAATGCCAATTTGAGTTTCTTGTAAGGTATGGGGGATTTAAAAGAGAAAGGAAACAAAAAAAATACAACACATTTGTGCTCTTCCATATGCGGGTATGTAGCATCTTGTATTATCACCTTGAGATGTTCCAGAGGATTCTAGTACTTCTGTGGCAGCAAGGGCACATACTGACTTTGCACCTAGTAGTCCTTTTTAATATAGAATTAGATATAATGAAGTTCTGCAAGTGTGACACATCTACCTAGATATACACAGAATATTTATATGTCCTATTTCACAGAAGATGGGGCGGGATCAAGGAAAGAGTCACCTGGCTGAAAAATATCAGCCTGATAAAGATGCAGAATAATTCCACTTTGCCTCCCCCCCCTTGTTTTTTTTTTTTTCCAAGTGAGTACGATTCTATGGAGAAAGTGTTTACAGTTACAAGGTGGAAGAGAATTTCCCCATAAGAACTAGACTTCTAAAAATAATGAGATATTCCAAAATATTACACATATGCAATTAATAAAAATACCCACAATTCCTTTGAAATGCAGCATACCAGGGTAGTATCTCATTAAAATACCACAAAATAAATGAGCTACAAATAAGAAGCTTATCTCCCTCTAGTTAATTACATGCAGTTTTTTCACCTGACTGAAAAGCTACTGGGTTTTGGGGGGTTTTTTGGTTGGTTGGGTAGGGATTGTTTGTTGTTGTTGGGTTTTGGTTTGGATTTCTTTTTTGTGGTGGTGGGTTTTTTTTTTTTGAATGGAGAAATGCATTTCATTCCTCAAATATTTGAAACCAAAACACTGCAGACCAGCACCTCAGAGCATTGCAAGAGTACTTGGCTATTCATCCAGCTATTTGCCACCAAACTGGCAGAATAAGAGAAAGAAAATACCAAGGAATTCAAAGAAAATGTCTTCAAGTTGGCTTCCAGAACACAGCATTCTTTTTTTCTAGCAATGTAACAATAGTAAAATAGTGAGATATAGGAATATAGTTATTCAATGCAGATTAAAGCATTTTACAGATGTAGAATGAAATAGTTATAGATCTCTATATATCTGGGCAAATAACTGTTGCCATAACCACGTTTTAATCCAGGTTTTACACAATACAGATACAGTCTGCAGAGGTATTTCACAGATAAGAATAAGAAAATTATAATTTCACTCCCCAGGGTTACCCTCTGGGACCAGAGTGAAGGGTTTCAAAAGGCTCAGAAAATATGTAAGATGTCAGGGTACAAGATAAACTGGAACTGACTCTTAAAGAGGATTGTGTGTCAATGAAGACTTGTGCGTAGCAGTAACAAAGTTTCTGCACAATAGACAATTTTGTCAGAAGTTCATAAAATCAAAATCCAGGGAAAATTATCTGCTGATCAGTAGAAACCTGAGTAAACTAATGCAGACACAAAGCAACAAACTTCTACAAATATGCCGAATCAGATCTCAGAAGGATAAAAAACCCCACCTAAATTATCAAAAGGTAACATCAGAACGTACACATTCCTGTAGATTTTCAAAATAATTCCGTATTTATAACATTTGTATGCATTTTTCAAAAAATACATTAACTAACCTAATCTGCTTTAGCTTAGCATTGCAAGATTGTTCAAAATTCATGTAGCGTTTCATAGATTTGACAACTACTAAAAATTGATCCAAGCTTCAATCAAGGTAACGAGTTTCTACACTGACCTCAATTAGCTTTCGATCAAGACTTAAGAGAATTAACAATCCTCTAAACAGTCGTCATTCATGGGTACGCACATAGAGAGTACAAAGTGTTAGCACCTTTAGAATGAGCAAAGTTCCTCTAATTGAAGAGAAGAAGATTCACATCAATTTTTTTTTAAACAATGATTTCATTAAAAGTCTGCTAAGTCAGGCTTGCCCTATTGCTGAACTAAACCCCTGAGGTAACCTTAAAAAATTAAACGCAGAGAAAAAGACAACAGAGTTGGTGACCTCAGGAAGTTTCAAATTCAACAAAATGCTCCGAATCAGACTTATCTTCATAACTGAGGGGCTGGGCAGCTCAGAGTAACTTTTGCCCTAGAAAAGCTCATTTGAAGAACAGCAGTGATTGAGTCACCCACAATTAAGAACGAACAAGCACACGTACCTACTTCTTCAAACCAACTCCATGCTAATTGTTTGTGCAGTCTTGTGGCCCTAATTCCCACCATGGGCAGAAGCAGAGGTAATGCAGAAATTGAGAAGGGGTGGGTGGTGAGATTTATTCTAACCAAATTAAAAAAAAGCTACACCTCTATTTCATGCACATCTTAAAAGAGAAACACCAACCCACATTAAGACTTGGTACACACTTCTTCATAGCAAATGAAAAATACGTTTGATCGCTAGACATTCTCTCTATATACAAGATGACAGTTGATTAAGTCTGTATTACCGAGTTCCAAAATTCAGGTTGAGTAACCATGGCCAACTGTCAAAAGTAGTAATGAAAGCAGAGATAACACTTTAATCAAAAGCAACAGGAAATGAAGAAAACTGAATGCTAATTATTTGTGATTAGTTTCTCCTTTCAAGGAAAAAAATGCTGACTTGCTGAGGTAGCTAAAACAGAAGGAGCAGCACATGATTCTAGTACTTCATATGAACTATATTATCCCAAGTTCGAGCAAGTTACATGGTAAATGAGATAGAATTTCCTGTTTAATCAGCTATAGACAAACTCAGTAATTTTGCTATATGTTGGCCCTACGTCCCGTTCAAAATAGTACCTTGCCATCTTCTTGACCCTCTAGGCTCTTGAAAAAAATCTTTTTAATGGAAACAGGAATTCCATTTTCCATGGATATGCCTTTAATTTCCTCTTGTCCTAAGTCTTCCTGAGATGTGAAAATGCTGTAACACCTCAAATACTTCACAGTGCCATCTAAACAGATCACTTGTACGATGCCAGACCCATGTAAAGTCCTTAGAATCTCTGATGAGATTTCCATAAATTTACAAGTTAAAACAGTTATGCAGAAATTGTTCCACTCACATTTCAAAGTACATTTCAAAGACTTTTTTTTTTTTTAGAGATACACACCACAAGAAGAATGTAATGAGAGCTTACTTTATTCACAAAGAAAACTAGAGGAAAAGTGTCATATTTGAAAATACATCCAGTTTGAATAACACATTAAACATCTTTTGAGATGCACTGAGAAACTGGAGGGAGGAGGGGGAAACAAGTGAAAGAACAAACCTTCAGCATATATATAGTACTAAATAACTAAGCAATGTAAAACCTTAAAAACCCTATTAAGTATGTGCCTTGTGAAAATTATGATGTATGTAAGCAACATGAATTAGACCGTGGACATTTGTAATTCAGTCTAACAGGAGGAAATAAAATGCTAACTACAGTGATACAAGAACACACAGCTACCCCAGTAGATGTGTACAGTCATTACCCATCTTTTCTGGCCTATGTTAAATTTCAGTCAAGTCAGAACAAATCCCTATACTCAGCAGTGGAAATGCTATTTTCTGACAGTTATATTGGACAAAATATTAAAATATGCAAAGTAGTTTGTAGGGAAAGAGGTAGGATGATCTAATATACTACATCTTCTAAAATACCATTTGAGGTATTTCAACTAGCCCATAACTAGTTTCCCGAGCTACCAATTCTCACCACATGAAATATTTAAGCCACAAGCTATTACTCCCTGATTTACACCACAAGGAACCTGAAGTATTAAAAACCTTCTAGCCTTTAACAGCGGCTGAGGCTGGCATCAGTGTGAAGATAAACACTGGGCAGCAATGCCATTGGTAACTGATGAGATTTAATCATCTTATACTGAAACCTTCATGGTTTAGTTTGAGGGAAGAAAAAGCTCCAAATCTAGACTGAACTCCAAACTACATGTACATTAATCATAGCTTATTTTTTTAATTTCTTTTGGATAAACAAAGGTTTTAATTATACAGGTCCCTCTTCGTTCTGTTTGTTTCCTAATTAGAGAAAAATGGCAAGTCTCCCAATCTAAGCTCTTTCTCTCTGAAGAATTTAACAATACATTTGGACAGGCACATATATTTATTTGGAGACTACACAATGAATAAAATCCCATTTGCACTTAACAGAGCAAAGTTTGCCAAAATTCAGTGTGTGAGCCAAGGCTCCACGCTCTGCTAATGGCAAACTGGCTGTCCCTGCAGTGAAGTACTGGATTATGTACTTTCCTCTTGGCAAATAGAAGCCTGGAAACACCCACAACACCTGTTGTTTATTATAAATGGCTGTATCGAAAATAGACATGTTCCTACTGTGAAAGAAAAAATACACCAAAGAAAGAAAGAAGGGGGGGGGGGGGGGGGAAATTATGGACAAAGATGGTAACTGTGAACTCCTTACTGATCCTGCTGAAAGCACTTAACTGCAAAGTGCATTTGTGTAATAACTTTTCCCAAAAAACCTCAAAAGACAAAAGCTTCCTGCAAAGATGGTTAAAGATTATTGTTAAGGCAGGTTATCAAGCAAAGTGAGATGAGGACACTTATGGAGGCCAGGAACAAAGCCAAGAAATTTCAATTCTAGTGACAAGGCAAATGACCACAATTCTGTACTCCGTTAAATCTGGACTAACACATGTTGTTCACTGAAAATTCTCTAAACGCATTTAACCAAAGTATAACTGAAGTCAGTACTCTTTTCTGTAAGTTGTGTGCAATGACTTTCCAGATCCTACTTGCATGAGAATACTGAAATGCTACCAAGTCACAAGGATAAGGAATTTGAGCACCTTAAATGACTAGGGGGGAGGAGGGGGCGGAAATCACTGAAAATCTCCTACAGCTTTTACCAGCAAGCACAACGAGATCCGAGTCCTATGGCCTCTTCCTACTCCCATTTGCTTAGACTGAGTCATTGTCCAAAATGATTCCCCTACTCCATCATCTTCCCTTACAGAGACCACCTTGAGAAAAATCTTTCTGCAGCCACTATCAGCAAATGCATTGTTTTTCAATTTTCAATTGTCCTCAGCTTTTGAGGGGATAATGGAATTATGCTGCCTTGAATCTTAACTGTGTGAATTCCTCCCAGTCAGATACTGTGATCAGATCTCTAGTCCTGATCTGGCTCACTCCTTTTGATGAAATAGGTCAGTGAGTATCTCTTTCCACAAGTTTGTTTACATAAAAAATAACAGCAATAGCAATTATCCTGCAGATCAGATACCGGTTCTTTCTTTTACCTTGCAAACAGCCAGGACAGTATGTAGCTCCTATCAATAAACTGAATACCTCACAGCACACAGCCCGCTCTCGCAGGATCTCTGTGATCAAGCAAGGCACAGAAAAGCATCCGTAGGAGATCTACAAAGCTCCAGATATTAAAAGCAGACCTCCAAAGCTTATCAAACATTCAATCTGTAAAATTACTCTCTCACTTTTGGCAAGTGACCTCAGTAAAATCAACTTTCCCTTTTTTATTAAAAGGGTCTTGACATGTTTACTTAACGTATTCAAGAGGTCTTAGTCATTTTTACCCAGCCTAGGACAGTGTCTGTCAACTTCAGCCCCCTGCTTAACAGCTTGGACTCCTACCTCATTACTTTCTTTTCCCAATCAGCTTTTCTATCATTCTTCCAAATTAAACCATGTTTCTCCCACTTGTCATACCCTACAATAAACCACCACAACGGACAATCGGCCCCCAATACATTTTTAATACCGCTTGTCTCCTACCACACACTCAATGTATTTTCCCTCCTCTAAAACTGCCTTTGCATTTCTCCAACCCTTCCTAAAAGGAAGCAAACCTATTTTAGGAGTCTTTTTGTATAACTGGGCTTTGAGCCTGACTTCCACACCCATCAGCTGAAAGGCAGAGCAGCTCAAAGCTGTCAGCAGAACAGAGTCAAGCTGAGCTGTGCCATGATTTATGCAGGTAGGGCCAGGCCTATCAGTTCCACTGCCATGACAGCGGGGAGGAACGCAGGGGCACAATTCCTCCTGCTCAGACTCTGGATTCACTGCAGCACAAATCCAACACCCATTCCAAAATGACAGAATGCATTATGTAATTCAAAAGCCGTATTTCCCTAGCACAACAGCAGGATAAATAAATTGGGAGACAATCTATATTAATATTGGAAGCCTGAGCACAGACTGCTTATTTTTCCCCCATTTAGATTCCAGACTGAGGCTAAAATATTTTGGTTAAACAGAGGCACAACAAAGAAAAAAAAACACAGTTTGATTTATGATTTAATGAGCCATCACATGTATTCTAATAACAGTATTTATTAGCATTTTTCACAACTCTGTTAGAAACGAATCAAAACGCACCTTGACAAAGCAACCTGCGTTTCACCCCAAGCAGGATTTCTGTGGCTGAAGTTGTACTTCAGTTATGAAATGATCGCTTTGCTACCAACTTCCCAGCATTACCCAAGTCATCTGATGAAAATCAGTATTTAAGTATCAAGGTGGTCCATATTCTAGCTCCTGTCATAACGGATAAACCATGTCATCTGGGGAGGGGGGAAAAAAGTTTTGGTCAGGCGCCAAGACTAAACACACTAAAGGTAGCGTTTTGCCTTGGTGATGCATTTGTACTTATTCTCACAATTAACATGTATTAGTGAAGTGCATCCATGTATTACACTTTCATGCAGCTCTGAAACTAAAGGAAATCTATCACTCAATGTAATCAAGGAATTTATAAAGGGAACCAGCATTTCAGCTGTCAGGAACATGTGCCCATGGTGGGGATCGCTCCATTTGAACTGGCCTATGTCCACTTGTGGGCACGTTTTCGTGGAAGACTTGCAAGCCATCGATGTAGATCTAAGCTAACCAAAACGGTTTCATTGGTCTGTCTTCAGTAGGAAGAACACTTCACTGGCATTCTCGAGATTTGTTAACAGTGCTAGTTTTTTCACTAAGCTGCATTTGAGTATTTTTTTTTTTTTTTTAAAGGGTTGTACTGAAACTGGGAAGTTCTGGAATAGAAGACTGACTCTTACCCTATTCCAGCACTGTGCCAGCACTCCAAACCTTACTGTAATAGCTACTTCCTGACACTGCTAGAACTACTATCTTAGAAGAAACTTAAACTTTTAGTGTTACTTTCCTACATGCTGCAGGTTATAACCATTACAAATATTATGTTTGGCACTCTCTTAAGTTTACAAGCAAGACATCTATAGCAGCTACTTGAACTGCCAGAATCAGTTTAATATAAACTGCCCTTAATACAAAGGACATGATTGGTATTAATCTATTTGGGGAAACATAAAGAAGATTCTTTACCATAGAAAGTTTCCTTAACATGATCTGTTCTGAAGCTTCCTTTTCTCGGTTCATAAGTGAAATAACTCATGCACACAAGAATCACAGACAATTAAGAAGAGAACCAGAATGACTGGTTTCAGGTTTCCCAAAGCAAGAGGAAGGGAAAAAAAACTTCCACCGTCATCTGTCCTCTTCCTTATCAAGGGATCATATCCATGGCAGTTTCTTTGTTAGCATTTTGCTTCCAGCTACTTGTTAGATTCCTCCCTCCTCCTAGTACACACACCCCCTGCTATCAGACTGGAACTATAAAATGAAAACTCACCGTAGAAAAAAAGGGCATCTAATTGCTTCCTTTCTTGGAGGTGCATCATTCAGTTCTCCTGTATGACTGATACAATCTGACATGAGCATTGTAATTCAATGCATCAACTAGAAAATGTATAAAGACAGCTTTTCTGAAAAGGCAACCACATTTTTTTTTAGAATACAAGAAGGGAATGGTAAGTAAACCTAATGTATGCGTTATCTTTATCTTGACAGGAGGAATATATGAAATGTACAACAGCAAGCAATATTCTGTATATCATTACACACAAAAATTTAAGTACCTATAAATGCGGACAATAGTCTGATATCCTGTCAAAGTAACAAACCTGGATCTTGGAAACAGACAACGTATGGTGGAGTTGCTTTTTCTTTTTTAAATTAATGATGTGGAGATTACACATAAAAGCCAGGGAAAAAGTGCTTTTCTGCAACTAGTAAGTATGTATTTCTTACAATATTTGCTGAAGATTATGCTTTCCTATGAGCAATTCAATTTCAATCCATTTACTCTATGTATTGAATAACATCAAACCCAAAGGAAGGCTTTCTATGAACTAACATACAAACAAAAGCATTAAGTTGGCTTGAGACATTCAGAGGTTGTCTGTTTGGTTTTTTCCTCATTTTATCCCTAATCTCTCTTCTTCAGGGATTTCTGAACTATACTGGTGTCAGTAAAATACCAGTGCATGCCATTCTGGACTGTTTTGCTAACCAAAAGTCTAAAAATAAAATTCCAAAGCAAGTAAGTAACAATCTCTGAGACAGAAACACGTGGCTTTTTTTTTTTTCCTAATAGAAGACAAAGTGGTTAACAATTTTTCATTTTTTTCTGGACATGTTCAGTGGCATGCTTATGAAAATCAGATAGGAAAAGCCAGGCACCTAACCCTCCATTTTAAGCACTACAATTCTTCAGAAGACTCAGTGGATGTTCTGCTTTCTTGAAAAAACAGCCCACTGCAAAAGCCAAGTTTTTTTTTTTGTTTTGTTTTTTTTTGTTTTTTTTTAAGATTTTAATATATATATAAATTACATTCAGTTGTTTTTTTCAGGATGCAACTACAGGATGCTTCCTACTTACCCATCACTCAAAGCAGCTTATAGGAGTACTTCAGATTTTCAGATGAAGCTGAGAGTCAGCGAGTGCATGTGCATGGACAAACTGATACTCCATTTTACGTATACCTGATCTCTTAAAAAATAGGTAAAGCCAATCTTTTTATTTCTGTATTTCGTTCTAAAACAAGCACCAGGCCATGAATCTGCAAGCAAATGGTCAACTACTATTCCTCAGCTAATGCAGAAAGTCCTCAGCATTTCATTTTATTGCAAATTATAATGATATGGAAAGGGCAAGTGCCTACAGTCATTACTCAGCCTGATAAAAGAAATCAAACCTCAGTACGATTGAATGACAACACACTCCAGTTCATTTCTTCCTTGAAATCCATTAACCTCTTTCATATGAGAGCTCTAACAGATTTTTTTTTATTATTTTTTTTGATCTAGATGCAAGGGTTTTTATTATCACTATCACATGCTGCTCTAAAAATTTACTCTGCACACAGCCTGTAGTTAGAGGGCTCACAAATTAAATGGCTATCTTGTCTAGCGGTGGTAAAATATCACTGTGGAAAATAAAGAGGTCATCAGTGATAGAAATACAAAATTCAACAAGATGCCTGTCCACTGTAATAGATAACGACTTAAAAGCCATACATGACAGGAAAAAAAAAAAAAGCATCAACTCTCATTGATAACTGAAAGCTGTGTTTTACTAGCTTTGCAACCCATCAGAAGCATCTTACTCTGCAAGAAATCCCATTGAAACGAGCAGAGAAGGTTACCATGCAGTGCAAGCAGGGGTCAGAGAAGACTGAAGAGAAACAAATACTGAACTGAAAAAAACCACAGCATCACGTTATGTCCATCTTTGTTAACATACCTTGCATCTACTCTAACTAGAGAAAATACAATTCCCGTAATTTCAGTTGTTATTAGTGATGCTTTACCTTTATTTTCCTACATAATTTATTATAAATATTAAGCATCTCTGTATTCCTCCCTTTTCTGCACCCTTCACATAATGCATACAGTTTTATTTGCCACTTCATTATTCTAAAACCAAAGTGAGAAGAGCCTACCCAACAGTATGTAAATAACTGCCTAGCTATGCTTATTTATTAATAAAAACTAAGGAATGGCAATATGATATAGTGAACACATGATGTTTTAATAGAGTAGCCTTAGGCAGCAGTAGTACATGAATAGTGTACACTTCTTTTAGTCAAGCAATTTATAATACATTGCACAGGTCCTATGGGATCTCAAAGCAGCTTTTTACAGTCAATTCAGGAAAAGGAAATACAAATGCTTTTTGCAGATGTCTCCAACGTTCCTCTGAGTCCTAAAGGAGTAAGTTCTCTGCTCATCCCCCCAAAACAAGACTAAGAAAAAAAAGTAACAAACTGAAAACTCATTAGATTGTTACCCTCACTTTTACTCCCACCCACCTGCACTCCTGCAGCCTTCAAACCAGAGCTGCAAAGCCCTTTTCCTGGCTGGTGAGGATACAAGCCCCCAAGAGCTCCAAAGCAGAGAACCATGTGTTTCACCCTTCCCTGTTCCCCTGTGCTAAGAAATGAAGGTAAGGATTACTCAGGCTATTTAGTCTCATGGGTTCCGTTTGTTTCTTCCGATTTTTAATCCGTTATACTTGTTCAATGCATGAGCACGGGAAACAATGCACAAGAAACAACTGTAATTTAAGAGTTCCGAGTTAAAATTGGGGATGAAGGACTGAACGCTATATTCACAAAAAACCCACCCAATAAAATATGTTATTACCTCCAATAAATCCACTTTTTTAAATGAGTAACAGCTCACCTCAAAGCTACGCTGATTTTCTGCCTCTCCGTACTTTGCATAGTTTCAGAATATTCTCCGTCTCAGGCCCAGGCCCCCCTTTTGGAGAGCTCCAGCACCCCCCCACCAGCGCGCCAGACTGATTCCCACTGCTTCACTCCTGCCATTCTTTCTCCAAAGCAAACCACTAACCACAGTCCCTTAGGACTATGCGGATCCAGTAAACTAGGAAGGACTGGGTGCAAGTACCAGCACCGTCCCACAGCCATTTATACTGTCTAATTATTCTGCTGCATTTGTGTCAAGCAGCTCATGCTTATATCACTACTTAGGTTAAGTCAGGCAACAACTGGGAATGGTTCAAGGAACAGCAGAGGCAGGAACTGTGTCCGACAGGAAATATGGAGAAGACCAGACCAGACAAGACCAGAGTTCCATGGCACTCACCCCCAAGGCTATGGATTGAGCGCTGCCCTGTTTTATTTACAAACATCATGGTCTCTGAACAGTAAATAGGCCGTTACAACAGGACTACTTGGAGCTATGAATGGCTACCCCCCACTAATTTTAAAGGATTTAAGACAAACAGGAATTATCAGATGCACAAAAGGACTTGAGCTTACAAGCTTGCACTTAAAATTCCTTAAAATCCAGTTTACAGACTGAAAAACAGCTTAAATAGTTGATTTTGCACTAGTTAAAAAAAAAGCCTCTAATAGAAATACAAACACTGAAACAGCTGCTACTGAATGTACGAAAAATCATGTATGATAGCATATAAACAAAAGTTACAGAATTGAAGTTCCTTTGACATTATGCAGTCCCAAATGAAATTAGTAGTGTTTAATAAATTTCATTTTCAGAATAACTTATTTTGTAACCCTGCCTGGATTATTTTTAAACAACAAAGCTGGGGAAAGGAATAAAATAGAATATCAAGGCTTAATTTGATCATTTCTCCAAATTTCACTTGACTTTGAGCATGCTAAAAAGGAAAGAACAAAGATACAAACCCTGATACTGTTTCTTTGCAAAACAAACAAAAATACTTTGTATTAATAATTTAGCAAAAATATTCTTTGTCTATTCTAAAACAAGAAACCCTACAATACTTATCTTTTTAATAGTATTTGGCAATTAAAATTACTTTTCCCCAAGGCCCTAGGAATTTCTTTGTTTCTCTTGTGCAGGTGAAATTTCCGTAAGGAAAATAGTTACTCACAAAATTCAAGATGATGTGTCTTATATGCCAGAGACACTGATAAATTTTTTTCATTAAAAGAATTCAACGCTTTCTACACCCAGTACATACAGAAGCTGTATTTCACACATCAGTTTTTGATCACAATTTATGCAAAGACTTTGCAGATTGCAATAACTCTTTACTAGAAACAAATAAAAAAGCCTTGCAATTTCACCACTGTGGAAACACATGCTTGATTTAAATACTTAACCTACACATGGCAGTCCTAACGTGACTTATGTCCTTTAGTCTGTTTATTTGAATAAATGGAATATAAAAGTCTTCTGTATGCTTGCCTTTATAGAGTAGTCCTTTGCAAATACAAGTTCAAATAAGAGAGTATAGAGCTTCAGGTTCAAATAATTTACATAGGAACAGCAATATTGTATCCATGTACCTTAGCCACGTTAAGATAACAAAGAAAACCCCATACCTGTGTGGTTTAATAGCAATGCCAACATCTTTAAGCACTGAAAACATAGTTCCAGTCTCCTTAAAGAAAAAAAAAAAAAAAAATCACTAGAGAGATAATAAGCAAGCTAATTGAGCTTTAAGATATCTTAGTCTATGGAATATATTGTCAATCTTATTCAAGTGTGACGATAGTACCTACTTATCTCTAAATTATAGCTCTGCGTCTCTGCCATCACTGTCTTCTCTGTTGCCTCCTTGATTCATAAACTGAGCTCCTAATTTCTTCTATGCACCACACAGTGTGACTGTTCCCAGCTTATAGTAGAGACAGGAACTGAAAAATGAGGAGATTCATTGAAACAGCCACCTAAGGGACATACAAGAAACACTCACAAACCATTTCCAGGACCTAACTTGACCAAGTCAAAATTTTTTCCTTCAATCCTATACCATGTGTCAATCAAAAAAAAAAAACCCACCAGAAAAAACCCCAACCCAAAAAACCCCAATTACTGCTTCTGCAAAGAATTTGTGCATGAGTATCTTTTACATCACTGGTACCAGATCCATGCTTAGCTCATAGACTTCCCTAAAGCAACAGAAACATCTATCAGCTAAAGACACAAGACCCTGTGAATGTCCATAAGCAAGGAAGTCAACAGGTAGATAAAGAATACTGCACAGATTTACCTCCATCCCATACTTTCTAACTACTGTAAAAGGAAAACTTGCGTACAGCATTTCTTTTAAAAGGTCCTGGGGGTATCTAGCATCTTAAGATCCACTGTCAAATCGTTCTAACAGCAGGTCTCTACCTTCATTAAAGTAAACTGATATTGCATCAGGTTAAAGAAAAGTAACAGGTTAACACACAAATCAACTTTCAAAAAGGATGAGAAATTAAGAAATGCTGTAATATCTTAAACGAGTTCACCAGTGTACATATGGTAGAAAACAGATTCAAGTTTTTCCTTTTAGACATTCTTTTCTAATACTGCCTGATGAATGCTAGTATGAAAATGGATTTCACTTTATAAATATATTTCTGGAATCAGAAAAGCATAAAACATCACAGACCCATCATGTCACCAACACATCCGTCAAAAGATGATGCAGAAATTCTTATTACAGTGCATTGGCCTGTTTAGTTCAGTTATAATGAGATGAAGCTTTCATCATTTCCCTTTTGGAAGCAGTTTCATCATTTGCTGAAATTCACTTTTAAGGTATCTTTGATCCTAAAATACAATATTAAGTCTTCTTTTCTTCCATTTTTCCTTGTTGCTCTCAGGATTCATGTCATATTACTAAAAGCTACCTCTGTCCTTCCTGGGCGTTTGCACCACTGAGTCACTTGCACATAGTTATCCAATGGAGGACCCAAAGCAAATATCTCAGCTGCTGTAACTACCTATGGAAGAGTTTAGATTGAAGCCTGCTAAGTATCTTATCCATTCAGAAAAAGGGACGCCAAATATCCCTTTTTCTAGTTTTTTAGCACAAGATCTCTTCAGGAAGAGGTGACCGAGTCAAGAAATCAGATTTATGCAGTCATTTGGTTAAGTATGGCAATTTTAAGACTTATATTGCAGCATTTACCTTGAAGATGTTTTCAACAATGAAAACTCATCTGTTACGGTCCACCATCTCAATAGTATTACCTGTTGCAGAATCTGATGTTCTGAACAGCAGCACTTAAAGGCTGCAAACTTCAGTGCAAAAAATTAGCAGAAAAGCAACACAAATTGAAGAAAAGCAGGTTCATAGGCTCCACAGCAGACATGCTTTGGCATTCCCAAGATTTGCTTTCCTATGCAATACGTAGGGAAAAGCTTTGCCAGACTTATGAGGCTGTCTTTCCTGTAACCTGTCTGCGCCCTTTTGCAAGGCTGACTTCAATTCTGCCCTTGAAGCATGGTTCCAATATTGTCACCAAGATGCAGAGAATCCTTCCTTGTCCTGTATTTCTCTTATCACAGAATTTTTGTAGACAATCTTCAGTAAGTACTGCTGGCATGATGTCTTTTGCTTTCTAATTACATTCTTCAGCAACACAACAGAATACAGCCTCTCAGATGAGTCACAGCTGTGCTTATTGTGGCACCAACAGCTATCTTCTGAGGCTATCATCAGTCGACACAGATCGGAATCTAACAGGATATTGGCAATGTGACCTGCAGGTATACTGAGCTTTGACTTATTTCTGAAGAAGCAGCAACATACAAAAAAGTGCCAGTGGTAAACAAATATTTTTGTGGAACCAGAGTGCAAAAAGCCTGAGACTATTGCCTTGCTGATGCCCTTGAATCTTTCCAGAATGAAAAGTGCTACAGTGGAAGTTTTCCCTTCCTTACTTCTTATGGTTAGTGCCTAAATGAGAGTCGTGCTTGGAAGAACGTCAAATTCCCACCATACTACAGTCACGTCACGGATCTTCCTTAATACACCACTTTCCTAGTAAAAGCATCTTTACTTCACTCAGAGAAATTATACTTTCTATCCAATAGTCTAATAAGTCCTACCTAGATACCAGTAATGTCAGAAATAGAGTTAACCCAAACCCAGACTAAGATAATTAACCATTAATTTTATGAAGGACATTTAACAGTTCTCACATACAAGCCGCTTTTTGTTTTTAATTATTATTATTATTTTTAGATCTGCACATGCAGATCATTGAATGAAAAGCCTGGTTCCTATTCAAGAAACCAAGCTCTTTTTATTACTATAACTACTTTTTTTGGTCTGTAGGCTACTAGTGCAACCCAAGTCATCAGAAGTAATCAGGATAAATCAAATGGAGAATTTACTGCTATACAAAGCAAGAAGCTTTATATAGTCTTCCACATTTCCCAAAACAATGCAAAGCAAAGTGAGTATCAAGCCCAGCAAGAAGAGTTCACTGATTTTGCAGATAAGTAAACCTAATGCACTAACAAAAGCAACTGAAGGTATTAACAGCTTTTAAGAAGCATCAACAGCTTCTGCTCCACCCCTGCACATAAGGCTGTATTGTGCTACTTAAGAGAACGCTACCTTGGAATTGTTCTATAACAATGGTTATTAGGAAAAGCCTCAGTACAGAGCTTGCAGGTGACCATCTTTCAGGCAAGAGAACAAAATCACACTGGCACACACAGGAAACTTAACTGTAGGGAAGTCCTTGATATTCTCCCATATTGAAAAGAATTTGTGACATTTCCAAATGAATATCTCTGCCCTTCATACACATAACTTATTGTATACTCCTCGGAATATTGAACTGTGCTTTTTTGGGGACTTTGAAAGCACCTCTCAAGCTTTGGCAAGTACTGCAATAAATTATAACTGGCCTGAAAGTCTTTAAAATGTACGTTTTTTGGCTGTCCCCATCCACATTAGGTAACTGCAGTCTATCATGTCTGTTTCATAGCATCTGAGCACCATGGACAAATGAATAATTAGCTTTAGCAAGAATAGCCAGATTTATGTTAGGAAAAATTTAACTCCTACAAAGCTCTGCAGCTCAAGAGATGGATTTCTCTTTTCATGCAACACTAACCTCAGTTCATATTTCCCATGTAGTTAAGACAAATTGGTAAAAACGGACATGATTTAATTAAAATCTGAAGCCTTCACAGTACTCGTCTCCTAGATGAAGTTTCTAATGAAAATGAAAAAGGCTATTTCTACAGATTGCAAGCGCTAGATTTAAAAAAAAAAAAAAATATTAATAAATAACCTATGAATACAGCCTTCCTTGTAGCAAAAGAGGCAGATAGGAATCAAAACTTTTAGGATCCTGTCCTCCAAAACAGATGACAAGTTAGCAGAGTATTACTCTATAGCTCTACAAAGGCCACCCCATGCAAAACCAACGAATGAAGGGTAATGGTCAGTCCATGCCTCCCAAAGTAGCTGCCAAACACAGTGAAAACAGGAAGCCCAACAGGGGGCATACTGTTTTGCCAGCATTTTAATGTAACAAATGACCAGTAATCCCAACAACGGGTGTTAGTATTTGTCCTGTGAAAATTCAGAAGGTTGAAATGTTTAGTTTCTTGTCTGCCTCCTACCCTGAGGAATAGTGAATAAAAAGTGGAAAGCTAGAAATACTTTTGCCATGTTAATCATTGTCGTATTTCAGATGTGAAATTAAATTTCTTTTAGCACACAAATACAAGCAGGTGATTTCTGGTTTGTTGTTTTCTTTTAATGCTCATACAGACATAAAATCAAGTACCTTAGGGTATGGCTTTTAAGCAGCATATTTTTTAATTTTCTTCTTTGGTATGGACCTGCTCTTTGCCTTTGTAAAACATCAGCTACAAACTGCACTCTCAGAACTTTTGCAGAATACAGCACTGTGCACATTTACACAGAGAGCACCTAAGAGAAAAACACCTCCCTCTGCCAACACTACCACTCTGAGATTTATATCCAGTTCAAATGGTATCTGCTACAGGGAAATGTGTAGGCCGTCCAAGGTAAAGTATGAAGTGGAAATAAAGAGTACCCCCAGCATAGTGAGTCTTTTATCATAAACCACCGGCTACAGTAAGAATGCGATATGAAGTCTCCTTTTATTAAAAGTCTCTCAGCATTCACAACTTCATGGATGCAGGAAACTGAGTTTGTAAGGAAAGGACATTACAGAAAGGTCACTAGCTGGTACTTAAGTGTGCACCTAAGAGTGCAACATCAAACCTGTACAGAATTGGTGGAGAAATAAGAAAATTAAGCTAAAATATAAAGCCAACAACTATGTTATCTCTCTCAGTCATCTTCATACGCATAAACCAAAAGAATGTTGTACTTAAACACCTACCAGTCTCTATTTCCAGAAAGTGTCAAGCAGAAGTTACCAAAGGTACTTTCATTTGTTCTATTTCAGCTCCAGGTATCTGTGGGCCACAACTGCATCCCTATTTCAGGATCTTCCTATTTGGCCATCCATATTCTTTACTCTGCACGCTAGTGGGTACCCCTCCGTAATGTTGTTTTCCCATGCCAATAGCCCCATATGTCTGTTAATTCCTCCTTTCAGCCAGAGTCTCTCCTTTTTCCTTCTCTTCCCCTGCAAGATTGTTTGTCCTCATTCTTGTCTTCTACTATGAACAGCAGCACGTGTTCTCCTTACACTGTTCCCTCTTGCAAACAGATTTTTGTTTCCAATCTTCCTCTACCTTAATTTCATTCAAACATCCTATTTTCTCATCTTCCAGAATCCCTCTCTACCAACTACTCTAGCACACCCTGTGCCTATCAATCTCTGCTTCCACCTAAAATTTGGTCCTTACGTGTAACTTTTTTTCCTAGTCTACTTGTTCAAGCAGCAAGACCCTCAAATGAAGTTCAAAATAGACAGACAAGCAAGCTCAAAATAACTAAAATATTTGACCCTTCACATACCTTTTAATTAAGGTGTAGAATACTTCAGCACATAATTTTGTAGCTGCTATAAAGTTTACATGGGCTCAACCACCTTTTCCTTCCATAAATTTTCCATTAAAGGCTATTAAATACAAATGCAAAACCTCTAGCTCAGGAAGTCCTGAAGCCAAAAGTTACTGAAAATAAAAAGGTGTTACAGGGAAGTATTGCTGCTGCCCATCTCATCCTTACACTTCTCTTTTGGAATCCAGTGCTGGCTACTTTGGAAAACAGCACATAGATCTGATCAAATGAATATACACGTTCTTACATTATTTTAAGTTTTGTTTCCAGAGGAAATTGCCAGTGAAGCAATCACACTCTCTCTGTCCATCTGTCTGCCTGCCAGTACTTCATGCCTCAATACAATTTCGAGTCAGCAAATTAGTTTTGGCAAAGTTTTCAGAGATTATTTTATTCTTACAGATTTTATGACGACGTGGCTGTTGGGTACAACAGACCCAACATCTATTGGTGTAGTAAAAGCAGACACTGCATTTGTCAGCAGCAGCAACCAGCGCACTCACACACAGCTCCAACGAGCAGTTTGCCAGTGTTGCCATCCTGTGCCAGAGGACATGAGGAATAGGAGCACTGAAGTTACTCCATTATCACGTTGGTGGTGGAAATCATAAAAAGGAAATAAATTTTTAAAAAGGAAAAAAAAAAAAAGGAAAAATTAACTTTAATCATTCCTCCACATAAACAATTTTGCCTGTTAAACTCTATTACTGCATGAGAAGACAGGGGTATTGTAATAACCAGTTCTGAGAGAAGCTGAAATTACACGAAGCCCATCCTGCCCCCCATGTTCAAGTGCTAAGCCTGAGGGAGGAGACAGTATAAGCATGCCCTCTGTGGGCAACAGAAAGCGGAAGACTCTTCGCCTGTGAATGTTAGGACATGCGTACACCCCCAAGTACGAAAGGACACAGAATGTAGCTCGCCAAGGTAAGATAAAAAGCAAGTAGCATTAAACACACAAACAATCTCCTATAAAGGTGGTTTCTTCCTAAAATCAGTCATTGTGAAGACAGAGCAACTTGAACAGTAATATTTTTGACACAGCTTCAGTAAGAGCTTAAACACACGCAACAAACTTCCAACTTGGAATTAGTCTTAAGAGCCAAAGATTTGAGAGACTAAAATTTTTGCTTGTTTAAGGAGAGAGGAATAATCATGTCAAAACAACCTATGCTTACATGGTTTCCTTTGATACCGTTACTGGAAGGGGATAAAAGCTACATTAATACTTTACAATATCTATATTCATTTCCAGAAGCCCAACTAGAGGTCCATTTCAGAGTTCCTAAGTCATTTATTGTTAGAGATAAATCCAAACTAAGAAAACAAGATTATTTGCTTTTTTCAGCTAGCCTCCTTCCAAAACATAAATGAAACGAGAATCAACAAGAACGGCAATTCTGTGGCAATAGGAAGTGACAGACTTTCAACAGGTTCTTATTTCAAAGTGTATAAAACACAAAGATTCCATAGCTTAAGCCTGAATTGCTATTGACAATAAAGCAAAAGTATTTTAACTAAAAGAAAGAAAAACTCTTCCCTGTTTTTGCTACTGATGTGTATTACAAGGCAGAAAGCAAATGGAGTAAAGTATTCTTTATTTAATGATGATGCTATACTTTACATGCAAAAGCGCACTTGTTTTCTGCAGCCCACCAATAACAAACAGAGGAAACATGCATTATTGATTACTTGTCTTCTTTTGAATTAAAAAGAAGCGTTGAAATTGTCCACAGAGTTACTATGAATTTTATTTTTTCAGATCATTGTAAATGCAAATCTGGCTTGCAGAATGGAAAAGAAAAAATAAGATTTTTATTAGAATTAATTTTTTGTAGTAAAACAAAAAAAACAAAATAAAAAAAACCATAAAACCAAAACCAACTGGCAAATATAGATCAACATCAAGTGACATAGTTTCAGGTGATAAGCTGGGAGTTTTAGTGACATATAGGTAGCCAAGGAGCAGGAGTTACATGGATGAAAACATTTGCAGAGAGCAGAGGCATTAGCTCCCCAGCCTCTCAAAGCTGTAAAATACCAAGTTGTATTTCTCAGTAGAAGATTTTCCAGCTCTGTTTTTTCAAACTAAGTTTCTGTTTTGATACGAATTTCCTGCTGTCAAATTATACAGACCCTAGACCACCTTCTTAGTTCCAGTAAAACTCACATTCATTAAGTGTTTCACTCTTTCTACAGGCTGCATCTAATCGCGGACACTTAGCTCAGTCACTCGATAATACGACACCCAGAAGTGTTAAACTACTTGACCTTAATCCCTAGCAAAGGCTCTTGATTCTGGGGTTAGTTACCCTACTAAATGCAACCGGAGTTGATTAGTGCCAAACACAGTTCAGATTGAGCTACAAAATCCTCTCCTTTTTGCTTTCCCTTCTCCCTTTCGCCCTCCTCTACCAACACCAGCTACAACCATCGCTCTCTCTGCGGTCACCCTTCCACCTCTTCAGCCTTTTCCCTCGTAACCCACCTCTGAGAAGTTGTCCCCACTCCAACCCCATAAAGTCCCCCACCTATAAACTACTTCTGTACTACACCCAAGCTTTCCTCTTCTCACCTGAGGACTCCCCTTCTGTCTTTTATAAGACTTTTAAGCTCTTTCTCACTCCTGTGCCCATAAATGAAGGCCTTTTTTTAGTATCTTGCCTATTATTCTCTATCCAGTGAGAAATGAACACATTTTAACAAATCAAGAATGCATGAAAAATTCATTCATGTATTTGTACAAGTCTTTTAAGACACAATTATGAGTCCTTGATTTGCCATATTTTAGAAACTGTCCAATTAATAGCAGAAATCCTAATTTGTATAAAGCAAATTGACCTACTGTACTGTTCAAGATGGTATCTTTATTTAGAATGAGTTTAGAGAGGAATCCAGAAGGATGTTTAAAAAACAGACAATATACCATTGGGAGATGTTTTATTCATAGAGACATTGTGAGAAAAGGATTGGAAACACTGAAGATGACTTAATTACAATCTTGAAATTAATGACACAATTATTTCTCTAGGCAACATATGAACTTTAAACATAGGCTGGGTCTGTACTGGGCTACAGATTTTGGGGAAAGAATTAGACGTAACATGATTTATGATCTGTTCCACATTTTTCCTGGATTTAATCTGATCTGTTTGGTTTTTTCAAGTAAAACTATAAAATAGTAAAATAAAAAATTATATCCTTTTTTAATATGAATTCCCTGCAATCCTGGAACAGGTCATCTCGTTTGACCTTCAGGCAACAGTACAGAAATTCAGCCAAACATACAACTATGGAAGTGCATTTTGCACATAAAAGGACTTTAAAATAAGCAGCCCAGAGCAGGTATGTAGAGAGTGGGGAGGAAGCACAAACACTCCTCCTCCATCTTATGCCCTCCTGTGAAGCACAGCTGAAGCACAAATACAAACAGACGGTAAAGCAGCTTGAGCTGGCAGAGTAAGTAGAATTTAATATATAGGGGTAGCCAGACTTGAACCAGTTCAGAGGACTACTAGTAAACGTGGTCAAAGGCTGCTACCCAGCAATACCTATAGAAGTGCCTTTTGTGGTGTCATTTAAACATCCTTCTTAATAACTTTGGAAACATTTGGTAAGAACTCTCTATAGAGTTGTGACTGCTCTGAAAACTACAACAAATCTGGCGTTAATACCTTCTGCTTTTTTAATCACAAACAAGGATATAGTGAGGTGATAATAGTTCAGCTGGAGCCAATACGTTCTTCATATCACTTCTAGACACAAAAGGCAGTGTAAAGTGATGACTGAGACACATTAAACCAGTGACATATGTAGTGCTGTTCTTGCTTTTTATGTTTCCTTTGTTCACTTTCTACTTACTTGCTGCTGAATGCTACACTGATGAAAATGAACTACTGATTTAAATTAAGTCAAATTTTTTAGCAGTCACAGTATGGCCAAAACCACAGTCTGCAGCTTTGTAGCCCTATGAACATAGCACGGCTGTTCCTTGTAACAGGAACAGGCTACATGTTAACACAGATCTCACTCAGGTTTTCTCTGGCCTTTCATGGACTGCTTAAAAAAAATTGTTTTATCCTGCTAAGTTAAAAGAATTGTCTGATGATCACTACCTAATTGGTTTCAGGCTTTGTATGACTGTGATGTCACATCTATTGTTATATGCATATATATTTCTGTAACTATTAGTAATAACAAATAATTATTCTGTACAGAATTAACTATCTCTGATCTTAGTACAATAAAGCAGTGTAATGGAGTACAGCCATGGGACAATAGCAGAGGCCCTGAAAGCGTAGACACAAGATGATGACATATGTCAGGCTAAGTGAGCACTGGTTAATTACTGGTCAAATGCAACGCAATCGTAGGTACTTGCTAAGTCTACTTTTAGGAATGAAGTGAACAAAGATCAACTTTTCAATTTGCATAAAACACCTAATAGGTAATAAACTCAGATGTGATGTAGATTTGCAGATCAATGACACGAGCACAGCATAAGACATACTCAAGTGTAAAAACAGCAATCCCACCAAACTGACTCCCAGAGGAGACCCAGGAGCAAGAAGGCACCAACATCATACTGGTCCTAGTCAGGAGCAGAAAGCGGCCCCCACTATCAAAGTCCTTCTTCACATGAAAGACTGCAACACTGAAAATTCTCCCGAGGTTACACAGTCATATTGTTGGGGTGCTGGTACAGACTTTTTATTTCCTGTATAGTTCACATACCCCACAGCGGTTAACAGCCTCTCTGGCAAAACCACATATAATTACTCTGCTTCAGTTCATTTGCAAGGAAAGAAAGAAAAAAGAAAACAATCAAGCATCCATTTAGAATTTCAACATGTAGCATGAGCCAGAAGTGAAATGCAGAAGTTTTATTTGTTTTCTTCACAAAGAGCTCAAAAAGCAAAAACGCACAGCGTGTTTTTAAAGCACAGAATGTAAGAAAGCGTTTGTTTACTGACTTACACTATATATTGGACATTTGGGATTTTTTTATTATAATTTTTGGCCTAAGCTAACTGACCTGGAAGAACTTATTAATTACTCCATGCCTTAGTTTGCCCATCTGAACAAAACATACTGTCACCTGAAGAGCCTTGAGAGGTGACTTTGATATTTTTAATAGAAGTGCAAATTCATACTGCAGGTCTACAAATTGCAATGCATTTCAAACAACTAGATTTTAAATAAGACTTCTTTGATCGTCGAGAGAGAATTGTGGAGACTTCCTGTTCTCAAAACTAGATTTTCAAGTTTAAAGACTATCACTTCAGCTTCTATTCCCACTATACTGTAAAGTGTCTTATGTTTTTATTATTTGTAAACAAGTAATTTCTTTAATAAAAGGAAAAAACCACTCTTACTATGCTGCTTGAGGCATGTGGTAACATCATAGATGAGTTTTGTCTTTTATTCATGTTAGGATTTACAACTAAGCAAGACATAGCTTAACATTTGTAAAACTCATGGTATTATACAGGAAACTACTTCAGTAATTCTCAAGGTGATTCTTCACTTATTACTTTGTGGGGGGAAACAAACAAAAACCACAACACACCAGCTGGGCTCAAATCTCTTCAGCTTGTACTCTGACCCAGATGTAATTTATTTTTAAACAGGGTGGAAAAAACCCCACTCAATTGTTGGAGTTACCCAAGTATTAAAAACATAAGTAAATAAAATGTTTCAGCTATTAAAACTGTGCCTGAGATGTGTTCTCCAAATTAATATGCCTTTAAAGGATGTTTGAGATAGCAACATACACCTGGCACAGTGAAAAGAAATGCTTTTTAAACAGAGATGTATTGATGTGGAAATGAAACGTAAGGTCAGTGCAATATTTTATATTGAATCACTTCCATGAGAAGATGATGTTCAGATTGTTTTGGGTGCCCTGGTCCTCACAGCAAATCTGTTCTCCTGTAAGTAATACAGGAAAAACAAGTAGGGAAAGCCTGTCTTGCCAAGAGGAAAGAAACGGCGCAAAATAAAAGAAATTAGTGGTCATTCTCTCATGGCACAGCTAAAAAACATTCTTATCTGCCTTGCAATTGTTGTACTTCATTGCAATGAAAGTATCTCGCCTGTCCTTAAAAGGAAGGTGTAAGGACACATTGGACCACGCACGTTGCACTTACCACAGCATGCCATGGGCCTGGCAGTTACTGTGGGGCAGCAAACACGCAGTCAAGTGTTACCTTTACTGAAATGTGTACCACGAAGGTACTGGTTAGTGTGCTTTATGTTCACAGCTTCTGACTTACACTGAGCAGACACTTGGCATCACAGTCATACTGTACCTGGAGAACAAATTATAAGGAAACTAGTCCTGCTACTTAAAATACCTCCTACCAGTCTAGCAAGACTTGCCCCACATAGCTAAGTTAGGTACATTCAGAACCTCTGGTAAACAATTAAATAGCAAGTACACTATTCATCCAGTACCAATATGACTCATGTTTACTAATCCTGTGTCCTGCTTCATTTCCTTCATTCAGGACAAAATCCCGTGTCAATATCACTAGAAAATATGCGGGTCAGAGCAATTAAGAAAAATTGAAATTATACATGTCTATTTTTTTAAAAAAGCCTGTTCTTTTTAAAAGGTATCATCATCCCATCCACTACGACCATCTGCAGATTCTGTCGCTCCACAAACGCTCATATCCAAACACGCTGAACAAAGTCTGACAGCGTTTCAAAAAAACGTGAATGGGTGCTCCTGTGCTGTTCAGAAGCTGCTGGGAAAGGCACAGCTGTACAGGGATGACTGGCAGGAAAACGAGGCCTTTACAATTACAGAGAAAAGTTTTGTCTGTTTTGGCATGTAATAATTTTCACTAAATATATTTTTTAAAAGCAATGTCGTCTTTCGTATTCAATGATGTTCCTCACAAACAGAGAGCATTGGAGCATTGCTGTGGGGGTCTGGATTTTTCAAAAGAACTAGTTGAAGTTAATGCCATTTTAACTGAGTTTTGGAGCAAAGTTTAATCGGAGAACTGATTACAGCGAGCTAAGGATGCTCCCAGTTTAAAAGTTACTTAATACCTTATGGTAAAGCTGTGTGTGCTGACTTTCTTACCCTTCTTCTAAAGTGCAAGCTGTTAAAAATGCTAATTGTCTGAATTCACAAAATTCTCCCTTCAAAGAGAAATAAAACTGTGTTGAAAGGCAGCTTTTGAATACGATCTTGATTCTAAAGCAGCCTATTTAGAGAAAATGGGATCCATAAATGTCAACACCACCTGTAGTCTGCCTGAAAATGTGCCTGCTTTCTGACAACAGCATTGATAAGCCACAGGCACACTAGAACAAACATCCCTTACTTTATCTGTTAGAGAAAAGTTGAAGGAGGCGGTGGTTACTAGGAAACTTTCTGTTCCTAATTTGTTCCATCAGAAATCTGCAAATACAAGTATAAGCATCAAACAACACTAAATAAAATTCAGTAGATAAACATTTTTCCCTAAGAAGCCAAGAAAGTTAATGAGAAGCCTGCTTGGCTTTGGTGACAATCTCTGTAAGTCACTGCAAGAACACGCAACATTAAAGGCAAATTGTCTTCTGAGGACATTGTGACCAGAGAAAAAGCTGTATGACACCGTATACGAGAAGCAGTCACTCTGACAATGCAAAACCCAATCTTCTGTCCTCTACTTATAGGAAGGACATGACAGAAACAACCTTTAGGCAGGCAGAACGCCTTAAAAGAGGTTATGAAATAAATACATTTAGAGAATATTTTACATTAAACGATTGGATATAAGTTACAGTTATTCCAATTATGAAGAATGAAATTTTGGTATTGTGATAAACATAGCTAAAAAGAACAAAGGAGGAATAACTATAGCTAGTAAAGGTTTTTTGTCAGCTACAGATTTCCTGGGGGAATTTTTAATAATGGATGTCATTTTTCTACAGGAGTTTGTGTCAATAAATCATGATGAAACAAAATGGTGGCTTAAACCCAAAAAGAAAATAGAGACTTTAAAAAAAAAAAGCCCATAAAGTTGTAAAAAACTTTGTGGTCATTTTTGAAATGAAAGGTGATCATAACAAAAGAAAGGAATGAAAGTGTGGTGTTCTAATGAACCTTTTTCTACCACTGGTTTCTTATTTTGATTGTCAGGTTATTTGTAGACAGAGGGAAAAGAAATAGGAAAGCGAAAAGAAACCTGAAGTCAAGCAGCATTGCAGTCCTCTGTGAAATAGTCATTACTACCTGAGAACAAGACAATTTCAGTGTTGCTTTGCATAAAATTCTTTAGAGGGGAAGAAAAAAAGAAAAAGAAAATCCACAGATCACAGGAGTTACCGAGCAAAAAGTAAGGTCAATGACCCATTTAGACCAACATCCTACTAATAACAGACTTTTGAATGTGCAAATCATATTGTAGCAGATTCCAGTGGTTACAAGCACACCTGGACATATATCCCAGAACATACAAAGGGTCTTACCATCACGAACCATTCTCACAAACTGGGGAATCACTGAAAGGTGGTTTTATTTTGTGTTTTCCCCCACCCCTCCTCTGCAAAAGTCAATATATCTCAACCATGCAAAGTCTGCATCTTTCATGCAGGTCTTTTCTTCAGACTCTTAATTCCTCTGTGTTTGCAAGACCCGAGTGAAAAAAGATCCAACATACAATTTAATACTTCCCCACACCAGTTCAAGATCATTTCCCCACAGCATGTTAAGTGTACTGTCCAATTCAGCTTCAAATAAAATCAAGCCACAGGGCTTCAAAACCACTTCAGACAGATTATTGCAAAGTCTAATACGTTTTATTGGTTCTAAGTAAAAGGCTTTCTTTCATTAGCTTAATTTAATTCCCTTAGTGAGTTGCTATTCTTTTGGATCTACCAAAATATTCCAATTACTTCATAGCAGTTATAAAAGAAAGAGCCTTTGAATACCTGTTGATACATCCTTTCAGCTAGCAAGCCTTTTAAAAATCTAGGCCAAACTCTCTATTACTGTAAATCAACATAGTAAAATTGAAATTAATTACAGCAAACATAAATCTGGCATACTGCAAGAATCCAGGTGGAGGCAGGATTAAAAAGATAGACAAAACAATAGACATTTATTATGTTTCACCTGTGCATTTAGCCATCAAAGGATGGCAAAGGATAAAAATCCAGTTCTATTTGAAAAGCTAATAATAACACTACTTATTCTGCAAAAGTAACTTGGGAGAGTATTTGCAAATTCATTGGGGTTGTCCGTGTTCCTATTTGAATTTTTTTTCCCCCTTTCTCAATACAGCTAAAGCAGGGGATGCCTAAGTTTCAAACAAGTACTAGAAGGTTAACTGTTCCTGAATGTTAGACAGGGCTTTCTTAACCTGCTTTCACTAATCTCACAGATAAGAAACTCATGTGAAGAGGTTATTTCTATCAGTTCTCGTTTTCTCTTTCAATTAGCAGAGAATGCCTGCACTTAGCATGCACCAATTGAGCTGCTTCTATTATTTTTACCTAATAAAAGAATTGTAAGGTTCTCTGGAGCCTTGAGACATGCACAAAATCAGACAATACTTTGACCTGAGGAAAATTCTCCTCATTTGTTGGTTCCCCCACCCCAAATGCTTCTGTGATTTTTTTTTAATCGTCTCATCACATATACTCATTAACAATATTGATTTAACCACAAATGAAACCAAACTCTTAAATAGCTACTGAACAAGCAGAACAAAGGCAATAGAAGCCAAGATTTCCCCTGTCCCAAACGGCCCTACTTATACTCCTCAATAGATGTTGGAAAACCACATCATTTGTAGGCACAGCTGAAAACATCAGCCTGTATCATTCGCTCTCAGACTATCATAAAGGACATAAAACAGCAGCAGTTAAAATGGGAATCCTTGATTTTGATATACAAAAAGAGGACATTTGCCAGAAGTGTTATACATTCTGACTCAAGCTTCATAGACCCATACTTTAGCTATTAACCTAGAACTGAAGCTGTGTTAACAGCTTGAACCCTATTTGTAATAATCACTCCATCAAGTTCTACAGAAATTCCAGAGTCACACTAGGATTGACACATTTTTCTTAAGTTTTATATATATATAAATCTACTGTAGAATTCCCAAATAAAATTGGACAAGATGGGTCACAACTTCTGGATAATTTTTCCATGGAAGTAGTTTCTTTCCCTTCTAACTTGGATTTTGCATAATATCAATCTCTTCCCTCCTTCTGACATCCCCCATTAGCTGAAAGTCAGATAAAGAACAAAAAGAAGAACTAACTTCTCAGTGTCATCTTCCTTAGCTAAAGTGTCTTGCCAGGACATGGATGACCAAGGATCGCCTTCCTGAGCGTGAAGAGGAGACAGATGTTTAACACAGAGATTTTTCTATGTAGACAGAGCCTGGCTCAGAACTGAGACTGTGACACTGCCTCAGCTGCCAGGGACTCGGAATGGGGGGTGCCCCAATTCTCATCTCAAAATCACCTGGGCAGTTTTGGGATTGTGCTACAATCGTCTGTGGTTTTGCCACCAAAATGTGTTCGTATTCACAAGATCACACAACTGAGTCTATCAATTCTTCAACCAAATAATTGACTGTCTTGCACTTGAATATTTTATAAAGACTTGAGAGAAAGCTTATTTTGAAGCTTAATTCCTGCGATACAATGTCAGTTTCAGAAAGCTGATTTGTTCTTAATGCAGAAAACTCTTTCAAAAAAAATGTTGCAGCCTAAGAAAATCTGTAACTAATGAAGAAATCCTTAAATATATCTGGACAAAATAAGAACCACCCTTGGTGGTAAACTCTCATAGACAATGCAAAATAGATACAACTTATCTCACCGAGGAACACTGCTGAAGTACCAGAGAGACCGACAGCACAGCCAACTGGCTTTTTAAAATTTAAGAGACAATCAAGAAAGATTGCTTCAGTAGATAAAAGCATTTTTCTACTTGGTCATATATTTATATGAAATTTAGGGTTGATACCAGGCCTCTCAAAATTCTAGATAAGAATATCTCATGAGAATTAACATATTTCCAGCTTCCATCTGTGAGGTCATTAAAGCTCCAATCTGTTCAAAACCAGAAAGTCAGGCCCAAGTGGAACTGTCTCAATCTGATTTTCATACATCTTGGAGATAGGTGCCCAGATTTCTAATTTAATAACAGTTTGGGTCAGCTATAAATTCTACATTCTATAATTGTCAGATTACTTGCTAGCATAATGAACCAAGATTCAGGTTTCAAATCTTTGTTGCTGTAAGTTTTTTAAAGAAGTGGGTTTTTGCTCGAGCCCACTTCTGTTCAGAAAAAAATTAAATTGTGCAAGGTCCCCAAAGGGCAGAGAGAAAATTCCAAGGCATGATACAGAAAACCATTTTGGGGCCAGGAAGCAGAACATTGGTGCTAACACAGTGCCAGGTTTGGTGTGATAAGCTCTACCTTGGTCATACTGCCCTGCTACTTCCCTTGCCAGGGCCCGCAGGCACAGGGTTCTGAGCACTCACTTGTCACTGCATGGTGTAAACAGGCTTTGAGTTGCTTCTAACTTACCCAGTTAAGGAGGACAAAGTCTGCTTGTTTAAGAGAAAATTTGGGCCACTTTTCATGCCTCAAAGCTGTTTCCCTCCCACCGCTCCCTCCCAAAGCTTCAATGTACTCCTCTACAACTTCTTGGAAAAAATAAACTTCACGGGATTTCTTACAGAAATGTCAAAGGAAAGGTTAAACTGCTCCTGTCTCATTCATCAAAATTATTTTCTTCCTCTTTTCATACTTTTTCTGTGGTACAAAATAAAGTAGCAGATGATTTGAAATAGCACTAAATGACAAATACAGGCGTTCTCTTTTCAGCCAAAGAAATCTGCAGTTAGATCATGTACAGAAACCTCTAACAGTTGACACTATGTTTTTTTTCCTTATATATCTGATTTCTGACATTCAAGAATGTGACCTTCAAAACTAATTTCCTTTTGAGTCTGATTTTTTCTGTTCCTTCTTGTTTAACAGTTATTAAGTATGTCATAAGCACACACTGTACATGAAAGCAGAGAACTACCATAACATAGACGTTATTTTTTTTACATTTGTTCAAGTTTTCATCTCATCAGATGCATCTGCTTCAAGGTAGCGTTTAAACAAAATTCTTTCAAGTTAATAATTTTTTCCCCATATTTATTTATTTTAAAGCAGCACCTGTTATCTCTCGAACTCTGGCTGCTTGCTGTACCTTTTGTGGTTCCACAGCAGCTCACCGGAGAAGAATTTGGCATATCTAAACTTTTAAAGCAATATTCACCATGCCTCATTCCACTTAATTGCACCTAACATGGCGGGGGGGGGGGGGGGGGGGGGGGGGGCGGGAAGAGGTGCAGAATTTAGGAGCAAGGGAATAGCATCTTTTCTGTTGTTACTAATTTTAGATAGGGCTTTCCCCCCCCTCCATGCTGAATCAGGAAGACACAAACCAGGCCCACGATAAATTATAGCAACTTACTAACACAAAACTGGACAAACAATCATTGAAAGAGTGGTTTTCTACATGAAAAGCAGATGAATACCTCTGCAAGCATAAACACAGAAGACACTAAAGGTGTCACTAAGTGCCTTTAACTACTCACTGTCCATTACTTTGGAGAATTTAACTATTTCCAATGTCCATCTGGAATGCAATTCCAATTATAATATGAGAAGCAAGCAAGAGAGATGAAAATATAAGTAGCCAAATCTAGCTTTTGAGTTTCCTAAACTGTCAAGAATTCAGATCCAAATTTATGATTTCTTGACACAGGCTATGTCTAAGCTATACATATTACAGCCAAAGGCTTATGAAAATGAACAGGTCTAGTTTCAAGTATCTTTAAGAATGAGGATGTCCAAGGGAGTTAAGTGTCTAAAATCCCATGTCTGCATAATGGGGGGCGGTTTGCATTTTCATTTTTTTGTAATTTATTTTTCTACCAAGGAAATGATTCACCTATAAGCTGTATGAAAGAAGCAGGTACATAATTTTAGAACCGTTGCCTGAACATACAATCTGCCACTACCTAGCTTATGAGATACACACTTTCCTCCTAAATTCAGCCACCCAGATATTATGGTGTCATTTTTACCCAAGCTTTGTTGACAGGAACCCTGGCAGCCATACCTACCGAGCAGTAGCTGCCATACACTTTTTATTTGTGTCCCAAAAGAACTAATGACAGCAAACCTCTTAATTTATACACCTAAAACCCCTGAGTATCTTTCATTGTAAATGTACAACATTCTCCGTTATCTTTACTTCTTTCAAAGTGTAGTAAATCCACCACATAACTTTTATTTATGAGCTGGATAAAACTGAAAAACTAGGAAATACAACAAAGAAATACAGCTATATTAAACACAAGAGTTACTAGCCCTTAGCATACAACATTTAGCCTTGAGAGGAATGACAGTAGGTATTAAGACCTAACCCAACCCTATCTTCTTTCCTTCTCTTTGACGCTTCACCCTTTATCTCAAAGGCTTTCTACCACTACTTCCAAAGCTCAGTAATTGTATAACAAGGACGTGTCTATAAGAAGGCAGAACTTAAAGACTCCTTTCTTTTCTCAAAGAGTCGTGAAAACAGTCACGGTATTTCACTACTGTTTACGGTCTCTGGAAACAAAATCAGATTTCTTTTCTAGAGGCAAATGAGAAAATCTTATACTAGGACTCATTGTGTCTCGGAAAAGCAAAGATGCAGCCTTAAGTGAAGTTAGATTCTAAACTCTATATTCCACTCATTAAAAAGCTGATCCAGCTACTAATTATCTAAATTGCCACAAAACCGGAACATCCATTACCCTGAGGATTAGGTACAAAGAACACAGTGAGCCTAATCCTCAAGAGCTGATCTATTCTCTTGACCTATACGTAGATCTTCCCTATATCCAACGCCACCAGCACAACGAATTTTAACTTTCTGTAGAATTCTTCCCAAGGAATTACAGACAAAACAGGTGGAAGAGGCTTCCCATCAGCAATCCTAAAAAACAACTCCATTTTAATACTTGAAAGCAACAGAGGCAAACTGCCTCTTGATTAGACCCATGCAGCAAAAGGGTATCACTGGTACAAACAGAAGGCTGGAGCCCCATTTCAGTAACCCAGGACAGCATGGTGTTCTCTTTGCACTCCTTTCCAAAACAAAGGAGGCTGGGATAAGGCAGAAAAGCAGGATGGTGGTTTAAAGAAACCTTCAGAACAAGAAGGACCTCAATAGTTTTGCTGTGATGAGGCTAAGCACCACAAAAACTAGTTTTACCAGAGAGTATATTAGAAGGAAAGTTATTGAGAGCCAGATTCTTCTACTCCCATCAATGTTACGTTTATTACCTGCATTGCAGTAATGCCCATGGGTACCAGTAAGACTAAGACCATGTTGTAGTCACCATGGTTAAATATTTATGGGCACTACCCAAGGATTAAGACTCTCTTGAAAAATTAAAATAGCTTACCTACTCCCAGGTACAATCTTTGAAAGTTGAATTATCAACATAAAAGCACCTTCAGCTACTTGAATAACAGAGAGAGAAGTGAAAAGTACCATAACCCACATGAAAGATGTGTTGCTTGTCAGTACCATTGGCTTTTTTTTTTTTTAATCCCTGCAAATTTTCCTACCTCTATCTAGGAAATAGAAGAGAAAGGTGCATGCTAAGGGGCTAAGAGACTCTTCATCTTGCCTTCCCACTCATAATCTTAAAATGACTGTCAAAAGACTTGTTTAATTTCCTGTGGTACGGAGATCACGTTAATCTTCAGTGATAGGTGTTAACGAAATCCTATAAGCAGAGCTAAGTTCTATGCACTGAAACTTAAAACCATTGACATCCATCATTAGTAATTATTCCTATGCCCAAATAAACCTTTTTATATGACAATCACTACATATGTTAACTATAATTCTGAAGTGCATGTGTTACTACTGAATTAAAAGTCTTAAGTATTTACAATTTGTTCTAGACAGGTAGCAAGCCTTTTGGTTTTAGAAACTTCTGGGTTTTTCCCGAAATTAAATCTGACAGTAATATGCAAGAATTCTTGAAGTGAAAGCCACTCATACCAAAATCCCTAAAAATTATTAGCATGAAGATAGCTGATCAGACCCAATGAGGCTTTACAACTATTTTTACCTAGAAACCATTCACTCTTGAATTTATTTTCACTTGGACAAACTTAAGTACCACCACAGAGTCCATCAAAGCCTCCAAACCTACTACTCACAAGCATTAAGAGAGCCAGATTTCAAGTGATAGCTAAATGTTTAGCTAAAAGAAGTGATAGGTAAAAAGTTTATGTACCTGCTAATAGGTGTATTTTCCAGTCTATATGTTACCTTCTCGTGATAATCTCGTACCTGAAAACATGCACCCTTGAGCTGTTTGCTGATTTACTTTTCCATTTGAACATATACAATGAAGTCTTTCCTTTGTCCCGAGGTTCTCATTTGCTGCTTCAGATACACATAATAAGTTTTCTGCGAACAGTCCCCAAGCCAAAAATTAACTGTACAGACTGCTCAGGAAAGAGTAGTCAGTACCAAAACACAAGAAAATCATCACCATGTAGAGATTATCACAGAATTGTTAGAACTCTTCTTCTGTCTCTAATGGTCAGTATTACAGACATTCCTCTCAGACACATCACACAATTCTGCAGAACCCTGAATAGAAGGTTATCAAGGACCACAAAGTCTATTTCTAACTCTGCACTTTAATAGTCTCATTAATATACTATGTTTGACACATGGATTCAAAAGGTGTGTCTGTAGCAGCATTCTAGAACTTTAGGAAAAAAATCTCACATTTAGGCTCCTTGTATACACTGTCTGGCATTGCAGAGTGATCCAAGAGTGCCTGAACAGAATTCCTTTCAGACATATCTAATCCAAAAGATGAACTCCAAGATCATATTTAACACTACCAAACCACTAACAGATGCTCAATTCACAATCTGAACCCTGAGAAGTGTATAAAGCAGAGACATCAGGTTCTCAGCACCATCATTTTTGACACTAGAAAACCTATTCTACTGTGCTGAATTACTTTGAAAGTCAGCTTTGATGTCAGCTATGATCCAAGTTTTTGAAATACATACATGTTTCTATGCTGTCATTCATAATGACACAACACTGACCAATATTTGGGCCTCTGTGCAAGTTCTCAAGTAAACTGCTTTCAGTTGCAGAAGAGATGACCTTCCCACAAAGTCAACACCCAGTCAGAGCAGAAACACATTTGTTTTAATAGCACAAGCAATTGTTTGGCCAAGAAAGATGCATTAGGATCACCTGCTTCGAATCCAGGGCTAGCTCTTCCTGCTGCCTTGCCGTGATACCTTCTACCTTCCTACAGTTTTAATTTCCCTCTAAACTACAAACACCTGAAGTATCAGCAGCAAGAGTAACTAAACCAGTGGGGAACAGAGGCCAACCACTCTAGTGAGAAGGAGTATTAGAGAAGTCAACAAAAACACTCACACAAAAACCTTTTCTATTTTCTGCATCTCAATAATGAAAAAAAAACAGTCATGTAAGTACTTATCTAGTACAGTCTGATTTTTATCCACCATTTCTACATTCACCAATCAGTGCAGATACTGGTAAACCATTTTGAGTTTTCTGAAGTAGTAAACCACTACTGAGTTTTCTCCACAGATTCTGCCTTTGTTAAAAGGGCTTCTGTGACAGTGTATCTTCTTGTGTTGAAACTAGGCCCACAGTACAACCTGGTTGCCTTAATCTGCCATCACACATGCTCAAACCAACAACAGCTTTTTTCACAAGCACAAAAAACAACGGTTTCAGTATGGCAATCCCGGTAACCAACACAGCCTGTAACCCTGTACAACTGTTCCTGACGTGGCACTCTGATAAATCATACAGTGCTACACTGTAACACTGAAGCACTGTAATGGCAGCAGGAAAGATATTAAGATATCTAGATTTTTTAAGGGAATAGATGTTTAGAATCTTCCATCTCTCTATGGGAAGACTTCAAATTTGCATGGCTTTTTTTGGCTCAGTTTTTGAGGTTTAATGCTTTGGTAGTAGCCTTTCTGATTCCACTCTCCTGCAAAACAAGTTAAAAGAGAGTGGGGAAAATTATTTATTAGACTGCTGGAGGGAGGTTGATTTTCTCTTAGAGTATTTATCAAATTCTTTCAAGTCTCTGTGGTTCAACATATTTAGCTACATCAAAGCCAAAGCATAAACTTTCGAGTTCTTCATTTACTGCTAAAATCCACATTCTTGGATGCCAAAATGTTTACTACACTTTCCCCAGGCTTAGGAGTTAGTGATCTTGTAGCTGTATCTGTACCAAAACTATTTTGGACAATTGCAGTCTGCAAGAATATTTACTAAAAATATTTACTAAGAGAAGAACAGGTTCATTGTTTACACTAGGAAGCATAAATTAAGACTAAACGTTTACAGGAAAGCCTTTTTTTATTCCTTCTATCCCTGCAGCCATATTCTCAGTCATACTTTTGCTCTCAAAACTTGAATTTATAACATGAAATAAAAATGGTGTCATCTGCCATCACAGTAAAACACTAGGGTTCACACTGTGCTTTGAAGACAATGGAAATTTTCCCTTCCAGGTGTTGAGGTTTCCTCACACTATGCTTCTAAACCAGCAAATTGTACCCGAGATGCCCATCTCTCTACTCTCAGCTCGTCTCAAACATCTGAGATATATCACCAGATGTCAAGCTGAGAGACACCTAACAGAAGCAAAATATTGCTCACCATGGTGAGTGCGTAACACTGACCTGCTGTAAATTTTCCCCTTCTGTTGATTACTCATTAGTACTTCAGCTGGTTAGAGAAAGCGTGTGTGAGAGTTTCTGTCTGAACCCTACTTCTCAGGGTTGCTGTACTCAAGGTTGATAAGCACATTTCCAAAAGGCTTCATGACAAATTGTTCCCTGTTCACGATAGAAATAAAACAATGGATGAAGCAGAACATCAGAATTTCAAAGAGAAAGTTTCTCACCCTTAAAGTAGATATTGATTCCTCTCACTCATAACTAGAAACAGTCTCTTACCAGGTAGCTGAAAGGACTACATCGCTATACTGACTTTCGCTCAGGCGTACTGAAAGGTTTTCTGCACCACCCAGAACTATAGAACCTAGAAATCAAGCATTAGTTCACATTAAACACTATCTCGTTGCGGGGGGTCGGGGAAGAGAAAGATAGCAAAAACCTTACTTTCAGAGGCTACACAGAAGCAGAATAAGCAGAAAGTTACATTTCCAACTTCCCATTTCCACAGATCCCAACAAGTCTAAGTCATAAATTACTACGTCTGGCAATAACGGCACAAAAAAAGCTCAAATGCAAAGTATCTGACAGCTTGAGATAGACATTTGGCCAAATTAACAGTCAGCATCTTCAAGCCACTGTTAAATTGCAAGGTTTGTCCTCTTGCTGAGTAGTGGTCCCTCTGTGCTGACTGGTTACTATCACCAGAAATCTTTTTCCTTTTTCAAAGACATGCTGATTACACAGAAGTTTGATATTGAGGAAGCTAAACAAGCAGCTTGTGCGCTAATTTGCATGCAGCTATCACATTTACAGCTCTACCTCACAGTTTCTGAAGAGCCAGAATACTTTCCACATACTATGCTAGAAAAGTAATTCAATAGATTTCAATCCTTTTTACAAATTAGCCTTCAACTGGCAATTTTCACTGCAAAACTATTATAACAATTTGCTTTTCTGCACAAAACCAATTCAGTTCAAGCAATAGCTATTCAATAGCATTTTTCAAGTAAGGATAAATACACAGATTTGTCAGTTTGTATGTTCAGAAAGGCCTTTATAGGCTATTAATATATTTCCTACTCTATACATGGATTGTGTGCTACGTTGGTATATTATGGTCCATCAAATCTCTCATCAAAAAAGAAAAAAAGACAGCTTGCTTCATTCATATAATCAAGAACCACCACACCACCACCCCCAACCTCCAAAAAAAAAACCACCCCACAGCATTGAGGGATGGAGGAAATTTTCAGTCCTTCAATAAGCAGTCACCACTCATTGCGAAGTTGGTAGACAGAACTTCCTCCAAAAATACCATTCCTTACTGAACAGACAGCAGGATTAATCCCCAGGCATCAAGTACAATAAAAGCTTGGAACATTCTTTCTACAAGCAAGACGACGAATCAGTCTTTTCTCACCCAGAAACATGCCAACAATCCAACATGATGTAGTCACAAACACAAAAGAAATTATTGCAAAAAAAAAAAAAACGTTATCGTTTCAAGATTTAATATATGATAGAAAAATATACCTAAACCAATATGCTTCACACCATGTAATGATGAAAATTGCTCTTCTTGAGTCCAAGAGAAAAGCCATAAACCTGTATGAAATCCCAACTTCCTAAAGGTACAAACTAAGGGTTAGGGCAGGAAGCAGTAGAGTTCTTATAGTCCATTAAGAGCAGGAAAGGATGGTTACTGAGAACTACGTGTCCTTCTTGGATGCTTTGTTTGAGACTATCAAATAGAATACAAAATCTGAGGGAAACAAATCAAGTTAGCAATTTTCATTCAAACTACATTAATCAAATTTATGCTACAAGATAGAAAGACCTACCTACCTTTTTTTCTTATACTTTTGTGGCTGCTTTGGTCTACTTGTTAAAAGAAAAGAATTAGAATAACTTAAGGGCATTAAACTTCTTGGTTCTCCTTTTATAAAACACTTCTCATCTATCGTTAGAATTCCACTCACATTCTCCTAATGTACCTGAAACACATCAAGAATTTTCACTTGGTTCTTATTCCGGAAGTCTTTAGACTTGTTCCATCAAGTTGCAAATGCTGCCAAGCCCTAGCAGCAACCTGCATGTTGGAAAGTTGTGTATTTCTTTTATCATCATTACATTGCGGAAATCTAGTACCGTTCCAAGGGTGTGTTTAACACCTTTCAAAGGTACGCACTAACAACAATGTATCTATGATTTTATTTTTTTTTTTTTTTAAGGTCTTAGCTGGTCAGAAAAAGTACACGAAGCACTATATAATTTGAAAAAGGCCATTCCCCATTCCTCTGTGATTTTATTCAAAAGTAGAAATAATTAAACTTGCAAAGCATTACACTAACTATACTTAGTAACAAGTGTTATACTAATTACTATGCAGTGTTCTGAAAGAGGAAGAAATTTCTAGTGAATTAAAGAAGAGTGAAGTAAAATGATCAACAGCTCCAAATACAAGAAATATGAATTAACAATATTCTAAACATTTGTTAAGTAAGAAGCTGTTAAAAAAAAAAAAAAAAAACAATTCCCAAGAGTTTTAGTTAAAAAAATTCTATGCTTTCAAAATTAGTTATATGATCCATCAGTGGTTGCACAAAACCCCCACAGCCTTTGCTCTGCACATTTTACTATAATGTGCAATAGAACAAATTGTGTAAGTCACCCTGTTAAGAGCCAATGGTGGTAGAAACTGTATTAAAAAATAGAATAAAAGAGAGATTACTATATATGAGTTAAACATAAGAGAAAGGGAAAAAGCAATCAAAATTCAAAAAACACATCTGAAAAGCTTCTGAAGGAATACAATTTTGTCCCAAAGATCTTCTTACATACTGAAGGGCTGGTTTTGGGTGGGGAAGGGAAGGGTTTGGTTTGGGGTTTTGGGGATTGTCTTTGGTTGGTTGGTCTTTGTTCTTCCTAACCACAGAGGTAATCACATATCAATGCAAGGGAGAACTAAAAATAACTAGAAATAGTGCTACAATTCCCTGAAGTTGCACGGCATTTTTCTTCATAAACATCTCAAGTGGAATAGATATTTGCAGCAAGAGATAAGTATGAGCCATGGAAAACTATCAATTTTCTTTTCACCAAGTCTGAGTGCTTCCAGATAGGTAAGCTTCAGGGATTCATCTCACTCCCACTACCTGATCAGAACTGTACAGTACACAATTACTGTGTGGGGTGGCAGGAATCCAACCACGCTGAGAATGGAGGCTGAAGCTCATGGCTACACAATGCAAAGGTTTTACCTGACCCTCTCCCACCCCAAACATGCACTGTACGGGTAGAGCCGGTGGAGGAGTTGCCACTAACCTGTAGGGTACTGAATCCCAAACTTTAAAGGCTATTTACCATGGGGACATAAATAAAATGCACCAACAGGGAAGCTCAAAAGCAATGAGAGCCCCCTAATCACTCTAATGGCAATAATGCATTAGGTTCTGGGGGGGGGGGGGGGGGGAAAGCATTGGTCATCACTGCATAAACTTTTGTGGACAACAAAAACTTCAATTTAGTAGAATGTAATAGAAAATGCCTAAATAAGAGCACGTGTAACCCATCAAGAAAGACCCATTTAAGGTGGAGAAGCTAAGCATAGGCTACAGCACAACAATGCCCTCAACTGCTAAAAAAAGGCAAATTAATTAGAACACAGTAAATTCACAAATTCTGAGGTTCCTATTGCAGAACATTTAAACTAACAGTTCTTAAGTGTAAGAAGCCATCAGCAACATTACTGATAGAGTAATACCAGCCAGTTATGTGACTGATAACAAAACTTGTCTTTGGGAAACATGCACATACATGCACTCAAAAAATTTTCTGATGTAAAACTAAGGAAAAATACATACATAAGAAGGACGTAGTAAGAATTATCTTGTAAATCATGTGCAATCCTGTCTTAAATTCCCACTGTCAGGCAATATAATCATGTGGTTCAAAACCAGCCTCTTTTCTAGTCACTGTGTATTTCTATGCATTTCAAACCATGCTGCATTGAGAGGAGACAGTCCACGAAGTAAGAACGAGCAGAGTCCTGTTGGAAGCCATAACAATCAAATCCAGCATACTGCCAAGCTCAGACTGTACTATAACTGTAGTAATTCCTCAAATATGGGTTCATTTGTTATCTAAACCGTAACAGAAAAAGCAGAACAGAGGCTGGAGACCCCTTCATGGAGCTCAAAGCAAGACAACACCCACTGCCAAAGGAAGAACAGCTCTCACTTAAACTTACAAACTGTAACAACCTATAAAACCCTTCAAAGTTCTCTACTCTGTTTTCTTCCCAATCCTAGCCTCCACTCCATAACCTCTGACTGGACAGAGGAGGAAGCATTGTTCCATGGAGCTCAGAGAATTATAACACACACCCTAACTTCTAGGGCACCAGATCATACAGAAGTCCCCAAACGTCTCCACTCCGCCATGTCCCCATCCCTAACTTCCAATATAGTAACTGCAGCCCAATCTTAAATTGTATAGAATCAAATGATTAAGAAGTACTGAAGTGAAAAAAGGGCAGGTGGCACCTCTCCATCTTTAAAAAGCAGATGTTTTACCTTTCAAGACTCCCTTCCTGTAATTTAACACAGAGATCTTTGAGATAGCTGTCTACTTAACATTTAGTTGAATTTAAAGAAATACATATTATTTTTAAAATAATTACTAGTTCCTTTCTCTAGTTGACATTTTTTCTTCATCTGGAACTATATTTATTGGTTTTTAGCTTTCTGGAGTTAGTCAGCTACCATTTGGCAAGAATAGGTGAAAAATCTTTAACTAGTGCAATAGATTTTAGCAACTTTGCTACTTTTATAGAAATAGACTGATTTTTCAGGAATGCAAGCACTTCTAAAGAGGAATATAATAAACAGTTCAAGTAGTACCAGAAAAATATGCAACGCTAAAAGAAAATGAAGGCTATGCTATACTTGATCAAAACTGTGCAGAAGCTTAGATACACAGCATGCAATAACTTGCATTTAAACTGAACTGCCTAAAATAAGGCAAACATCGTAATAGTTTAAAGGTCTCCTAAAGAACAAGAGATATACCAAAAGAAAGACTTTTGCATATCTCTATCAATAAGAGACCTTTCTCTCACCAAGAAAGTGCTGAATATATAATTAAACACTAAAGAGTGCTACAGACATTGTAATATTCAGAACTATTCTACAGAGAAGAAAAAATCTCTTTCACTGGTTTCACAACTGTAAACTCAAATTCTATACAAGGGCTCAACATCTATGTCAACAGGAAAGACTGACTTGTGAGATACGCACATTTATCCATCTAAGTAATCCTTAGATCCTAATCATGCTCCTATTCACAGCACTTAGTACGATATACCACAATTCTATCTTTGTAAATAAAGGCACATGTTAAATGCGTTACATTATCTATAAGAATCACAACAATACCAAGAAATCTCTTATCTCCTTCACATGGACATTTTAGTCACATTAGAAAGAATCAAATTCAGTAGAAAAGCTTAGTAAAAAAAAAAAAAAGGAGCAATTAACTCCCTCAAATCCTGTCTGGAAAAGTTAACGGGCCTTGTTTAAAGAGATTTAAGTCAAAGAGACAATTGAGGGCCATGAAGATGATTAAAGGATTGGAGCACCTCTCTTATGAGGAGAGGCTGTGAGGGCTGGGACAGTTCAGCTTTGAGAAGTCAAGTCTCATGGGGGATCTTACCAATGCGTATAAATACCTAGCGTGAGGATGCAAAAAAGTTGGAGCCTGACTCTTCTCAGTGGTATCCAGTTAGTGAGCAATAGGCAAAGACTGAAATACAAGAAATTCAAGTTATAATTTAGAAAAAAAAAACCACTACCAAAACCAAACAGCATTAAAGAAACATGCCACCACTACTTTTTAAGTGAGACTGGAATGGGTTGTGGAGTCCCCATCTTTGGAAATATTCAAAACCTGACTGGACAACAGCCTGAGCAACCTGTTCCAGCTGACCCAGCTTTGAGCAGGGGTCAGACTAGGTGGTCTTCAGAGGTCCCTTCCCACATCAGCAATTCTGTGAAATCCCCACCCATAAATTACCAACAGGTTTATGTCACTGAGGACCTGCTGCCTGAATTCCTTGATACATTGATCTTGGTTAACAATTAATGCAGAGTTACCAGGTTCCTTCAGAAAAACAACACAGTTTAAGTTGGGTTAGCACTCCCAGTTAATCTAACACAGCATCTCGGTCTGAGCTACAGCCTTGATTTTTGTCCAAGAAATGATGTCAGAATCCAGGAGTCATAAGACATTATGTTTTTTAGTTGCTAATTTACACTTATTCTTGGAAGTAGACATTATCACTTTTCACTTTCAGTTTTTTAAAATTATTTATTTAAAACAGATACAAACCAGATTATTCATGTGTAAGAACAGGAATACAAGGTCAAACCAAAGATCCATTTAGTTCAATACTCTTTTTTCCCAGCAGCAGCCAACAGCAGATGACTGAATAACCTTGTAAGAACATGACAAGAATACAGGGACAGAGGGTACATAGTGTTCTGTGGGAATGTTCTTCTACAATCCAAAGTTTTGTGGGTCAAGAATTTCTTGAAAAGAAGTCATTTCTTTGCGTGCAATAAGTCTTAATAATTTGAATTTGTCGTCTACTTGTCAAATGGCTTTTGAACCCACATAAATCTTAGCATCTACATACAATGCATTGGATCAGCAACTTCCACAGCTTAACTTCATGCTGTGTGAGGGACTGTTTTCTTTAATCATACTGAGCCAACCACTTGCTGAGTCTGATAGCCCTTAATTCTCATACTGGAAGAGACAACTACCTCCTGTTCTCTTTTCCCACATCGTTCATATTTCCTCTCTGTTATCTCCTTTCCAGCCTAAAAGCTCCCAGCAAAACTGAGCTGTTATTGTTAAAAACAAAGTTCCATTCTGCTGATTATCCCTTAGCATTCTTCTCTAGAGCTTCCCTGGTTCTACTACATCCTGAGACAAGAAAAATCAAATCAACAGACAATATGAGATGCCTGCACAGTATAGATTTATAGAGATACCTAATGATGTGCTTTATTTTCCAGTCTCCATTTGTCTCCTAACAAATCTTAATGTTCTATCTGCCTTTCAGGTTTTTTTAACCACTGTTCTCAATAATTTCAAGATCTTGTTTCAGAACCTAAAATCTTTTTTATAAAGCTAGGGCTGTCCAGGATACATGGGTGGAAACTGTCATGTTTTACTTAGCCATATAATTTTAGCATCACTGTCTATCAGACTCTTGAAACATACTTTGCAGGTGCATTTGCCAGCATTTCACAGTAAATACATTCATCATACTTTTTCCTTACTGGAAGAGTAATTCTGTTATTAATGAAATACAATAACAAAAGTAATTTCTTACTTATAGTTTTCCATCTGGGTGAAAAAGGCTCCCAAGCCAATATTGCTGCTGCTAACAGCTGCACACAACTTGAGAGGCAAACTGAAGTCAGTATGAGCTACTACCAAGGGCTGTACTACAGAGTCTCCTCTGCGGTATCAAACAGTTCCCTGTAATCCACGTCCCAGTTCCATAAAAGACACCTACTTTTTGAATGCACAGCAAGTTAATTAATCTTGAAAAAAATCATTAATAAGATATTCAAAGTAAACTGTAAGTTTTCTAAATTCAATAGTTTGCAGTTTGGACAGTCCCGAAGCATGTTTTTGTAAGACTATAGTCAGGAACTTCACGACCAACATGCAGAACAGGAGCATCCAGTAGATATAAAAATGTATGCAACACAACTTTGTTGGTCTTATGTGGAATCATTTTTTTTTAAATCACAGAAATTACACTTTCTACCAGAAAAATCAGCTCAGTTCAAAATTCAAAATTGCAATGCAACAGTATTTGGGCTTTCCAGTCAAACTTGTTCTTCTAGAGTATTCTAGTATGCAAGTTTTCTATTTGTATTTCAAATTCTGCACCCTATCAGCACCCCAGATGGATTTATTTTGCCTTTAAATGGATTTCAGCTATCATATACTTCCTTTTTTCTAAAAAAAACTCAAAAATGTTTAAATCCCTTTGCCAGAGTAGCTCAGCTCTCATTACCATCCCACAGATCTCATCAGAAGTTCATCTTTTTGAGCCAGATTGTCCCAAACTTGTCATAAACATACCCAAGGAACACTATTCATTCAGAATTAACCACAAGCAATTCCATGGGGCAATCTGGCATGAATTCCAGTCTGAGCACCTACAGATCCCAAAAGTAAGTCTTATAAAATCTTTTCATTTTTGAAAACTTACTTTAACCTTAACAAACAGGTGGTTCATAACAGACACTCATCCCTTCACATATCAGCCTATGTTTCTTAGGCCAACTGCCTTGCATGCAGCAGTAAATCCAACCCTTTACCCCTATTCTCCAAAGCACTGAACTTCCTCACAACTCTTAAGTTTAACCATGTGGCAAGAAAGCTACATTCATTTCCACCAGTCCGAGCCAACTTCCTAACCATTGGCCTGTAAAGGAAAAAAGGGATGGAAAAAACCAAGGAACAAAGAGAAGAAGGAAGAGAGACTATGCTATCATGACTATAGGCTTGATGACACTCCTAAGAAAAGGTCCATGAAGTAAACTGAAAAGCGGTACTAAGATCAGTTGCCTTCGGTTTGTCTGGGATAAAGAGATAGTTTGCCTAAAGTCAGAGCTGGAGGGAAGAGATTTTACTGTTGGAACCAGGAGGCATAATAGGCTGTACAGCCTGCTTTAACCTTAACAGGTTATCTATGGCAGATTTAACTGTAGTCAGTTACATGAACTATATTTTAAATACAGCATTAATTAACAGTCCACCAACATTCAACATACAGATACACAACACATTCATGGCCAATGGCAGTGTACCAAACCAAATAAACCAAATAGATGCCAAATTTGATTGGCATCAGTTAACAATCACCTGCTTTTCAGACAAAAAAAGATAATCAAATGTGAATGTTTTATTTTATCTTCACCCTATAAACGATCATTTTAGTGTATCTATTAAGCATCAAAAGTGAATACAATCACAACTCTGGAATTCCCAGAAATATGTAGAACGTATTTCGGCAGCTCCCGAGTAGAAATGATGCTGTATTACTAAGCAGTTCACATTTTTATGTATTCCTTAGGGAATTTTCTGTACAGAGTTCTGTTATCAGAGAGGCAACTCCTGTCTTTTGTTTGTCTCTAACAACCTACCAGGATAATGAAATCCACAACTCAGCATGTCTCAGTGACAACAGAATCTTCTGGACAGACATCAGAAGACTGGCATGGCAGCAACTCCTGCCTCTAACGAAGAGGAGAAAATCTCCAGCACCAGATGTCCAGTTAATCCAGCCCCAAAGGCAAAAAAACCCCAACCAAACAAAAAAACACCCAAAAAAACCCAAACCAAAAAAAACCCACACACCCCCCAAGAAAAAAAAAAAGAGGGACCGTAGAGCAGATACATCTAGTCTATCTGATCTGAACAAGTACCAAACCTCAAGAAAAGGAAAATACAAAAAGAAACAAAATATTTGAATATTGCAGCCTTCATTCCAACCCTCTTAATTCTCACAAAAGTAACCCACAGCTCATTACAAAGATGTCCACACAGCAACATGATTCTATTGTAAACCTGCCTTGTTATTTCACAAGTGTCCCTCACCATGTTACATGCCGTACAAATAGACCACCTGCATAAATTAAAGTTTAACCTATGAATCAATTTAGACGCTGGAACCTCCCTTCAGCAGTGTCAAGTAAGCACAAATTTCTGTTGGCTGACATGCGGAAGTCTCAAATCCTCTCATCTGGTCAGAGCTCTAGTCTACACATAGGCATAACAAAAATCTTAAACAATGGGTTCCTCCCATGTGAGGCACATTTTGTCAAATATTCTCAGAAAATAAGAATTTGGCTTAACAGATGGAGCTTTGTATGGATAACCAGTGCAAGAGAAAGAAAACTTCGGGGAACTGTCTGGTTAGCATGTGTCTCTGTCTGTCTGTCCAACAGATATTCACCCAGGAAAAAAGATATCTATTTTAAGTTCTTCCATCTGACTCCGTTCTTTCATGCTTCAGTCATTCTTCAAAATAAGTCTACCGGATTTTCAAGTCTTTCTTGAACAGTCTTGCTGAAACTGTTTTGTTCTCTATAATTACTCATGGTCTTTAGTTAGGAGCTCGCCCAGCCGACCACCTCAAGCTAATATGTGGCAGTTCATAGTGTCTGCTTTCAGTAGCTCCCACTGAGATTAATGCCTTCTGCAAATTCCACACCACCAATGCAACACTTAATAAATATTTTATGACAATACTGTTTCTTAATTCGAGACTACGTATTCTTCTAGCACTAACTAATTAGTACTGGAACTAGGAATCAGACAGATTTGTCAGTTGACTGCATAAAACAAGCACAATACGACTCACCTTTCCCCACCTGAAAGACTAACCTGCAGCTGAATTGTTAGGAGCATGCCCTTCATCCAGTGCAAAATGGTACTTAACATATGCAGTGTTAAGGAGGCACATTACAAGGTGGACAGATTTTAAAGCCAGAAAAAACTCATCCGTGTTATGGAGTCTGAACTAGATACTGTGAGACTGAACAGAACACCAAGCAACCTTCTCTGCGCATTTAGACTTCTTAAACTCTTTTTTTTTTAAGAGACTAAAGCCACTAAGAAATTTCCATAGCTGCATATTGACCAAAGCTCTCATCCATGGTAATGAGAAAGTCCGTAAGGTTATCCTATCCCTCTATGTACTACTGCCCAAAGTAATCTGAAAAATAGTTAATGCATACACTCCCTTAAAGTTATGGAAGAACAGGTACTGGTGGAAATGGAAGGTCTATATGGGATAATTTACTGTTTGACATTCAGTCCAGGACCTGCAGTCAAAGTATAAATAAATTGATTTTAAGCTCCTTTTGCATATTCTTAATTCTGGAATCCAAACACCCCACGACAAACTTCAGGATTTAAAAGAATATATACCTACACAAAGCTGTTATGGTTCACAGATTCTTTATGAAGACAAGTATAATAGCTCAAGAGGAACAGTAACTCACAGCCCGTGGACAAAGACTGGGTGTCTTTATGTAGCACTCTCTCCAGGCTGTGCAGGGCATCCCAGGCTACTCTAGAAACCACAGCGCTCCTCAGAACCAAGGAAGGCAGCAGGAATCCTCTATAAGCACTTCATTACTTCTGTAATGCGTATGAGGAAGTTCTAGTGTCCTCAAAGACATAACAAATGTTTTCCTCAAGAAGAGAAAAAAAGGACTGCAGATTTTACACTTTGAATAGAAATTAAGGTATAATTCTTTTTTTTCCAAACGAGCATCATGCCACAGGTGATATTTAATAAAAAGTTTTCAAAGCCAACAAACACCCTGTTTCAATATTTCCAGTAAAGCATCACTATTTCTACTGTTCTCCAGGGTGAGGCCCACTTAAACTTTGTGCATTTAATATGAGTCAGAAGAAGAGTGAGAAATTAAATAGATTTTCATCTGTATGAATCGCTCAACAGTATTAAAGTAACAAGAAAAATTTTGAGTGCTTTGATGGCAAAATGCCATATTTCTGAACCAGCATGTCCTAACAGCTCTATTAAGTAATAACTGATTTTTCGGTGTTCTTAATGTCTTTAAAAAGTCTTTCATCCATTATTACATAAACAATACTTAAAATCAGAAAAATATATTGAAAATAGTTGCAGTCAGATCATCTGCATATACAATACATTCCCATGATCTTCTCAATGATAATGGGACAGAAAGGAAAATACTGTAACACGGAGCAAGTCTTTGATGATGAAAAGTTGAGAACAGTGGAAAAGCAATTCTGATTTCAAGAAGTATATACTAGCTGCACCTAAAATAAAAGATAAACTAAAGTTCCAATACCGCAAGAGATACCTACTAAAGTTCCATGGGTCAGCATTTATGATGCAAGCACTAATATTTGTTTAAAATCTTTTAGGCTCCAGTCATAAAAAAGAAATGGTATTTGCTTTCTTTCAATCTTGGAGAGGTCTTTTTGGAGATCAAATGATACATAGTTAATTAATTTTGATAATAAGCTCGGTTTAATATTTCACCAATTTAAACAGCCCATTTTCCTAAAAGAGGTTTTTACATAGACAGTTATAAGGAAAGAAACAAAAAAAATGATGCTTTGGTTATGCAAAAGAGGGAAGATACTAAAAGTCTGGGGGGTTGGGGGAGGGGTGCAGTGAGGGGATATGGTTTTTATATATGGCCTTAATTTGAGGCAGATAGTTGGTCTTAAATATATAGATTTCCCTCATCTTTTTATGCAGCCATTAGACATTTTTTTGTTGAGCACTTGTCAGAAATTCCTGCTGTTCGCCCATTTGAAATACTGCAAGTATCAACTGCATCCTTACATATGGATTATTTTGAAGCTCTCCAATTAGAATAAAGGCTTTGATTCAGTAGAGTACTTAAGTCACCAAATTATCATATTGTTAATTTAATCTGTCTCATGAGATGCATCTTCTAGCTATAAAATGGAAAATTTAACAAAATTTATTATTTGATAATTATTACTCAAACATATTATACACTAGTTTAAGACTCCTTCTATTTGATCAATTAACGGCAGGGGAGGGGGAAGTCTTCAATATTAACCCCTTCCTTAGGGCATATCCATGTGCACTATAATGTTAAGGGAATAATGCCATTTCATTCAAAGATATACAACTGAACATGTGAAGTTATTTCATACAAAAATATTATAAACTAGTTGAGGACAGCAGACAGTTCATATTGCATAAGCACTACATACGTGACCAGTATGATACACAGGCAAAAGAAACAATCCAACCACAAGTCTTTACACATGGAACACACAGAAAGAGTCATGAAACAGAGTTTCCTACAAATCTATACCAAATGTAACCCCTGGAAGACATTTCCATTTTAAGAGATTGGCTAAAAAACCTGCTGCTTCTTTTATTCTTTTTCTTTAAATGACAATTGAGCTATTTAACGCTTTTACAGTCTTCTAGTTCTGCTGATGTCATCAACCTAATCAGTCATAAAACTATTCACTGGGGTATCTACCATCATGGTAACATCAAAAAGAGCAACATTCATTTAGGTACTGTGATGTAAATATCGAACTACGGCACATTAAATACTTACTGTACCAAAGTTACAGTAAATAATCACACAATTATTTTTCCCCCATGATGACTATGTCATTTATAAACTGAGCAAATTGAACACTACCTTCATTCTGGAAATGAGATTTAGATAACTGGGATAAGTATAGTCCAACATAGTGTATCGTATTTCTTAAGCATGTTAAGTACATACCCATGGCATTGAAGATATGTATAGATGATCATATGTATCCCTATCAAATGTGTGTGTATAAATTCAGCACAAAAGATGGCAAACTCCCCAATAATACAATGCTGTAAAACCATATAAAAGAAAAATGTTTAAAAGAGCTTGTTGAAAATAAAATTCTCTCTCTGTAGCTGTCCTAGTAATGAACTACTTCAAAATACACTCCAAGGTTTTTACATAAGAATCAAAGACATTTTAAAACAGTTTTAATATAGAAAGTACTAAAATTTTGACAAAATCTGTATAGGGGACTTCTATGCCAAGGAGAAATTAGGATGAGAAACAATCAGAATGCAAACCAATAATACAGCACTTATCTAAAGACATTCGGCACATGCCTGCTTCCTTAGCTTACACTTTAAGGACGCAATACAACCTCATCCTTCCCTACAGCCCCATGAACTATCCCTAACCCACATACTTTGCCTCACTCAACTATTTGTGACACACCAAGCTGAAGAAGTGCAAGTGCTACCCTGCCTGGTTTCAGCTGAATGTTAGTGCCAGGCTGCTCCTGCCTAGATGCATATGTAAGTGCCTGCAGGAGATACCAGCCAGTGATTATTTCCAAGAGCAGAAGACAACTCCTTACTCTGTCTTTAGAGATAAGCCTCCCAAACACACAGCCTGCTTTTTCCTTCATGTTAAAACTGATAGCAACAAGGATTCCTATGTTCTAGCCCCTCACTAAGAGCTGGGAACCTGCAGATGAACAGTGACAGAAGACAAGAGCCAGTCCCCCAGTTTCCCTTTTGGCCAACACAACAAGACCTGAGACCTTGCTCTTGGATGTACCAATGTGCAAGCGCTGACCAGAGTTGGGATTCATTTTTTCCATCTGCCACACGCACCTTGAAACGCCTTATGGAATAGAACAGGAACCCTCGCTTTTCAGGGATGAAAGGTTTGTTACAATGTTTATTTGGGTTTTGCTTCAGCTTTCACACATAAAAGGCTGCTGTGAAGAGGAAGGGGCTGATCTGTTCTATAAGCCCAGATTTGGGAGGACACAACATAACGAATTTAAACACCAGTAAGGAAAATTAAAGTTACCATTAGAAAAAATTGTCCACAGTAAAGACAAAGTGCTAGAATAGATTGCCTGCAGAGAATAAAAATGTTCAAAATTGACATCTGAAAACAGGTGAGCAAAACTCCTGTGAAGGATGACAGTTACAGTTGATTCTTGTCTGGGGTGGGAGCCATTTAGTCCGATGATTCTTTAAAAGGGTGGAGAAAGAAATTCCACATAAATCCTTGAAAGCTTAAAATCACCTCTACATACAACATTATCACTTTCTCATAAATGGTAACAATTTACAAATGGTTTTTTAATGCCAATTATATTTATGCCCACTTGTTTGTGGTCTCAGGGAAGGGATGCAGCTGAAAGCCAGTACAGCCAAAACCACTTAGTACACTACCACCATGTGGGGCAGTGCTTAGGAAAGGGGGATAACATGCCATATGGGTAGGGGAGACAGGTGGGACCACAGCATCCCATATCCCCCTTACCTTTACCAATCAGAGAAAGACACCATAAATAGCAGGTATGAAAATTCTTATAACATACTGCAAAAATACGTTTAAATCTGAAAGCAATTTTTAGTTCCCTGTTAATGTCAGGCATTTAACAATCAGGGTAAGATGTGTTAATCAGTATGTTTTCAAAATATTAGTAAGCACAGTTCAATCTTTCTCCAAAAAGAGATAACAACAGAGAAATACACCTTTGACAACAGGGAAAAAGAATCACAAAAAGATACAGGGTGGAGAGCCTGGCAATAGGAGAGCTATAGGAATATTCTTATACTGACAAAGTTATAACTCAGAAAGGATGCATTTAATTTATTATTTTTAATAGCATAAAAAACACAATTCAAGAACATACAGCAACCAAAAAACCTTTTAAAAACATTTATTAGCACCTGGTATGTATTCATTAAGTAATAAAAACACTACTGAATGCGTAGTTTTAGACTAGCTTTTGCTCAAGAGTAAAAAAAAAAAATTTCATTATTAGTTAAAAAAAAAAAGTCTGCAACTATGAACGTGAAAGGAGACAAAATTCTTCCCATAAAACAGCATTAGTCTCAGCTAACGCAAACCCAACAACAGATAAATTATATCACTAACAAAAATTACAGGTTCAATCTAGTATTTTAGAAAAAAATAAATTCACAGTAGGAGAGGTCTTTCTGAACCCAGTCTCAAGCAAAGAATGACATTGCTTTATAATCCCTTTTGCATTTCGGTATTACATAAATCAGGTGCATTCAATAAATAGATCTGTGAGAGCGTTCTCATACTATCACCTACCAGAGTCAAACTTCTCATATGCAAGGACTATTAACAAAAACCTTCATCTACTGAGGAAAGTCCAGTGAGTTCATTGCTGAAAAAAAAGAGAAATATGCCGTGTTTTGCATTTTAATCTTGATACATTCTGAAGAGTTCCAAAAACTCCACACATTTGCAAAAAAAGATAAAAATACTATAAATTAAAGTAGAAGATTAGTTTGGTTTTCTGATGCCAAAGTCTATTGGCTTTGGCAATATATGCCATATTTGCATATGCTGAACACTGTTTCAGTCATCTTTTACCACCAAATACTGTATAGTAACAGCATCCAAAGAGTTATTTTATGATGGAATCCACAGGAATTATGCCAACCCATTTTTTTCAATGAAGAAAATCTATTGATATTAAATGCACACTACCAGATTAGTTCAAAACTACACCCCCATTCTGGGCCAATTCTTAATTTGATCTCTGCTGGAGTCTTCATCTAAAGCTATTTGTCTGATATAACTGGATGCCTTTCAAATTTCTTCTTGCATCTTTTAAACATGTGATGTTTGTCTGTATGCTTGTTCGGTAAGTATAATGACCATGTAGCTGGCTCTTGTATACTTTAAAGTCTGGTTTTGCTTTCCAAAACAGTTTGCAACTTTTGTCTCTATTGAAAGTTTTTTAGGAAGTGAACACTCTACTACATAAGATCAGCTATCATTAATTTTGCTCTCTTTTGCATTTAATTATTTTAATTTTTATTATCTTCAAAAAAACAGAAGATACAGCTTCACACACATTCCCATTCTGAAATGTCCATTTTTTTCTCCAGCAACACTACTTTCAGTTAACAAGTGTAAATGAGACTAGCACAAAACAATTGAGAAAAGTTGCTGCCGAGCTCAAGATATTTAAAAACTTTATAAAAGGCAATGAAGGTCGCGCCAAAGAAAAAGTATGCAAATCTGATAAATTCCTTTGCAATACATGAGAAGCTACTTATTACCACTGTTAATTATGAAACCTACAACTCCTTGCTTTCCACAGTATCTGGCTCATAAAGATGCTTAGTAACATTTAAGTATTTAGTAAAGAACTGGCCTCATTTTAATATATTTTTTATTATAATTGTGTTATTTTGCTGCATTATATTTACTGTGCAGAGTTTTCTCCACCAGGGATCATATATACGTATATATCTCAAAGCAAAATGATAACTGATCTAGATTATGACAGAGGCCCAAACTACGTTATAAAAAAAAGCAATAGAGCCTTTCAGTTCCAGGGAAAAATAGAGAGTGATCAATTAAAAATAAAAAAATCAAGGAAGATGACATCTATTCAAAGAAAGCAAATTTTAGTAGAAAGTCAACAGCTGATTCAAATTTGTTCACAGATTATTTTTTTTTTTGCTTTCTAGATATGTATAATCTCAATGCACCTCAAAAGAAAAATAAAGCCACACATCCAGATATTTGCCATAAACTCCTTTCTAACACGGTCATTAATGGTTGGATCAAACCTCAGTGAAGCTTGAGGCCTCTGCAAGCAGACAATATGATCTGGTCTTAAACAGAACAATTATAAGCCACATGGTTTTAGCTACATGCTCTTCAGTCACTTCTATGAACCTGCACTTAAAAAATTTCAGGGTTTATTAAAAACTAAACCACATTATAAAATTCAACAGCCAGCCCACCACTGTTCAGTAGAGGAGTAACATTCATATTCCCTTTCTGAAACTATGGTAGGTCAGCAACACAAAACAAAGTCAAAGTGAAGGCCACCGAAAAATATTAATTAACTATGACTCAGGAAGTTAAGCAGCAGTTGTAAGTAGATGGATATGAAGTGGCTAAAACATTATCCTCCTCAGCTGTCCACGCTGTCCCTCTTCAAGCTTAGTGCTACTCCATCAGGGGCAACTGAGGAACAAGGAGTGTAAACTGTAACAACTCAGTTGTTAATTTAGCATATAATTATGAACTGAAGTTGGCAGTAGTTTGCATTGACATACATAAACTGTGCCAAATTCAGATGTTCCTGCTGGCTACAGTAGCATCTGAAATTACCAGTTTCTTCTTTCAGGTTGATTAACCTCCAGGGTCTTAACTTTTTTTGATTATCTAACAGATTATCCAGTAGTTTAATCAAAGTGTAAACATACATAAGTGTTTTGTTCTTCTGTCTTTTTGACATAAGTATTTGTCAATTGGCATTACTTTGTTGAAACAGGAGTAAGTATGATACTTGCTAAGATTCAATATTCTGTAAATCATGCAAGAATATGATACCAGGGAGGACTCAAAATTACTTTTTGATTTGTTAGAGAATCCTGTGATGTGTTTGCAAACATCTTTCAAATACTAGAGGCTGGATTTCCACAAAAAGTCAATTCATTACTTGGATAGATTTTTCTAGTCTTAATTTGTCTATAAACTCAAAAAACAGTTTATCACAATTCCATCCCCATCTTTACCATCACAGTTCATACCCTCTAACAGCAATCCCTAATAAAGGAACAGCTGGGATTGTGATAAGACTTGAAAAGCAGCACCTGTAAACAAGAGGAACTGCTGCTGCTCCGCAGAGTCCACAAGTTCAATTTAAACTCAGCAATTTGGAAATAAATACATTTTTTGTTTTGCAATGGAATCAAACTGGCAGCAAAGGAAGACAGCCCCTGTAAGGCAGTCCATGGACTTCCACTATATCTCCCATGTATGTATCTTCCATGTTCATGCTGACAATTTTTAATCATTCCCCTCATTCCACTGTCCTATGTGGCCATCACCCACCTTTTATTTTGAGCCCAGAGAAACACCCCCACCTCTATTGTTCAACTATGAGCTAAGTTACTCAAAAGTATTAGAAAAAAATATTAAAGAATCTCTCAACACTCTCCATAGTTTATTTCACAGTAGCAGCAGCAAAACCTTGAAGCTTGAGAACATAATCACAGAAGATAAAAATCCCCTTGCAACAATTCAGAAAAATATTCATCCTTCTAATTTGGCTGACTTACCTAAGCTCAATACACACTTTCTAAACAACCAAAACATTGTTTCTGCTAACTATTACTTAATGAATAGATTTTTGTTTCAGAATTTTTTCCTCATCTGAAAAGGCTCCTGTTTTAGAACCATGTTCAGGCAACATTCTTCTGGTTCTTTAAAGCAATCTGCTTGTTTCTTGAGGAAGACACTTAACAGGGTAGTAGACTTTTTGAGACTCAAAGCTATAGGATTGCACTTTGCTTCAGTATTATTACCTTCTCTAGCAATTTCATGAAGCCGTTAGGATAGATGATTAACACTGTCCTACTTATATATTACTCTCTTATTTTACACCTTGCAATTAAATTCTAAATTCATACTTCTTAACTAAAATCCCCTTCACACAGGTGTAAGAGATGACTAAGTGCACCTCAGTTAACACTCTACCAAACAAAACTCATTTCTTCACAACACAGCTCTTCAGAGAAGTTTTGAACAAGGAAACAAACATTGCAGCATCTCTTCAATGCCAAGAGACAGTACAAACTGTGGAACAAAATGCAATACCAGAGGCCTCCAAACCCACAAAAGCCCATTAGGTAACCGTACCAGGAGCAGAGCCCACCCTACCTTGTTAACGCTGAAAGGGCAAGGCTGTGATGGCACAGAAAGGCCAATACCTTCCAAAGGATGGGGAGCCACCAGCCAGAGCCCTGTCACAGTCCCTTTGCATAGAGCAGAGCAGAGCAGAGCAGAGCAGAGCAGAGCAGAGCAGAGCAGAGACAGCAGCAGGTTGGAACCAAGAACCCAGATCCTCTGGCAAGTTCACGGGGACAAGGCAGAGCCACAGTGAAAGCCAGGAAGGCTGTTGATGAGGCCGGTCTGATTCATCATTGCCCACAGCTGGGCTCTGGGTGCCCACAGATGAGACAGGGCAGGGCAATTACTACCTACCAGCGTTAACAACCCTAACAAAGCCTCCTTAATTTCCTGAAGGTATGTGCATAGGAACACATCACAAACCAATCTTAATTTCACTTTAAACTGAATTGGCAAGTAATACATAATCTATACGATATCTCCTCATAAAACAATGTCACCTCACTGGCAATCTGCTCCAGCTCAAGTTTTTCATTCATTTGCATTTGCAGCCCACGAAGAAAACGGCTGCAGTAATCCACTCAGGGAAGGACAAGATTAGAAATCAAAATACGCAATCTTCTTCCAAAGCAGATAAAAGTAAAATAATATTCCATGGTCATGTCACAGCACTGAAAGCCAGGTGAAGATAAGCAGCACTAAGAAATTACAAAATGAGCCAGAAAATAGAAGCTGGAAAAGGGTTAGATATTAGCCCTGGTATTAAATTAATTGACTCTTCCCCCAACCTACAAATAATATCTACCTTGCACAGAATCAATTTACTTTCCTCCAAAGACCAATCTTGGCCAAATTTCTTAATAAAAAAAAAAAAATAAGGGAAGGAGAAGAGGGAAATAAATAAAACCAAAATGAGCCTACTTAAAAACAAGCAGGATGAAATATTTTTTTCCTTGAATAATTCAGAATTGGAACTCCCTGCCTGAAAACTTAAGTGAAACCAAGAAATAAGGACAGTACAAAAAAATAATTAGACATTTTAAAGAATGAGTCTGTCTCCATAATTACATAATGTTTTTCCTCTATCTCAAAAAGGAGTGAAGCTTGTATTACACGGTATAGGTCAACAACTAATGAACAAGATGAAGGATAAATGTTTTTAGGGAGACTCAGGCTGCCATTTGCAAAAGGAGCAAAAAGGAAATGGCAAACCTCTTAACCTTTGCTGGTTTAGCTTGCAATTAATCTGGGAGGAGATAAGAGGCCTGTAATCCTTTTATGGGTTTTATCAGAAATAATAAGCCAACAAATTTATAAACTGCGTATGCAAAGCATGGTATACTAAGCTTATTAAAGATGAAACAATAAAATGAAAGAAGATCATAACTGAAATATCTTGTAGCAGATGCTTAGAGAAAGAACATAAGAAAAAGGGCAAGTAAAGAAAAACCCTTCCCTTATTCTTCGTTCCCAGGTACAATCCCCCATTTCAGAACTCCTATGTTAGAGGTTGCATTTGGAAAATTATTTTCAGCTGCTCCCAGTGGACCTACCTTCCATAAGGGCTGAGCATAATCCTTTTTTGATCCCATTTATAATTCGGCTTCTGCAATGCCCACTGCAAAGACTTCCATAATTTATTTACAAGTTGTATGAAAAAAAGATTTGTTTTTCCTTAAACTTCCACATGATAGATTTATTGAGGTAGAGATTAGCTCTTAAACCAAAGATAGTTTAAATGGCACAAGAGCTAGGGACAAGAATACTCAGGAATAATCAATACTACCTGTGCCAAAAGAATAATTGAATTGCATTAGTTTGCCTAAAGACAGAGTAAAAGATGAGACAACATTATAGCAGTCATCAGGAAAATAAAAGGCTGTTGAAAAGAGGAATGGAATGATCTGTTCTTCATGTCCACAGTGCATAAGCAATAGGTTTAAACTCTAGTGAGGAAGCTCAAATCTGGGTATTAGGGGGGAAAAAACCATCAAAAGGACTGCTTGGGATAGTTGCATAGTTTCTCTAATAGAAAACTGGATAAGAGTCTCTCTGAAATGACATGGATCAGTTAATCTTGTTTTAGCAAAGAGAACTGCATTAAATGACCTTTTGATGTCCCCTCCAGTTTAGCACTATACAATTAGAAAGAAAGGAAGTCAACAGACATGTAGTTCAGACTTCATATTATTAGAGATGACTCAATCTTTCTCTCCCACTTAGAAGAAAATACACAGCACTGTGATTACCTGAAATACAACAGAGTAACGAGATAGTGAAGGTGCCCACAATGTATGATGGGGCTTACACTCAGTCACGTGACCACGTTCAAGTTGCTCTTGCATGGGACAATTCCCAGACACTGCAATAGCATCTGCCAGAAACCAGCTTTCTGGAGTCTCTAAATTCAAAATACTAATTAGAGAACAATAATCTAGCTTTTTGACAGATATTATGCCTTTGCCTTCTGGGCAACATCGTACTTCTCTAATCTACTAAAAATCTACGAAAGATCTACTTCTCAGTGGGAAACAAGTAATTTAAAACTAAAGACCCAATGGCCATCTAAATCTAAATTCTTTGCTTTCTTACATTAAGTTCAAGGAGTGCAAATGACTGGAACTGTCTATGTTTAGCATGACATGCTTTGGGGCTTTAGCCTTTCTAGCCACATATATTGAAAAGAAAAAGACAATTCTCTATAAAACAGAATTCAGTTTAGATGGATAAGTATAGATAAAGTTACTTGCTCACAATAAAAGCAGGTTCGTCTGGTTTGCATTTTTGCCTGAATTTCAGGTCAAGGTATCCCAGAGGCCAAAATTCTTTACAGAGTTAATTAACTGTAAATGTATTATCTTACCCTGTTGGTATAAATCAGGGATATAACAGCTACTATATAAAGTGGTCGGCAAGAGAGTTCATCTCATATTTATGTGCAAGCGTCATCTTTGTGTGTGCTGATATACACAAACAATTCTATTAACTTTATCACTGCGAAGTTACAGATAGCAATACACAGCAAATCTCATAATTCTCATAATAAATGCTTTATACATTTTCCAAACTGTTAGTCTTTCCTAAATCTTCTAAACTTGGAAAATGCATACAACATTTAATATGAGAATCTTGAAAGAATTGGAATAAAAGCCAAAGGACATGTAATAATCTCATTTGTAAACCTTTAAAGACACTATATTCTGAAAACAGTTTTTCTTATCTTGTCACTAAGGAAAAGAGAAGGGCTACTCTAGAAAACACAGAAAACACTAAGCATTCTGCTATTTTAGCCCCACTTTTTGAAAATAAATGCTTTTGACTGGTTCTAATAAAAAAGACACTAGTCTGTATGATACTAAACTCACATTGTATATCTCCCTATCCATTATAAACTAAACATTATTGCCCTCCTATTTGTAGTATTTAAAGAAGACAACACAGAATGTACATATGAGATTTGTTCTTCAAAAGAACAAATGAGCAACCAGAGTGTGCACAAACAGAAATTAGAGTCTGTAATCCACATTTTATTACACCATGAGCTTCAAGAATATAACATTTAATAACAAACATCTTGGAATAATAACAGCCTTGGTACTTGAATTTCAGCAAACCCTTTTGTGTTGACTACCATCCATTATCCTGTTACTGAGGTGAGACATACCTCAAAGCAGATTTGAAAGCACTGAAAGGCATTGGAGTTTGGACAAATTATATTCACAGGTACATGGAGATAATAGACATGAATCCCATCCTAGCATCAGGGATTATCTGGAAGGATGAATCTACAATGAGAAGTAATTCTGCCATAAAAGCTAACCTGTGGTCAGACCCTAGGCCCTACAGAGGCCCTAGAATCTATGGCCCTAATCTATCAGTGACTGCATCTAGTTTCATGTACAGGTAGATACTGGGATCCACTCCGGAGAATACCATTGTTATCAACCATTGGTTTACACATCCAAATTTTTTTCTTACTTCTTCTTACTTACCCTAAATTATTCTTATTTATTCTCCAGGATCCCAAGAACAGTATCTGGTCATGGCCATGTTAAGTACTATGAGGCACCGGGCACATAGGCTCAGTATTTCATCAGCTCCAAATAATCCACCTCACAGCAGTGTCACGCTCTAGAGAACAACTGAATGGCTAAAGGTGTATTTGAATCTGTCTGAACTGGTCCCACAACAGGCAGTCAGTTGCCCTGGAAATACATTATGGCTCAGTGACAAAGCACATCTGACTGGCACAGAAAGAGGGAGGAATCAGTTTTAAAAGTACACAGAGAAAGCTCTAGCTTGCAAACAGAAGAGGCTAAATGGAACTTGAAAAGGAATTTCAGGCCAGCTCCCAAAGCTTCCTCATATTGCCTATGACAAAAGCAGTCCCACCTTCTCCCATAGTTACCTGCCTCTTCCAGCAGTTGCGCTGTCACCTTCTTTGTGCCAGCAAAAGTATTTATGGGACAATTCCCACTCCTCCCCAAAATAACTTGCATCAGAGAACAAATCAAGTTTAAAGGTAGCCCAACAAAAACCACCTCTGGCCCTTTCTCCTCTCCCCATGAAACCAGAGGTTGATTTAATTCAGCCAGTCCAGACTGGTTCTTGACCACCCCAATATTTGTGCTTCCACAGCAGGGAGACACGGGGCTGGGAAGAAGTGGCTGAGAACAGGAAGGACCGTTTCCTTCAGCAGCGGCACTACCTGAGACATCAGAATCCTTTGGCCAGGCTTTACTGATAAAAACCTTGTAGCTCCACTGCCAGCAAATATATCTTCTAGAGTGTTAAATCATGTAAAGAAAAAATTATCAGTCTGTACACAAACAAAACCCAAAACTTTGTACTTTTGCAAAGGTTCTGCAAAAATAGCAACTCTGAGGCAATGAATATCCATTCACTTTTCCAATGGCCTTAATATCTCCTTGTCTAGCAGCTATGTGTTTATTCATTATACATTACTTGGTTTGTTATTTTCCTTTATTCCATTTCCTATTTCAGTCTCCTCATTAATTTTTATGCACTTTTGTTTTCATTTCTATATTTTTCATCACTTCAATTCCTAATATTTCAGCAGTCCAATTAGCTACTTCCATATCTTAATCACACTGAGATTCCTTATTCAGCTACAAATATAATTTTATTACTGCTGTTTTAATGACTAACTGTTATAATAACTATTTTATATAAAATAATTTCTCTTAAAACTTTCCCCATTTCTTTCACTTGTCTGTAATTTATTCCATCTCTCATAATATTTTACATTTTGTTCAATAGATCTTCTATCATCCTAAAATGTTTCCTGTACTAAAAACTAATTACCTGGAGAGAGGGTAAACTTTCACTTTGTTTCACCATAAAGTTCAAACATTGAAACATTTCCTCCACATTTATCAGACTGTCCTAAAGATGTTAAACGCAACCCAAAATTGAAGACAGACACTATCCCCACATTAAAAGGCATATTCTTTCAATAAGGACAAAAGCACAGACCAGATAGGCATTACGAATATAGCACAGAGCTCTGTTGTGAATATCAACATCACCAATAAAAAACGTGCATTTGTAATACATGAAAACATTACTTCTGAACAGGGAATCCAGCATTATTCTCACCTTTCATTTCTGCAATAGCATATACTTGCAGTGAAATAGTTAATATTTACTTCTAGCTTCTAAAATCTCTATCATTTCAGACAGATCATTAAGTTCGGTAAGACCTGAGATGCTGATGCTTCTAACTATCAAATAAACCAGAATGAAAATCTGCAAGTCAAAACGGATTGACCTGATTCTGCTCAACCTATTGAAAATTTTGTGTTGTAATTATTCACATTCTGTGAGCCACAAGAGCATAAAGGTACAGATGACAGCAAGATTTCTGTAAGAAACGTATACACAAATGCTTATGTGATGTCATACTGTATATAGAACTTTGATGCGATATGAATCCAAACAGTATTTTAGGCCATTCTCATGAAGTACATTGAGACTCAACAATTAACTTCATTTTTTTTAATTTCTCTTCAACTGCTATACTTTTTAACTTTAATCTGTTTTTATGGAGGAAGAACTAAAAGCACAAAAGGAAGTACAAAGTTATGTATTTTTAATAGTCTGTGTATAAGTAGTGAAATTTACGTAAAAATCTCCATCGTCCTGAACTTCTTGCAAGGGAGGCTGGGACTTTTTTGTGGTTTTGTTTTTTTTAATTTTAACTTGCTTCATTCATTTCACAGGCCACTGCTTCTCTCTGGTGAGGTGGGCTGTAGTTGTGCAGTATCACACTTTTACCAGGTTATGCCCTGCCTACACTTAACCTAAGCTCTTCTGACTCTGTGCTACTACAACCTACTGCTAAGCTGTCTCTGCTTATAAAAACAAATCTTCCCTTACAAATACTTTTTTAGTCCCTCTTGTTATTTTTCTGTCTTTCACTTGAATTCAGAGAATACTAATATGCAGTAAGGATGTATTAGAGGCTTGTTTTTGTAAGGGGATGTATCTTTACGCGTCTTGGTACCCAAAATGGAGACCTAAATCATACTATTATATAAAACACTGCATTAGTTGAAGAGAAGCCAGGTGGACATTAGACTTACTGTTAGACTTTAAACTCAGAAGCGTAAAATATTTATAAACCAGATCTAATTGTAGTAATATGAGTGTCAATTTCTACCAGCTGAACATGTGATTGTGTTTTACAAAACCTAAATTCAGTTGCTGATCCCAAAGGACACCAGAAAAATAGTTTTGTCAAGTACTTATGTTTCCTACCATCATATCCAGTAAATCATATCACAGATTTAAGATATAAATTGATAATGTAATGGTTTATATTTGATAATTTGTACAATAGATCACCTACACTTCTAGTAGCTTTGGAGCAGTTACCTTTCAGAGTTAAACAAAGTAACTTTGTCAGCTGCCGAGATAATTTGATATAATTCCACAGAAATACATAAGCTCATGCTTGTTTACAGTATATTTGTTGACATATCTGATTACTACTGATGTCTACTTTTTAAAATCCTCTTGTACCTTCTACTGAAATATACCATTAAATATTTTAATTTAGAAATGAATGGTATCTTGGATACACAGTTTACTACTGGCTATCAAAAAATTTAGCACTGATACCAAGATATAATACCTAGAAGTTGCTCAAATCTGTTTTAATAATAACTTCTAGAACACTGTACTGCTGTTCAAAAATGTCAGTTGTGCATTATTTTACAAATTCTTTCTTAACTTTGGTCTTCTTTTCACCTGTCAGAAAGAAGTCTCCCCCTTCTTTATGGGCTTTCAGCCTTAGGAAATAACCTGACATTTATTCAGTGGGAACTCCTTTTAAAAACTATGAAGTAGCCCAAAGTTGATTTTCTCCACAAGTAACAGAAGCTGAACTTCAAACAGCTGTTAAGTGAGGTGGACAACACGTTTAACCAGTTTGACTAATCTTTACATGGTGCCCATCCTAAGTACTAATATCCTAAGGAATAATAATATCCTAGTAAGAAAGAAAATGAATTTGTTATCCAGCATGTGAATGTTTTTAGCAGAAATTCCAGAAGCAGCTACCATTTATACAATCAACGCATGATACTTCCATCAAACTTATAAATTTAACTGGTAAAGACCAGAATAGCAAAACAGTCACATCTCACATACATTACTATATATGTATCATTTTAAGTTCTCTTAAACCAGAGTAATTCCTACCCCCAAAAAACCCCAAAACCAAACCGAAACAACCCTAATGAAATAAAAAAATTCAGTCATGATCTTCATACAGATTAAGTTCCAGCTCTGACACCTTTTCTGAAATGCTATATATCATATTCATCAAGAAGTCCCACAAAAATGAGTAAGTATATTGAAAATCAGTAACTTGCTGTCTCTTGGCCTTATTAGGAAGCTTTGCTGCTTTAACTTAACCTCTTTCAGCATAAGAACACTTTCCTTGATTAGATACCCTCCATTACTCTAGTATATTTGAATAGATCTGGTTTTTTAACAATACATAGTTCATTTCCTTCTAACTGTCATTATTCTTCATGTATTCTCTAGAAACTCATGGACATTTTTCCCATGATTCAAATTCAAGTAGCTGGCAAAATGCTGTCAAAACCCAGATGTTTCAGTATTGTCTCAAAACTTTTTGAGACACAAAAATATCTTTTCTTCAAGTTATCTTGAACTGTGAAATATTACAAGACAAAATTTAAAATGTCCTGAGCGAAACTTTTGTTCTGCTCGTCAATCCTTCTCTATTTCTTCTATTTAAGAGTACAAAAGGCAGAATAGATGTCAGCTGAGAAGGACAGAAACTTCTAACAGAAGGTCAACACAAACAAAGGATAGTAGAATATAAAAACATTTTACATTAGGTCACTCAATACCATGTAGGTACAGCACATGACCCAGGAGTCACCCAACTCTGTGCTCCAGTCAGCATGTTTCCCTTTCGTAAAGTTGGACTCACGCTTTTCATATGACACTGCTGAGGTTCATCCAGCCAGTTTTGGTTTCCATTCGTAGACTGATACTGATGTGTCAATCCTGCTGTCCCTGAGCTGGCTCTCTGCAGAAACTCACAGGCAGGAGCTCCACCACAGCCCAGGTACATTGGACTCCTTGTACATGAGCTGTGCAGTAACTGCTTCTGAGCACAGCACTCATTTCTTTGGAGTTTCTAAAGTTCTAAAGCTTGCCAGAAACCTCAGCTTTTGCACTGACTGGGACATCACAAGAAGCACCCACATTCTAAATGCTGGGATAAAAGACTATGTCCAGAGAAATCTGGATGTATGAAAGACCTAAGCACAACTGTGAAAAGAAAACCAAAACGAACGACTCCAGAGTGCCTAACTAATATTTTTGGTTTGGTGGTTTTTTTTTCCTTTTCCTGTAAGCTCCAAATCCATCTCACTATGGAATTTCAACAGACCCTCTAACAGTACTCATCAAAATCTGATTACTGTTTTCCCCATAAGCAATGAGTGTTTGTGCTTGGATTTTGTTCCTACTTCATGATTATAACTATGCAATAATTGTTTATACTTCACATCATACAAAGATAGAAGAATTATAATTATTTTTAAAATGGAGTTAAAAGATACACTTCTCCACTGCTTACAGAGTACCCTCATCTCTGAACACCGCATTCCTCAGAGGATAATAAGATTTAGGAGCTGAAAGTGTGTTTGTAATTTTAGGTCAAGAGGAGTACAATATAGAACAGAAACAATGGAAATATATTAATATTGATTTAGGAATGAAACACTGACAATGATGAGATATTTACTGAGAAAGGCAGTGAGCTGTTAGAAGCAATGAAAATAGATAGAAGTTTGTTTCTCAACTTTCTCTATTTCTAAAGGGAATGAACTTTATCTGTATCCTAAATCTGCTCCTCTACCAAACCCAAAGTATTTCACACATTTAGAATACCAAAAATTATAATAAAGATAATTCTACTCACCAAGTAGAACCCACAAAGCTATGGGAAGATACTTGGTCTATTCACAGCGTCCTTCAAGACTGTTCCCAAAGTCAACTCTTCAAGTCACATCATCAACCTTCTTTTCTTTTATTCTTGTCATGGATTCCCTAAAAAATATCCACTATTTTAAGAAATTCTTGTGGCATGTTCTTCTAGGGGACTAAAGTTCTTTATCATCAGACTATACTGCTGTGAAGCCTTGGAGGAGCTACCATGGGTTTGGATACCAGGCTCAAGACTGTAGGAACGAGGCCTATTTGCAGTAAACAATCATAACATATGATAGCAACAGAAAACAAACACAACAAACTTGTTACAGCAGTATCTTATTTCTAACTGCAAGGAGTCATTTCCTCCATGAGATTGTCTTCCAGTGTTTACAGGATAACAAACAATAACTGTTCAGCGCTGGTTAGGTGGAAAGAAAAAGGTTATAGAAAATTCTAGGCCAAGCCTAGGTAAATATGACCCTTGTATTTCCACCACAGACATCTAGACACTTCCAGCTGTTGAAATTATTGCTAAATATATTTACAGTCTTTGTACAATAAAAAGCTTTATTACTTTTACTACAGGCAGAAGAAAAAAGCCTTAAATCTTTAGTTCTGAAGCAATATCTCCTGTCTTAAAAGCAATGAAGCCTTTCAAGGGAAAAAAACCAGCATACTCAAAAAAGGTGGTTTATGATGTTGTATCTTTGTTGCAATTTTGGTTCATATATTTTTATTAAGTGTAACCTTTATATGTAAATGAAATTATTATCTAACACAAAGTACTGTTTTTATAAAGTAAGAATAGGTTTTATGTCCTAAAAGATAAAGCAGCATAAACCAGTCAGGCAGCTCAGCATGTATTTGATGGCTGTGAAATGAACTATTTGATTTCCTATTACAGCCTTAACACTCTGCACTGTACCATAGCCACCAAACCCACGCGATTAGGCAACTAACCTTTCATCAGGGAGTCAAGTCATATAAAGCAAGTTCTGCATTTCTAATAGGTAAAATACCTCGTTTAAAAATCTAGGCTCGGAAATAACCCTTACATCGTGAAATTTAGAGAGAGAAATGGAGATCATATTCTGAAAACCCAGAGAGAGATGAACGTAGTTAGCACAAACGAAAGGCTTGTAGATCAAATGTGCTTAGTTTATATGTAAAATAATGTTTTATTCTCTCCCTCCCCTTCAAGTGCAGCAGGCCACATCTAGGAATAGAAAGGAAACTTTACACTTTGTGCTTCCCACATCACTGGACTGTGAGGCGGAACACAGAACCCTGTGGTTCTGCTCCCTGAGGATGCATCACACTTTTCATGAGTCGGGACAGAGAGATCTCTGCAGTGGTGATCAGATTGCAGTCTGACAATGCTAGTGTGGATTCAAAGAAGGGTTTTACACAGTCAAAGGAAACAAAGGGAGTCAAATTTTACATTTTAATTTTGTGCATGGCTCTTACGCTATGAAGAAGATGACTAAAGCCATAAGTTCAATCATCAGGCAGCATGGAAGTATTCTGAAGGAGAGGATGCTTTTTCTAGTAGTTATGGTAACAAAACAAAGCGTGGCAAGCACGGCTTAAGCCTTCCTCACTTAAATTTGAATGCAGGGTAGAGGCCACCAAATAATGCGGTACATCTATCCTCCCCTGGACAAAAACCTGATCAATACTGGATTTACTGAGAGATGTATAGAAAATGATAAAATTACCGTACAAATCTAAAAAGCTTGCATATCTGTATTTTGCTCTAAAACTCCTCTTTGGTTCAACCACCTACGGAAGGATAAAGTCTAATTCACTATGGGATCACCTGGAAAGCCTGTGGAAGCGTATCCTTTTAACAGGACTGAAAGTGGCTAAGAGCCAAAGAATTCAGTCTACTCCAATCCCAGCTGGCAAATTAAAACCGACACTGAACAGCTTTTTGGGTAAGCAGCTGTCGTAACAATTTTTATTAATAAATTGATGAATAAAATTGTTTTGCTCCTAAGCAAGGTTTTTTATTCCTGAATCAACAACTCACTCTCAAAGAAAGGTGATTTTTTTTCAGAGAAAGTCTAGCTGTTCTATAAATCTGAATCCTCACAGTCCCTCTATTTGTTATCTCTTTATTGTCTTGTTAAGCAGGTGTACAGTAACAGAGCACAATGACTCCTCATTAGATCCTCTAAATGCTACAACAAAAAAATATAACTGCCACACAATTTAAAAACAACCTACTGCTTCAGTCCTTGTATTTTTTCTGGTTTTACATTTTGTGGTCTTGGGCGTTCTTTTAATTTATCATCATGAGAGAATCTGTCAATAGAGAGACTTATGAAAACAAGATAGGTTTAGAGAAAAAAATATATATAGATTTTTTTACTTGGGTGATTAAATTCTCACTGACATTAACATATGACAGCATGTTAGAATGATTTGTAAGTCTTTACAGTTTTATAAATAGCTTTATCTCTTCATTCCACATGAGGAAAAAGCAAAGTATTATTTATTGTACCTTTCTACCACCACAGCATGGAATATTTCAAAGACTTATTTTAAGTTTTGTAGAAGTCTCTTGATATTAAAGAAGTGCAGATACAAGATGATGAAACCTTCTTTATATCTTCTGGCCCCCTGCTGTACATGTTGTTACACACTATTTTGTAGAAGAACTAGCTCTAATCCACACAAAGGAATGCTTTCCTTTTATTGTCATGCAGTTGTAAAGCTAAAGCAAGCCATCATAATTTCATTAAATCATGCTGAATTACTTAGAAATGCTGAGAATGATTTGTAATATGTAGTGTTTGCTCTACAAATGGACTGAATATTTATAATATTTAGTTTATACCATGTTATTTATTCTTTAAAAAATGACATATTTGGTTTTGTTTTCTTAGCAAAGCATAAGGCAAATTATATTAATTAGGCTATTTACATGATTTCCGAACTTGGAGCAGTGAAAGTTGCCTTTAGCTAGCAAATAATTGGAATTACAATTGCTGGAGATATCACAAGTTTTTTAATTATATCAAGCTCCATCAAGCTCTGATAGGGCATTAATAGTTACTTCCCTCCTCTGCCAGTGTTTTTTCTCCCCACTAAGCCATTCCAGTGTACTCAAAGCCATAAAACAGAGATATATGACAAGAAACAGTAATCTTCCAATTTTATTCCCCAGACTTCAGGTTTACTGGTATATCCCTTTGGGAACATAATGACAGAGCTTGTCTTTCATAAAGACATTGGAAATAGATTGTAGTCTAAAAGACACCGTAAGATTTTGGATAAGCAACCAGTTTTGTTAGAAATAAAAGCGAAGTATGAAAAACACAGAAAAGCTAACATAGCACAAATGTATTTTAGTACTGTAGAAAATTCTTGCCAACATGAATATAGTTTTTTCTTCTCTTTTGGAAATCAGTGGGGAGGAAGAAGCTCAACATTTCATTCATAGGAATTCAACATTTCATTTCTAAAAGACAGGGAAAATGCAATCAAACACAACAGTTTCTATGACAAGAAGAGAATTGCACACCATCTCTGATAAGGGGAGTGCAATCTAGGCTTATATCAGGCTTTATTTTAATTCAGTAACAGGCATTACATACTTTCAATAAAGCTCTGAATAACCTTTCCTTTTCCAGTCTAGCAGTGTTACTCCAAGAACATGAGACAAAAAACTTGAGATCACTATTAAGTCCTTCAGACGCAGAAAATGAAAGTTCATTTGACTGAATGAAAGAAAGGGGATGCACAGACATTACTCTTTCAAACAAAGTGCTCCGTGATTGGAAAAGATTCTCCTGTGCCTACCTACTTCAAGCACTTAGCTATTTCTACTGCAGACAGCAAGTGCATACAAAATTTAAGTGAAAAGAGGTATCTTACCCCACTGGACAGAGGAGGCAGAGCAGGAAGTCAGTGTCACCATCCTTTCACTTATCGGAAAGTGCCATAGGTTAAACACCCGGAAACTGATGAAGTATTTAGCCATGTACGTAGTTTTTAGAATTTTTTGCCTGTTTCTCATTGCTGGATTTATTTCAGACAATTCCAGCTCCTGAAACGACACAAATACATCCGCTAATACATCTGCATCATCAAAAAATCCACAGTTCATGACCTTCAATGTTCAGCATTTCCAATTTTCTATTTCCACCATCTATATATCCCATCAGAACCTCATTTTCTGACTTAAATTTTCACACAGTGCCCCTACAGTTTGCACTGATCACAGATGAGGAGAGAGCATAGAAGAAATAGTTGTGTTTTTTTAAAAAAGAGGGGCAGGGGAAGACCTGTGGGTTAACTTTTGGTCAAAATGTTGTCTCTAGCAACACTAGAAAACAACACCCACTGTTAGACCTGAATGTCTATGAACAATCTTTTAAAACCACTAGATTACGATGAATACAGAAAAATACACTTATGCAGTTAGTACTCAACGTTCCAAAGTTTTCTTTTTCTCAGTTGCCAGGAAGCTCTTTAAAGCTTTGTATTGGACTGGACTAATTACATCAGAAAATCCATGAAACATGAGAAAAATGGAGCAAAACTCCAGTAAACATTTAAAAGACTTCTGTTGGTGAACTGAAAATTCAGTTAACCTCTCAGGAGTTACTGTGCCAAATTTGGAGATTAAATTCAATTACAGGGTGAAATGGGCATTTTTATTTCTGCTTCAAGTGCAAGTTGCAACACACTGTTGAAGATGAAGCTGCTTCCAAAGGCTTCACTACAGTTTTAAAAAGGAAAATAACTTCTGAAGTTTTCGGTATTTGCTGCTTGTTAATAATGTGAGTGGCTCAGAAGGAGTTACCAAAACAGGGACCTATTTATGAGGTAGGTCACCAATTAAGATGAGATATAAACACAGGCATGTGAATGCAGAGGAGCAAAACTCATTTTAGCCCTCCAAGCCCACAGTAAATCCATACCTGTTCATTTAGATACAATAAATCCCTTCCACAGAGCAGAACTTTATTTTCAACTATATACTATAAAAATCTGAATGTTCTAAATAAACACTGTTCATAACTTTTCTTCCTTCTGCTGCAGCAACATTGCTGTTCTTTTTTTATCTTCGTCCTTTGACTTGCCTACTCTGTATCTCTGTCGCTAACACCATGTCAGGGAAAAGCTCTGCACAGCAGTACAGAAACTAAAAAGGAGTCGTGGAAGACAAATGACAACATAATCTTAAACAAGAAAAAACCCTGCTAAGCATGAGTATGAATGGACAATTCAAATTCTACTGCCTGAACAGTACAACGTAACAGAACTTTGACATAGATGGCAGAGACACTGGTGTTTCAATGAGACACAGTTAAACATATATGCATATGTATCTTTAAGGCTGTGGCTCCAGACAGTGGAATGACGTGCAGACACGTTGCCCATGAGAGACCTCAGACCCCAGCTACTGCTACTGTATGACCATCCCTGCCTGGTGTGCTGTGAGTGCCACCTCAACTTATTACCCAAAGTGCTAGGGAGGCAAAGCTGGTGACAATATTTGCACTCATCAAGCCTCTCAAGTTTAACACCTTTCACAGCACTTTGGGAGATGAAGTAATTTGCCACAGGAGATAGGTCAAACCTCAGCCTTTGACCAAAAATAATAAAAAAAGACACAAAGCCAAACTCAACCTGGCACTATAATCAGAAACATTATAATCTATTTCAGCCAGTGGTGAAGTTAGGGTTAGGAGTTGGGTAACCTGACGTCCCCATTCTGCCAATATTCAATGTGAAAAATAGTTCATACAGTTGCTCCCCCCATTAACACCCCAGCCTTCACTGGTGCTTGGCTGAGGCCCTCACCTCAAGGACTATTTAAGGCCCACCGGCACCAACGCATGAGAGGAAGTTATTTTCTCTGGCTTGTAAATTGGGACACTTACACACAAAAAGTCTGTAATTTAAGATGTTAAACCACCTGTAAATTGTCAGTGTCCGATGAGGGTGCGCTTTAAGCAGGCTCCACGCAAGCGTGCCCTGGTGACCAAGCACCTTGTCACCAGCCAGCACGCCGCCACCACAGGCGTCAACGGGGCGTTGGGTCTCACAGGTGTATTATTGGTACAGACATTCGAGCAGGGGGGCCTGATGAATAAATCGAAGACGTACCAAATGAAATAAATGTAAAAGAGCTGTGCAGACGCTGAGCTCTGCCCCTCCGCCTGCAGCAGGGGCTCCGGGCTTCCTCTCACCCCGCAGCCTTCGGCAGCTGCTCTGCCACAGGAACTGCCGGGCAGCTCTCCTCCGTCCCGCTCCCCCTGAGGCCGGGACTCGGCCCCAGCAGGCCCCTCTCCCACAGACAGCAGCCCCTGCCCTGCCCTGCCTCCAGGCACTACCTTCTAGAACCTTCCAGGCCCACCACCGCCTCAGGCTGCACCAGCCATGGCAGCCGGCCCTCGGAAAGAAGCCACCCCTCAGGGTCATGGCAGCTCCTTCGCCAAAGCCCTCCCGGCTTCTCCCCACTGGTGGGTGTAGGGAGCTGCGTTTAACCACGGAGCAGGAGTCAGGGGAAGGAGTCACACAGAGGTGGGGTCAGTGAAGTCGCAATTATCCTGATTTTGCCCTCAAAGTGATGGATATCAAAGGAAAGTCTTCACTTTCCCCGTGGCAATTTGAAGATTTGCGCCCTGAGTCTGAGCTTGAAGGGAGGAAAAATGAGAATAAACACTTGACCATTTGACTCCAGAAGGTCAATCAGTGGAGAGAAGAGACTTTTAACTCCAGGCAATTTGCTGTAGACACCAGCCATTCCTTATCATATTGAGTTAATCAGCAATTTCTTTGTTTTTAAGGATTACAGACACTGATTAAAACCAAGTTCTGCTCTTTTTCTGACGGTCTCGCTGCACAGCCATGAAAGCATTACCACAGAAGTATGTCTGTGAAGCAGCATCTTCCCACAAGTGCAACCTCATTTAAACATCAAGGCAAGAGCCCAAAATGTGTGCCCAGCTCGGCACAACGTGCGTGGAAGCATCTAACGCAGGATATTTTAAAAAGGCTGAGCAGAGAAAAATGAGGCCTGCTTTCCTTCTTCCCAGCTCAAAACAGCATCATACAATACTCTTTATGTCTTAATCAGAGATTATTTTTAAAGACATTTTCAATTATTGTATTGTTTTATACTCTTTCCACTGGGAAATCAAAGCCAACAACGATACACTTGTTCACCTATCCACAGGTTTCATTCTCATTAGGTGAACTATGCTGTCTTCGATGCATTAATCTTGCTGAAATTAGACTTTTGGGGAGCTATGACCTTTGTTTCTCTTATTGTTGGGAAGAAAATCAATGTGTTTTCTGCCTTCATGCAGGCATGCACACAGGCAAAGAAGTTAAGCACTGAGTAATCTGATGTAATCATTGCACTATGAGATGAAAGACAAACTCAAGATACTACTAATTTTCATAAATAACATTAAGTAAATCAATAAATAAATAAATAAACAAACAAACAAACAATACACCTTTTGTAGGATCCCAGTGACCTAGACTCGTAAAAGCTACCAAAAAATCAGATTTTTTGTAAGTGTGACATTTCAGTTTGAAAATTTTATCCTGAATAAGCTGACTTACAGAATGAAAAATTTTGAGAAACATAGCAGTAAACTTTTTGGACCCATTTCAATAAAAACACCACAAACAAACTAGAGGCAAAACTGAGCCCCAGGTAAGAAGGTCACCAAGAACTGTATTTGAATGATGCTAGCAAGAATACAGAAGTGTTTGAGTAGCAGCATCTGTAAAAGAACAGCTTAGTATCCAGTATTTTGGCTAGGCCTTAGGAGGAAAAAAACTCAGGGTACCTGAAACATTCCCACTTTTACTAAAGAGTCTATAACCAACATAAAATAAGTCGCCACGTTTCTCTGTGCTCCACACCACACCTGGAAAACACACACAGTGTTTCACTATCGCAACAAGAGGTTGTTAGGAAGGACAGTGGTATTAAACGAATGGGGCCAGATTTAGGGAGACAGAAGAATAAGGAATGGACATGCCAAAAGAGAACAAGCCAAACTCTGACTAGAAGTCTTAAGTACAACAATTTATAACACGAGTAAGCAACAAAACATAGCGGGAAGGAATATATTAAATAGAGAGAGAAAGTTATTTTGACTAGCACGTTCTTCTTGCTGTGAGAAGAAATAAATCTGATTTGGCGAGAACTAGTCCTGTTATCCTGTATTTTTTGCCCCTTCTGCCAGACTGATGTTCCTTCACTGGTATAATTAAAGAGGTGCTGTAGGACCTCCTTGCTTTCATACTGGGAGTAAAGAATAACTGCTGATGCAAGCTAACAGCCTGAAATACGTAAAATAAACATAAGATAAGCTACTGAAATCACAGGTCCTTTTAAAGAAAGAGATCTGTCAATCAAAATTTAAGCCCACATGCCATATAGCCCTAAACTAAATGTTAGGGGGAATAATCAGGGCTGAATGTTATTTTAGGAAGGTAATGGATTAGAAAGATGCATTGTTTTAAATCAGTCATCAGCTAAAGGAGTGGCAATTCTTTAATAATGCCAAGATTGGTTTTGTAAGTGAATAGCCCAGCAAAAAGCTGGCTGGTGCACTAGTAATCTTCAAAGCTTGATTGCTTTTTCTGATAGCTTTAGAAAATTAGTGGATGAAAGCATGTGTAATATATCTGGTCTGAGTAAAACACTTGATGTAGTGTCTTACAAAATCTTTACTTGCAAAATTAATTCAAATTGGCTTGGACATGGAGTACTGTCGCTTGGATTTAAAAATGGCTGGCTGAGTGCAAATAAAGGGTAATGAAAAATGGCAACGTATCAAGTTGGTGGGAGGTGTCTGGTGGAGCTCTGCAGGGATCACTGTTTGGTCCTGTTTATTTAACATCTTCATTAACAATCTGGAAGAGGGAGTGAAACAGCCTGTTAATTAAACTGACACATAATAATAAATCAGGAATTGCTTCTAATGCCAGCAGTAATACTTTACAAAAACGCAGCATACTACCAAGGTTTCAAGAAAGGTTAAAAGTGTCAATAACAAAGACTCAGCTGAGATGCTATAATTGTGTTTTAGCTTTTAAATAAAACAGTCCAAGATATACACTAAGTAGGAGTCAGAAGCCTACTAGCAATCTACTAATTTAGAGCATGAATGCACAGTGTATATAAACTAAAGTAACTGGAAACTTCCACCGAAGGAAGCACTTTCTTTTTCCCTTAACGTTTGCAGTGCATTAGATTCAGTGGTAAAGACTGAGTCAGTTCAGTTCACTAATCTGACGGAAAACTAGTATTTGGGGAAAGAGTTGTTAAACCAGTTTTTGATTGTTTCTACATGTGATTGACTGCTAAACATAATGTAAAGGAGGAAACAGAGGGACAAGAGGAATCCATGACAGGATGGCAACTTTTAGTATCACTCACAGTTAAACTGGATTAGATATAACAAAAATCACCCCCTTATGTATAGTTTTATAGTTTCATACAACAGCCAAAATTCAGCATTTTAGAGTACTGTTTCCACAATGGCAAGATAGTAGTCTACCGTTACAACATGCTGCATTTACTTCAATTATAAGTACTTCTTAAAAAACTCAAATAGATAAGTAAACATGGAAGTTGCTCACTAACAGTGATGAAAAATGATCAAAGACTACAGTGAGTCACAGGAAAGAGTTCTCAAAAATAGCCTGGAATGCTAGTACTCAGCCAGACACCTAGCTCTGTTTTATAAACATACATAATATAAAGACAGACCTTAAATAATGGTGTTATTATCTCTCTGCTTTGAATGATTTACAGCAGGTTTTCTAGGCTGGCCCCGGGGCTATGGTACTGCACTGAATCATAAATGCAGACTCATTTTTAAAGGAGAGTTTGATGTTACTTCCTAGAAGGTAAGAAAAGAGAAGAGAACTTTTAAGGTCTCCTTTACCATACCCAGTTTAAATTGTACTGGGAACCCTTGAAGTTCCCAGAAAACATGAGAGTAGTTCAAAGTTGTGAGAGTCTCACGGTCATAATGCAAGTTCCTACATTAACAGGAAAGGACTGTAAAACAATTAAGAAAGCAAAGTATAGCTTTGTAGTCCCCACACTAAATGCTATGTCTCGTTAGCTTGCTGTTGCAGCTTTTGGAGGGCAAAGCCCTATAGTCGGAGAGGAATAGACAGCAACTCCATCTGTCCAATGGAACGCTGCTCCAGGATGGAGCTCTGGGAGACTCCTTGTCTTCATTGAATTGAACCTGTCAGGCCTTCTCTTTAAAATGAACATAAAGCCATTAGAAGAACCATATAATAGGGCACAGGGTTTTGATGTCACATTCATTGGGTAGGTAACTTTCTGTTCATTAACTAGACACTGACTCATCATTCAGAGGTTTAAAACATGAATCGCCTGAAGCCAATAGTTACACTGATGTAAATGAGAACAGAGAAACACAAATTCATTTGCCAATATATAATAAAATATGATGTATATATAAAAGCATTCGATGCGCTTTAGCTGCAGCCAAGAGGAATTCTCTAGGCAGCTGTGATGCAATACCCCACAACCTCTCTTGCAAGGGTATAGCAAAAAACCACAAAAACATTAAAGGTTGTTTAGGTGTCAGCTCTTGTATTACACTTTTCTCAACTAATTTATTCTCCGTGGTCTTGACCTGAACGTTACTATCCATTAATGGCAGAATTTTGTTTAGTTTTATTTTTAATCCTCTCTTTTCAAGGACTTCTTTTCCCGTTTTTTTTTGTTTTGTTTGGGTTTTGGTTTTGGTTTTGGTTTTTTATGAAGCAGCTGCATTGGTCATGAACTACTTGCATTTTATTATACCTACAATGATTTTTAAACAGAAAGAATCTGCTCATGGGAACGCTAATCCTTCCATTATAGAAATAATTAAGCTCTTTTGTTTGCAAGATGAAAATCTTTAGGGAACATATGAAAACTAGCAAAGAGCAATTTTTTTTTTTAAAGAGGAAAAATGATGATATAAACAGACCTGCTAGTGTCTATTAAACTGTGGCATATGGAAAGGCATACAAACACTTACATAAATCTTTCTCAGTATTTCTTCCATTTGGCTCAGGAAAAAAGGATATTCTACAGAACTTTCTTTATAAGAATATGATGGCAAATTCTCACAAGATCTTTTCTAAGTCTTTTCAATATTTATACACTTCCATTCTTTTATGGTAAATGTTAACCTAAATATTGTTATTCTGTCTTTCTATTCTATAATTACCTATAGATTGTACTTATTTGCAAAACACACTTTTCCTCAGTTAAACAAAGCTACATGTATTAGATTTTCTTTTACTTTCTTAAGTTGCTGTTGCAATGGTGCATTTTATATGTAGCAACTTATGTTCCTAACCCTCCTATAATATACTGCACTATATTTACACATACAGGATCTAGCACATTACCATGAAAATGGCCCGGTAAGAGGAACAGGAAAGAGGGGAAGATGTCAATGATTAATAGTATCATGACAAAAGGCTTTGACAGGACCCCTAACTAAAGGCTTCTAAAGAAATTAAGCTGCTTGGGGATCTAGGTCAGTTTTTACAGTAGAGGAGGGTTGTTCAGAGGGATCTGTAGTGGATCCTATATTCAGAAGTGAACTAGAAATAAAACTTTACTACGTTACAAGTTTTTCTCTTGTTTCTAACCTATTGGTTTTAATAAAACTGATTATTTTCTTGGAAGTTTGAGAGAATGGCAATAAAATGGCAGATAAAATATGATGCTGATAGACATAAAAACAATGCACAATGAGAAAAAATTCTCAATTTGCATCTGCAGTGTTGGGCTCTGACCAAGCTCTTATCACTTACAAATATGTTGCTGGGATTATGACAGACAATTCTACAAAAGCATCAGCTCAGTTCACAAAGCAATTGAACGTTAACTATTGTTGGGAAACGAGTAGAGAACAAAACTGAAAACATCATTGTTTCCCCACAGAAATCCATTACATGCTTTTGAATCCTTTGTGCATTACAGGTCATTCATACAGAAGTAAAATAGCAAAACAGTAGAAGTAGCAGGGGTATAGAAAAGTAAAAACGTGTGGAATGATTTCCATAGAGCTAAACTGACTAGGGTTGGGGTTTTTTTGTGGGCAAGAAGACAACTATGTTTTTATAAAGGCCAATAAAAGTCATGAGTAGCATGGAGATGATGAATAGAGAGTTATATTGCACCATCTTTTGGAACACAAGAACTAGAGGGCACCAAACAAAGCTAGCAACTGACGGGTTCAAAACTCTGCAAAAAGAGGAAATTCTTAATATAGCACGTGGTTTAGCAGTGAAACTTACTGTTTCTAGATCCAGTGAATGCTAACACAACAAGAGTTATACTACTACTTAGAAGAGCATGTCAAACCAAAATCAACCAGCATTGTGAAATAGAGACATTCCTTTGATAAAGATTGCTAGAAGATGGTAGAGGACCACAGTATACTACATTACTCGTAAATGTATTTCTCCACATAGTTGCTATTGCCCACTGCTTGGAGGCTACACAGACCTTTGTTCTTAGCAAAATACTAGGTTAGATGGCCCTTGTTCTGCTGTTTCTGTTGTTTCTATTCTTATAGAAGATGGAGAAATTTCATCCTCTGGTTTTGGATTTTTTTTTTTTTTAAATAGAATGTGACGTAATAAAATTCTTGTAACGAAATATTAATATTATATCAGGGTTTTTTTATATTTCCTTGTTATATGCATACTTCACTAATGAAGTACTTCAAACTGTTAAACGCTTAAAATGAAAGAAGAAAAAAACAATTCAGTAAAACAAGTACAACTACATCGGAAAGTTTATGACAGTATTTTCTGGCAGCACAGCTGACAATTTTTTCTTGTCCTGGTTAAAAACTAGAGAGGAGCAAAGATTAACTAAAATAATATAAGCTCTTAAAAAAGCTCTACTTAATTTTGGGTTTACCTTTTTTCTGAATTAGAGCAATGGCAGAGTTCCAGATGTGAGGTTGCTGATCACGGCAGTTCACATGCAATTCCGCTGTTATTCTCTTAAGAGTTTGTTTGTATTCTAACCTACAGTGTACCCTACATCTCATTTAACAGATGCTTATTAAATATAATTATTTTCTCTCTATATAAGTCAGACTTGTATTCAAATGTTGATTTGGTTTTTAGAAATCAAGTTAAACTTCAGCTTCCAGCTGTGTTATAAACTGGGGAAAAATAGGATACGATTCTACAAATACTGACCTAACAGCTTTTAATCCTTCTACAGAAAGGATTCACCAGTCCTGCTAAGTGTGTATAAGCTGCTGCATTCTGCTTTTGCAGTTCCATTTATAATCTATTTACAGGCTGAAAAGATAAAAAGGAATGAAAAAAACTATTTCTGAAACCACATTTTGAGAATATAATTTAGACTGATACTCAAACAGCTGTAGGTGATTATTATAGACTAGTTTGAGAAAGTTACCATCTTGTCAGGTAGACTAAGTGATTGCTTCTATACTCCTTTTTACGTGTCAGAGTTCCGCAGAAATAATCAGATGCTGAGAAACTCCCCAGCTAGAAAAACTAAAAGGTTTTTATCTCATGAGTCTAATTAGTCCTTTGGTGACTCACTGCAGAGAATCAAGGCCTCCAGTCAGCCTTAGGGATCACAGGAATCTCCATCCCTCACCCAGTGCAGGCAGAACAAGGATAAATTGCTTTTAACAAAGACTAAGAGCCCAGCAGAAACCTGAGGATCACCACACGCGAGAGAGTAGGGCCAGAAGCACACTAAGCTTCTGAAGTCACGGGTCCACTATCACGACTAAGACAGATGTGCCTTCATCTGCACAAAAGAGCTGGTGTGGCTTTTGAGGATTCCCTCCCCTTAAGAAGTGTTTTTGTAGGGGTTGGTTTGTTTTATTTATGAGCACCATAATAATGATGATGAGCAACCTGATGAACACATGGATGATTGACAGAAAACCTGAAGTTATACCTGCAATGAATCTGCGACACGACACTTTAGGGTGATTTGTCTTATAGCACACAACTATTTGCAATACTTGTCAGTTTGGAGAGAAGAGTTTTCTACAGTAAATGGCAGGTAATCAGACAAGATCAGTGCTTTTGTTGAGGATCGACTTGCAGCAAGCTTTTCTGTGCTTTAACTGACTTCCAAGACACAAAGATGATTGTATCAGACTTAAAATGCAGATGAGACTTTCAAAGGGATAGCTGTAGATACGACAGCAGCTACTCTGTTAACTTCCATCATGAGCTAAACAATGTCTTGACTGTTACACAGAGTACTTCCTCAGCCCTGACATAACTCAAGAACAAGAAATAAAAAGTCTTAGAATTCTTTCTATTCCTTTAATATTCAGTGATAGCCCTGTAGACATCTTATGCAGTTCCTGAGGAGGATACACTGAGGAAATGACTGAATTCTAATACAGATTTCTACAAAACATCATTATCTTACCAGCCAGAACATTTAAACAATTCGTGGCAAACTAATGCAATTTGTGCTGCTATATTCAGTGTTATGGAATGTTGATCTGTGAAAGCAGCTACTAGTGATACCTGCAATGCCCTGGAGCAAATGTGCCTGAATGTAGAGTTGCCAAGGTATCATAAGAAACTGCTATGTTTAATCTAATTAAAATATGTTCTAATAAACAGTAAATTGGAAGAATGGACAGTCTAGTGTAAAACCAAAACCCATTAGCTTTAGGCAAAATTCAGTACCAAGCAGTACCCAACGGGCAAGGGGTTGGCAATGTTAAATTAGCTGCAATAGCCTTTTTCTCAGGGTACCTCCCTTCCCTTGGATACTCAGCCAAATGTATGTCTGACAGGGAAGAAGACACCTCTCCCAAATCCTCATGGGCAGTACATACTTCAAAACCCTGTAGTTTTGCATTCTCCTGCAAAGACAATCTTCATTTCTCTGCAGCTTTTTTTTTTTTTTTTGTGGGGTGCAGATTCCCAAAGCAAAGCTGCACGCATCCCTCCTTACCCACATCTAGAAAAGGATGGATTCGACTGAGAGGTTCAACTGTTCAATTTATAGTGTCTCATGCTACTCATCAGATGTACTAATGTCTGGCTTGTTAAAGTAATAGCTAAAAACAGTCAAAGTTTTATATAACCAAAGCCTATTTTAAAAAAGCCTATTAAAAAAAAAAAAGTGTAAAGCTGAACAGAACGTCTCTCTGAATATTTACCTTTCCTTCCTTTCAGTTTCTGAAGCTGCGCTTGAAATGTAGCAAATAGTTGTCTTGTATTCCTGCTGCTGAGGTCAGGCAGATTCTCCATGAAATTCAACATGATGCAAAACCAATTAGTAAGAGTGGTGCATTATTTTTGTAATCACTAATACAGACTACAACTGACTGTCAGATATGAAAAAGAATAGTAATTTGTAGAGATAAATATATACAGTGGCTGAATAGGAAATAATGTAGTTGTATAAGAATTGAATTTGGTACCTAGACTTCCTGGAATCACAGGCTCTGAAGCAGATATAACCCACTCACCCTTTTTTCTGCCTGAATTTAATAGACTAAGTTTAGTATTATGCAGTTTACTGTGATGCAAAATCATACCAGGGAGCTTTAAAGAACCCCCCCACAGGCACGCCATATGTATATCACAAGATCCTATTTGTTGTCATGCCCATTTGGTATTGAATATTTTACCATAACGTTGTGTGCATTTCAAGAAATACTGCATGTTGAACCTGTTAACAGTATTGTGATGCTCATTTTTTTCCTTACTTTCCAGTGCGTGTGGCATGAACAAGTTGGTGCCATCCTTGCCCTCCCAAGTCATTCTTCTCATACAGCCACCAAGAAGTTCCATGTGTCTTTCCTTTAAATATTCTTTTTAGACATTTCTCTCCATGAGCATCCTTTCAATCTTCCATCTTAGTCTCCAAGAGCAAGCATGCTATTGGTCCATTCTTATTATCTGTCCCAAATCATTTTTGGTAATTTGATCAAGGATGCTACTTGATTTGAGAATAATTTTATCCAAAGAGCATAGCAGAAAAAAAAACCACTGTTAAAGTAGTTGAGTCCGAATGCTGTGATAACATCAGGTGCACGCGCACACAGTAACGAAAGCATTAGAAAAGTCTGCACTATCATGACTTTCTATGTGAGGATCATTAAGTGTGTCACATGAATGAATCCTCAAGTTTTTCTCCTGATTCTTAAAGAAAACTTGAGTTCTAAAGATTTTTAGGTATCTGCAGTTTTAAAACACACATTAATGTTTTCTGTCTGTTAGATTATATAAAAAAAAAAAAGTAACGAATATTTAACCAGAAAAACAGATGAAATTTTTGAGTTGGACATAATACTGTGACAAGCATGTATTTCACCCTATTATGCACCTTTCTTGGTGAGCATTCATTAAATGTTGGTCAACAGAAACTAAATACATTTTCATCATATGATGAAGGGAAGTAAGATCTTTGTCAAGTAAAGAGGTCATCACTGTATCTATTCTGCCTGGAGTGTTTTGCAGGGAAAAGTCTAAATACAGGATTCGGAAGTATCATAATTGCAGGAGGAAAAGGTAAATAGAACGAAGCTCAAGGAGACCTTGCATGTCTGTTAAGCGGCTGCTGTTTATGTCTCTCTCTGTGTTACTGGTTAAGTAGCATCTGCTAAATGTGAAATTGAGAATTTGGGGCATAGTAATTAAAATTCTGAATGAAATTTGCATACACAAAGGAGTACTTTATATTGTGCTGCCTGCAGGCACATAGACATGAGCAGGAAGGAAAAAGGTGAATTGATTTGGAATTCCCTGTCACTATGAAAAAAACTAGTTCGTTCCTGCATTGCTGTTGCCCAACTGGGATTTTGCTAACTTCGTAACTGTAGGAAACCAAGAAGATCCAGTCATGAACTAACATCCAGATGAGCCGTTACACTTCTGCACTACCAGCACTCTCACTTCATTAGTCTTACCATACCCACGTAAACAAAAGACATAACAAATCCCCGATTTGAAGGAAAGAAAAGGCGTATATCATTTCAGTTTAAGCAAATTCAGTTTTGGGCACTTTGTTGCTGTTGTTAAAAAAGAAAGCGTAACTTTTATATAGTTGCTAAAATAGTGCTGGTAATGTGGGAATTCGGCTTACTGAATAAACTGTGAGAAGTACACCTGCCATAAGATTTATTTATTTGGGGGCTTTGCTTTTGTTTTTCGTATGGCAGTAGCGTAATAGTTGTTGTCCGATAAGCAGCTTCCCCCAGGAGAAGTCCCCAGTCAGGAAAGCAATGAAGCATTTGTGTGCAGCTGGAAGTCAGACAGCTACGGCCCAGGCGCAGACACGCACAATCCCCCTTTGCGGGGTGTTAGACAGCTCGATGCATTGCCAGTGCCGGTGCTTCCACCCTCTGTGCACCCGCTGTTACAAGTCCCTGTGTTTCCCTACTGACCGAAGTAACTTTGGCACTTCAGTAGGTCTCTGAATCACTTGACACCAAGGTCTCGGGTTTTAAGCACTGTGCTCGCCCAAGCCAGAGATGCCACAACAGTGTCTCCAGTACTGGGCTTTGTCATCATTTCTGACATAAGACTTCTTAAGCATTGTGAAAATCGTAACGTCCTTAGAATTCACAAGAGAAAATGAACGTAGATTCCAACTCTTCCCACGTGCAGGGTCTAAATGGAAAGGAGAAGAGAGAACTTTGACATAAAGAGCTCACCGAACACACTGTGGTCACTGTGGGCTTTGTTATTCTGTGTGCTTAATGTGGTTTCAATGAAGAAAATGTCCCTGCGTAGGTCGGATAAATATGCCAGGTCCCATGCCCAATCCATCTGGCACAGTGAAGTCAACGATATATACTCCATGAACGTTAATACTGAAAGCACCCACACACAACAAGAAACGAGTAGTAGATTCTCTATGGAATCAGACCTCAGTACAGATCTTTAAGCAACAAAAAGATCACAGAACTAAGTACTTACCCTAGGACTGTTGGTTTTGTTGTTATCGTTTTACATGTTGGGGGTTTTTTCACTTCTATGTCTCCTGTGCCTTTATATAATGGAAAATTACTTAAAAGCACCTTATATTCTTAATTCTGAATGTAAAAAAATCAGCAGTATAAAAGTATACCATTGCCTCAAGTTTTTTGTTATCTTATAATTCCTTTGAATTGCCCGTGTGCTTTCCCGCTTTTCAGAATTTATGGACTTGGCCTCACTGACTAGCTTTAAAGAATTTAGTACTTTATATGTTAATATCCCTACATAAAAGCGATATGAGAGAAAATGATCTGCCAAAAATCAATATATATTCCATATATTAAATATCTAGAAAGATACTGAAAGTGGTATTGAATGGGGAAGTTACTTAAAAATGAAAAATCTTCTATAATAGCCAAGTACTAAATGAGAAAGGAGAAACTTAAACCTACATTAAGACTCAGAAAAAAGACAATGGGAGAGAAGCTTGGATTGTACTTGGCTAAATTACACCTGTTGGATCAAAAAACCCAAAACTTTTATGACTACCTTTGAGAACAGAAAATACCAGTAATACTAAAATACAATAAAATACTGCTAACTGTCCCCAATTTTTTTCCAAAAATGTCAACCCTGCAACTCACATCCTGCTGTAATTATCTGGGCATTTAATTAGAAATTGTACTCTTAACATGAAATAAGGTACTATACTGTCACTTAGACCTTTTAATAGATAAAATGGGAGCATAAAACCATTTAGATTTAGGATTCAGGTGTACAAACAATGACAGAAATTAAAGTAAATAGAATTTTCATTAGAAGAGGGTTGAGTAACGAGTAGTATGAAGAGTAACCCCAACTGGCCTAAGGCTACCCAGCATACAACAGCATCCTTCCTACCTCAGAAAGTTTGTATTACTTTGCTCGCTTATAACTGTCAGATTAGCATGCGTATCCTAACAGTTAGATGAGCGACACAATTTATCTTCTAACTTTTGTGGCTGAAAGCTCCCAAGATAATATTTTTAAATTAATTGCAAGTATAAGACGTTACTCCAGGAAACACAGAGAAGACAGTACTTCCAACACCTCTTTGTGAGAGAAAGGTATTAAAACCCTTTCACAGTTTTAATCCATTGGTAAAATATTTATCACAAGACTTAAACTGCAGGTTCCTACTACAATGGTCTTCTAAAGAAAACCAGAACTTGACTGAAATTCCTCTGTAAGACAGTTGCTGTGAGAATTTCTGGAATCTGTCTGTGCAACCTTAAACATTTTTATCTTGCCATAAAAAGGTCTAAAGTAATATCAGTGTTACAATTTCAAGGATTATACATTGCTATTGTGGGCTTGTCTGAAAACTCTGGAATTGTTTCTTTTAGCTAACTGCCTGTATTGGAGTTACAACAGAAGTTCAACCCAACTACTGAGTTTTTAAATGGTTGAGAGGTACTCTTACAAAAATGCCTCTCCAACTGCCGTGTCTGCTCGGGAATCTGTGGACTTCAGTTATTATTTCAGACTAAGAAATACTGTAGGCTACTTGGAAAAACTAATAATTTGATAAATAAAGAAGAGATGAGTACACTCTCTAAGCTTGATAAATATGATTAGTAAGAAAAATATTAGCAAATGAGAGCACAGGATTTTTTTCCCTTATTGAAATTAGAAATTCAAAACTTTTTCTGGAAAAATTGTGCATTTTGATTGATCATAATGCTTTTTCAACATAATTATGGCAAGCCCTCTTAAATAGCAATTAAACAATAAAAATCAGATTTAAAAGCAGATTCAAAATGCAATTTAAATTGTTATTAAGGGGAATTGCTAATCTATTCCACTTCTGAGTCTGAATACATTGTTGGTTTGTAATTCCAATCTCACTTGCTTTTTGCTTATCTGAATGACAGACTGAAATATCTTTTAAATGTATTGAGCTGCCTTTTTATCAAAGTACACGGGAAGTCACTATTTATTCTCTGATATAATTCAGAATAGGAGGCTAGATTTTCAAAAATAATAGGTTTGATTCCTATTTTCTTTTTCTCCTAAAGCTTATCTTAATCAGTTTTAATCTATTTGACTGATAGTATAACTGAGAAGATATAAATAATATTAAGAAGGAACCAAGCCTCTCAGTCTCTTTTAATAAGAAAATTTGTCTTGTATGTAAATAGCAAATATTTTAATTCTTACCAAGGAAGTGACTTGGAGTGAAAAAAAAGCCAGGTAACTAAAAGCCAGAGGTTCAACAAAATTACTATATTTGAAACACTACCAAAATCAGAAATCGTTAATGCCATTATTACAGATTTAATTAAACTAACATAATTAAACATATAGCTGGATGTAATGTAGGAATAACACAGAGTTTCTGATTTAGCATTCCAGAGAACCACAGAGATGCAAAGACTAGAAATAATACTCTTATTTATTTAAAAGATCTTTGGCGTGAGAAAGGGCCACTTTTCTGTTTTCACCTGTGGACTAGAAGATTGGTTCATTCTGTATGAGAGAATAAAGTTAAGGAGCTGGGGATGTGAAAATGTAACATTCACAAAATTTTAATTTGATAAACTCCTTAGTTTATCTTCCTATGGCAGAATGATAAGAAAAATTAACATAGTCCAACAGAGTGCAGGTCAATGAATTCGCTCTTGCAACGGGAAAGTGAAACAGTTTGTTCGTAAAATATATGATTTCCCCAAGGCAAGTGGTAAGAATAAAAATAATAAATTCTTTGGTCTGAGAATTTCATTAGAAAGAGAAGGCTGCATTTATCTGAAGAGTATATAGGGACAGAAAAATCATGAAAACTTTTATATTCGTAGCAAATGACCAGGAGGGCATCATGGCCAGAAGAGTAATATGCAAGAATAACTTGGATTTAAGATGAAGAACTTCCAGAAAGAAAGTTAATATTTGTATTAATATTTGAACAGTAAATTCAATTTCAGGGATTCTGAAGTGGCAATGAATTTAATGTTAAATTTAATATTAATAAAAGCAATATGCAAGAAAAGGAAAAAATAACTACAAATGGAAATATTAAAAACATGTTAGCCACACAGTTATTGGCAGATGTTAAGTCACAGAGAAAAAGGAAGAGAAAAATGAAAACGTGTCTGCAGAAGTATGGAAATTCAGGTTATTGTGACTTTCCAGACACAAAACCTGTACAGATATCCCAGCAGGAATACTTCTTTCTTGTCCTTCTATAGGAAGCTGTATTTGTAAATGCTAATTTTGAACAACTGGTTTGAACTGATCTTACTAAAATCTCCGGGTTTTTAAAATAAAAAATTATAGTGAACATGAACAATTTTTTTTTTGATCACTCAAAAATCTATTTATTAACATGCATTTAAAATATTGCTACTGATACAGTTAACACTATGGATGTTCCATGACACACGATCTTTATCAGCACACTATGTATGATAGTGGTTGCTTAGAATGCCCAGTACCACACTATCAAATATTAACAGTTGCCCCTTCTAAAGGTGTGTGTGAACTACCTTAGCTGTCCTGTGGAGCCCACATAGTATCACCTCAAAGCGTGAGTGCACTGCCTTATCTACAGTGCAAGTTCTGGAAATATGATAAGGGGAAGCTGAAAATTAAGCTTGCCTAATGTATGCAGCTGATCAATAACTCGTCTTGAAAATTTTATATACTAGGCAAGTTTGAGCTTAGTTACGGGCTCAGGAACAAAGCCCCTGCAGTATCTGTTCCATACGGTGTCTAAGTATAGCTTGGCTATACAAGCAACGGAGGGATTTTGTCCAAGATAGTTCCATTTGTATAGTTCCCAACATGCAGCAGTAAAATGTTCAACAGAAGTCACTCTGGTCCTAAACACAGCAATGGAAGCTTATTAGGTCTTACTGTTTATAAAAAAGAAGGCACAAGAGTTAAAAAAAAAAAAAAAAAGTGTTATTTAGTGTACGTTATGTGTACTGTGTTGCGACATTACCAGAATGATAACTTTTTAGTGTTTAACAACTGAAAAAATCTGGTGACAGACACCTTAAAAGGTTGAAGGTTCATTCATTTGTAGAAAATGGTTCATTGCTATGATCTGTAAGTTAAAAAAATTGCTCTAACAATGCTTTTAAAATACCCTCCTACAACACCCATCACTGCTAAGTCAGTATCGCGCTTATATTTTTTTAAAAGGCTTTCAGTAATTCAATAAATTCAACCATAATATTAATATAATTTCTGACGTGATTAATTTCTATCCTAACAATTGGCTGTAAATCAAATATATTTTTTTCCTTGAACTAAAATACATTTTACAGACTCTTGTTTAGAACATTCAGACTCTAATCCAGTCTCGGGCCCGTAGTCAATCAAAAAGTACAAATATAATCAAGGGGATTCTATTCAGCTACCAAAATATTTAATTATTTATTATAAATAAATAAAGGAATGAAATGAAACCGTCTGGGAAGCCTGGAAACTACTCTCTGAAAGTACAGTTGCAGAAACTGTAGACTTTCATTATTTCTCCATAGTGAAACTTGAAAACTAGTGACAAAAGCTAGCTAAATTTGCATCCAAATACTCAGTTCTAAGAAGTATTATAATTGATCAAGGAATATAAATAGTATTATACTATTTACATGACCAAAGAACAATAGGCAAAATCTCAATTCCATAGAAGATTGTATCTGTTTTCTGTTCTACTTTTATCATAACGGATCTGATTATTTACAAAGAATGACACAATTCCAATTTCATTTTCTAATTTTTTCCACTATGGTAAAACTCTTTAACGTTACATCAACAAATAAGGAGAAAGAAGAAGGGTGAGTAAATTCTATTTTTGTTACCAGAAGCTTTCTGGAAGAGTTTGATTTCAACAAACCAGTCTTCAGTGTTTTGGACTGCGTGTTCCCTCGGCAGTGCACCAGTGATGGAAGACATTTGAATTCCACCTGAAGGAAAATATTAGCACTTGAACTAGGTTCAAAATATTATCTCTGAAATGCCTGATATCCAAGAGGCAAACTATTTTCTAGGGTATGTGGTGACACCTCTGGATCAGATATAAATTTTCTCATGTCCCTTGCTACATCCATTACTCCATAGGCAGAAATTCTGATTATTCTCTTACTCTGTACAGTCTTACTGACCCGCAAAAGCTCCATAGCTTATTAATAGGTTCAGTGTTGCTCAAGCAGCTAAACCTCTACGTATTTAAAATGCTGTGGAAAGACAGATGTGAAGATGTGTTTCTCTCACTAAGGCAAACTTCGACATAACTTTTAAAGTAAATTTAAACGACCCTCTTTTTACTACTTAGTCTACAGAACCATGTAAAGCAACCCCAGCTTGCTGCTGATCAGAAGAAAGGCAGTCTGAAGTATTAGGAAACAGAAGGGACCCTTTCAATTGTAAATTTGTTGTAAAAGAAAAAACAAAGGGGAAAGTTTGATTTGGCTCTACAGCTATGATGTTTTAAAAGGATGTAGTTTTCATTTTCTTATGCCTTATTTGTGTTCGTGCTAGATGGTCTCTAGGTCTGCATTTTCCAATTGGCCTCCCTTTTGACCGTGCTTGTCTTAGGGGCAGGAGGAAGCAAGGAGGTTACACTAAACTTCTTTAAACTTCTTTGTTATACTAGTGATTGCTGTATCTTACTCGATGATTCAGTTTTAAATGCAGCTTTCAGCAAGGAGATGAGGAGTACAGAGTTTGGTACAGCAAACAGTCTAATTGAAGTCGAATGAACAAAACACTAGGAAGGGTCAGAATCATTCCATTTCCAGTGTACCAATGCTTTGTTGCTGTTCAAGAAATAAAACAATCCCAAGCCACAGCCTGCACAACAGAACAAGCTAAATCCTCAAATCCACAGACAATTAACGAGAGAAAACATTAGAAGATGACTATAGTGTAATCCTTGCCTATATGAGTACCAGGCTTCCTCTTTGCAAATATATGAAATTATGATGTGAAATTGTATAGCTTGCAAAATATAAACCCACTCTGTGAGACATTTTTGTACATTTCAGTCAATTAGGTTTTGTCAGTACCAAAAAAAAAAACAACACAAAAAAAAAAAAAACTTTTGAAGCTGGAGAGATTTCAGAGCACTATGTGTTGACCCACCAACTGCTTCTGTTACACAGCCAAACCTGCCTGGGAGCCACATTCTCTAACAGAAGCTCTGAAAAAATAGTGTAAGTTTCATTGCTTCCCTGGTTTTTTCCCTCCTCTCATACACAAAGGAGGAAGATTAAATAGCACATTTTAATCTCTCTTGATATATGTTTATAACTTACAATTTGAACTGAAATAGTTCTGAGTGAAGGCACACAGCATTGCTTGATTGAAAATAGTGACCACATTCCACTGGCTGGTGGAATCCCACTGGCCAGCTGACCTTCGTACTGCAGATCTTCTCTAGATTTTCCTCTCTAGAAGATAGACCTAAACTAGTAGAACTGGAAGGACCTCTTCTCATATCCAGTGTTTTGACCTGACCTTGCGATGCAGTTAAAAAAGCTAGCATGCCTCTCTTCAACTTTTGTACCATTTAGGAAAAAAAAAACCAACCAAACAACAAACCAACAAAAACCGTAACACCCCTCCTTCCACGCACTCCCTCCCTAAGTCAGTATTTGGTACCTGCAACTATGTTATGTTGGGGAATTTCTGGAGTTGATAGAGATATAAGATTTTAAAAAAAAGCAATTAATGATATGACGGTGCACTAACATTTCAGCTGACATTTTCATACATGATTTATACCTGGCCCACTAGTCAGATGATGGATCAGTCAAACTCTTAGCCTGAAGCATGAAAAAGTGGAAAAGGTGTATGTCCTCTGGCTTAGAGCTTTCCCTGGGGTAACTTTGAGCATGTTTTCTACACCCTTAACAAAAGGTAAAGGGCGAAAAAAGTAGCTTATATAAAGACAGAATTTAAAAAAAAAAATTCATTTGAAAAAGAGAAACAATTTTTGTAAATGCTCTGTAAACTTAATGAAAGAATCATATTTAAAAGAAAGGCACTAGAACTCAGAATTGAGGTAAACAGCAGTTTTACCTCTAAACACGAATATTAGTCTGTTACGGCAGGATTGTTTAAATGCCATCTTTCTGATCTTGTTTGATTATTTTTCAGGCTGTAAGGTATTGCTTTGAAAATGGAAGAAAAACTAGCTTGTATTTGGTAAGGAAATATAGCGATTGAAGCCTGGCACCAACAAACCTCAGCACGACCTGTTGAAATTACCAAAAAGAAAAAGGACTCGGTGGCGGGGGGGGGGGAGAATGCAGAGAGAAAGATGGAAAAAGTCGTATTAGCACAAAACTTTGTTCTATTCACTCTGGGAATAAAGTTTTCTAAACTCACATACTACAAAACAGAGACCATGCCAGGTAAGGTCATTTACCTGAGTTAGAGGAGACAAATAGTTTCATGCTAACAAGCATTCATGTGTACTTCTATTTGCTGAATATCAAAGCACCCAGCAGAGAATGTCAGAAAGGGACAAAGATGATTGTCTCCCATAAGAGTGTCTATAGTGAAAAGTCAAGCAAATTTCAGGTAAAAAGAAAAACTCTTGACACGGTGAGGTTTCTAACAACACACATCCAGTCCAAACCTCAGACTTATTAAATCAAGAGAGTGGAAAATATTCACATCTATTTCTGGAAGGAAGAGCTGTTCTGCACATCCAGTGACTATCAGAGTCCCACAGAGAAGAACTGATTGAATGAGAAACTTTTCCCCATTTAGATCAAAGCTAAAAACAGCAGTTAAAAAAATAATTTTAAAAAACCCCAAAAAAGCCTAATGCAACGGACAACATACCAACAGAACTGCTAAAAGCATCAAATGAAAATCAATCCATGTTTTCCACACGATCTCTAAGAGTCTGGATCCATAAAGCAAAACATTATTTTCATGCAATTTTTGGTGCAAAGACGTGTCACGCTCTTTTGCTATAAAAGGCTTCTATGACAGTAGAAAGGCTTCTACTACAGTAAAAAAATGCACAGGGAAGAATTCTGCAGTTCTGTCAAAAGCGTGCATTGAAGCTAAGAGTTTGTGTCTTATGAACAAACAGGTACGAGATGTTCATTACCAGATGAGTTCATTTAGATTCGTTTTTTTATGTGATGTAACTGTAATTAGAAAGAGTTTTCTTTAATGAATTTAGAGATCAACTATGCAGGAGCGAGATTGTTTTGGACATATCAAATGCAGATTTAGCTGCTTCCTCATATCTTTGGGGATTCTGAAATTTTAAAGTAGTCTGAAATTTCTTTAGAAGTCTCTAAGTGTATTTTGGTAACATTATTAATAGAGTGTCTGTAATTACTGGGTGCTTTCAGTGTAATTATGGAAATGTTCCTGGTATACAGTATTAATTTCTTCCAGTACTTATAAGTTTGTTCATTGATGCATAACACATCACAATGCTATCCACAAATGCAACCAGAAGCGGGCCGAAAACACGTATGTTTTACGGAGGGAGAAGATCAGTGAAGAGGTTTAACGGCACGCTTTCTCCTGCCTAAAAAAAAAGAATCCTATTTATGCAATGGCTGTGTTTATTTGCACAGTAGTCTCCATTAAACTTTGCTAACCTTCTCAGTATCTGCTGCTGGAAGATGAGGCAAAGGCTCCTCTATGTTTAATGACAGCAGAATCAAGCAATAGTACAATACAGTACTAGCTCCTATAGAGATTTGGGAAATATGTTTTTATCAATTCTAAATTTGATACAAATATAAATATCTGATTTTAGGGTAGCCTTTCCCTCTAGCTCTTATCTAAACCTTTATTATTTCTTATTCCCAGAGGCAAAATAACATACCTGGGATGCTTGGCATGTTCCTGAAAAAGCCATCACCAAACCACCTAAAGAAGTTGTTTACTTACGTGCTGAGATTCAGCACTGAAAGAATTGTCAAGCTTGTGATTGTTTATTCTGTTTTAGGAAGAGAAAATTGAGTGGAAATGCACACCAGCCTTAATGAATAACTCAAAGAAGACTTCTGTCGTAATCATCACGGGAGTTTTTACCCTTTCCATGCACAAAAGGAAAAAGTGCCTTTTTCATTTCAGATTAGAAAGAAAATAGAGGGGAGTAAATATATTTCTGCCAAAGGAAGCCATGTATTAGACTCCATTACTATCATCAGAAATTGACTCCTGACCCTAATTTCTAGGGAAAATAGAAAAAAGAAAGAAAAAAAAAAAAAAAAAAAGCATAAAAAAATTTCCTTTATGTTTCATTGTATTTATAGAGAGAGATATGTCACCAACGAAGATTTTTAAATTCACAGTAGGCAACTGGGTAGATAACAATGATCACTGGAATATCAACCATTCACTTGGATTGTGCAGATCCTAATATTCCAAACCAGTTGAGCAATTCTGCACATGAACTCATACTTGTTTATATTTGAGCAAACGTGCAAGACAGTTACTCCCGAGTCAGGTACTAAATGCGAGACAATGACAGAATCATTTAATAGAGTGTTTTAAGGAAGAATCTGACTTCTCAGTAAACTGTGTGACTACATTATTGCTCTCAAGATTATTATTAGATCTAGGCAAATATGACAAAAGAAGTTCTGCAATCAGTTCTCCTCAGTAATATTTACACAATTTTAGAGCTCAGTTTTCTTAAATATTTGGCTGAGCAACTTTTATGGAGCAGTCACGTGCTTAGAAGTTACTGCATTACCATGACTTCACACGTCACTGCCTATCAAACAAGTTTATAGATACTGACTAACAATTTCAAATCTAAATCCCTTGATTTGAACCATCTTCATAGTGACTTAAACTATGCCTACGGCAGCAAAGTAAAATGCTGTGTGGTCTATTACAGTTACTATGGATAATCACTCATTAAAGTCCTGGTATACGGTAGCTTTATACTGCAGGCTGATACGCCTGCTAGAACGAAATCAGAATATTATATAGTTATATATATTATACTAATTTTATACAATATAATAATCAGAATATGTTAGAATATTAACATAGGCTTTTTTTATATAAAAGCTGCAAGTATCGCACAAGATACAGCTAGAGAAATCATACAAAAAGGAATGACTGGGAGCTGCATCTGATGGACTCTTTATTTCATCCTGTATACTGATATAATTGGTAAAAAAAGTATTCATCTGACACCTGAGAATCTCCACCCCATCAAAAAGTTCTAAGACAGTTTTGTGCACTCAGTTAACGTACCTTTCTGATCGGAAGAGAGGTGGGGGATAAATCAGACTGTTGTAACTAATACTCCTTAGGCCAAATCTATTTAGTAAAAAAATATATTTTGAACATTTTTGACAGCTCTGCTTAACAGTTTTATTGTCTCAAACTGATTTGCAGAGCTGACTTTTTTGTGTGTCCATATCTAGAGGCACAGCAGTGCAGATTCCCCACTGCTCTGAAGACAATCTGATATCCTACAGAACCACTTTTAGCCAAACCCCCAAATCAATTGTTATGATCTATAGAAACAAGAATACCTCCTTATCTTTGGAAGAGTTTAATTAGTAGGAAATGTTACATTTTAAAAGGATAATATATAATTAATAACTCCAGTAAAGGTGGACAAAGAAGAAAGAGACAGTAGTCTTTGTACATCCTTAAAAGCATTTAACACGCTATTTATCTAAAATTAACGATCAAATTGTGTAGTAATAAGTGGGAGAAAAGCTCAAATGATAGCGCTGGCTGTACTTTTATTCTCTCAGTGAAAGCTTGTTTCACTGGCTGTCTATGGCTTCTTGTTGTGTCTAAATTATTTTTTTTTAATTAAGAGCTACACTGTCATGGCTAAGATATATGGTTGTCAAGGATTCTTTTCTTGCCGTTCCTAACTATTTTGACAAAGAACAAATTATTAAAACATAAAAGATTTATAAATTTGAGATATCTTGTCCAGGGAAAGTATTTAGAGGGAAAAAGCATGGAAGATGGATTGTTTTCCCTTTAATGAACATCCCAAAAGCAAAGAGTCCAGATTTAGAAAGATTCTGTAGAACTACAAGATGCCTTTTGGGCTCCCAAGAAATAAGAGAGACATATTCACAGTGAGGATAAGAAAACCAACGTTAGGTTGACTCCTCAGCCTCACTGTGCCACATCCCTTGTATATAGTTGTACTTCAGCAACAATTCTCTAATTTTTGAAGTAATTTGCTGGTGGAATAAATATGCAAGCAGTTTCTTCAGACTGTTTTGAACAAAGCCCCTGAAGGTGTTTATTCTCGGTATGGATTCACAGAATATAACCCAGAGAACAGAAATCAAACAGAAAAATGATGGTTAAGCCTGGCGTTTAAAGTGGCATATTGGTTGTGCGGGCTTGAAAAGAGCAAGTCCCCTTATCTCTCTTGTGATCTAAGGGTGATATAAACTATGGCTAGATGTAAGACAAATATCATCTGGAAAAGAAGCCAATACCGATATTTATTGCTTACAACTGAGTGAGGAATTTATGGAATTCTCCAAGCAGGAACAGTTTGGGTTTTTTTCATTATAAGACACCTGTGGACAGTCCTGTATTAGGCGTAGTGAAGATGTCAGCTTAGGAGTACTATTTTCATTCTTAAAGACTGTCAACAGATAGCAGCTGACTACTTTATTCCAAAAGCACATTTGTTGGTAAGAGGCAAACGGGACATTTTGATATGATTTCAGAGTTTTCAGTGGTAGGCTGAAAAAATTTGTATTTTTTTCCTTTGTTTTAAGTAGAAGGTTTTATCGCCTCAGCCTGTCGACAAGGCAAGAAAAGTCATTTTAAAAAATCTAGAGGGAACATTTAGAAAATCTGCAACACAGTCAGTCTGCAATCATGCAATTAATTTGCCTGTGGTTCTTTATGCATGCAAAGTTGAAGGCAAATTTATCAAAAGTTTGTGATTTAGTAAGTTTAAAACAAAAATTATTTGGATAATTTATTGCCAATACTGATTAAGTTTGACTATTGCACTCTCAGGATGAAGACTAAAGATTTAAGAGATGCATAAACACAGAACTCTCACAACTCCATTAAAAAACACCCAACAACAACAAAAATAAACAAACAAAATAACAAAAAAATTCCAACACTGTCTTTCACTCCACTCACATAATTTACTATTATCGATAATGTAAACCTTTACACCCCAGTAGTACATTGCTTACACTGATTTATTTATTCTATGGAATGTTTAATATTTTCCTCTAGATACAGCAATTTAAGTTTATCTCTTGTTTTTTTAACATAGAGTGTCACAGCAAATGGACAAATACAAAGACCCTGACACTCTCTCCAAGCACCTCACTGCAATGGTGAGGACAAAATCAGTGCTGCAGACTGGGATCAAATGAAACAGCAGTTTCTTGGTTAAGACTTCATCTCTGGCCCCCTCTGCACATGAGAAGGGTGACAATGGCTGCAGTTCCCTATCATGTAATTAAGAGGAGGTAATGACAATCTATTTTAGGCATCACAATATTTTTCCACACCTTTTACAGACATTTGGGCTACAGGAAATTTAGTGTTCTTGGAGAATTCAGATTCTCTACTTCAGGAAACAAACTAAGCCACCACTTGAATTTAAGTCACAAATAATATGAATTCAAAATTGTACCCAAATTTTTCACTGAGGTAGCATTTTCAGATGTGGAAGTTGTTCATATTCGATTTCAGCAATACTGCGTTAAGGGAGGGTTTGCTTTACATATAGTGAACCTACACGTTTTAAGAAAAAGTAATGTTAACTCGCAGATTTTATTATTGAGAAAAGTTTAAAGTAAAATCCACTTTGGAATAATTAATATGATCACTTAATGGGTAAATCCTACTGGTTTAGCCTGAATAATTATTAATCATTTGGTTTAGTTCTTTGGAAGCACTTCTCAATAAGAGAATTATAGAGAAAGAAGCTGGAGAGAGTTCATTCTCTTTTTGAAATGTAACATTCTGCACATATCTGACTTTGTTTCTTTGTTTCCACTTTTCTGTCATCTCACCTGATTACTTCTATTTCTTTCATTTTATTTGTACCCTGCCTCCCACATTCCTTTTTTCTTAAGTTTCCTGGGTTTTGCCCCAGCCCTTCCTTTACAGGTCTCATTAAGAGTTCAGCTGCGGGGCATAACTATCCCATTCCTTAGTGTCTCCATTAGCAGCAAGATGCCTAGAGGGATAAGAAGATAGCAGAAAGTAGCTTCTTCAGGCTAAGCCAATCATTGTCAGAAGCATTTTGGCCTAAAGTTCTATCATAATTTATCCACATTCTAATTCTAACCTGTTATTAATAAATTATATTAATTTTTACAGCAAGGTCATTTTCATAGAAGCATTTCCCAACTCACATGAAACACGGCACTATGATTCTCCGTCAGTACCATTATCTCTACATACATGAATTGCTGAATAAATCTCTTGGACTTTGGAAAGCTGCTTCCTCCCCTCGAGCACAAATAAAGAAAATACTTGCAATACAGACAAAACACAACAGTGAAGTAAAAAAAGCCACAAACCACCCTCCAAGGATCTGGTCAAGAACAAAGTGAAGCTACGAGGATTTTCTTTCTGAAAGATTAATTTTAGAACTTGCTTTCTTAAAGGAGACAGAAGCACTGGTATTCCAGAGGCCTCAAATCCAAGTAAGTATTTGGAAAGGCAAAGTGGAAATCCTGTGATATATGCAAAAAAAAAAAAAAAATTTTAAAAGTTTATTATGTCTTTTTATGTATACAAAAATATATACCTATGGGGGGAAAAGCAGGGAAATTGAGGGGAAAAAGGAGGGGGGGAAGAGAGAGAGAATGAGCACGCACGTAGGTAAGTAATGGATTACCCAAAATCGGATTTAGTGAACAACATAATTTTCCTTTTTTTCCCTTCTTCTTCAGCATTTTATTTAGTATTTTATTTTCATTTCATTTGTTAAGTCTGCAACTTTAGCAACATACCACCACACAGAAGGCAGAGGTCTGCTACTTTGGCCAATACTGGATACCACAAGGACATTTAAACTGCCAGTTCCAAAACCACACAAGCTTCATTCCAGCCATGATTTACTCTACCTGACATTCTTATGTTAATATACCATTGATGCAGCCCATAAATGCAATCCTAAATTTCTTTTTTTTGGGTCTGTCTGTTCAGCTTAGTTTGTGAGCAGCTCCGGTGTTCAAATTACTGTATTTATGTAAGATTTGGGGCAGAGGAGGGAGACACTTTCATTTTTCAGGAAATACTATCAAAGTTTGTGGTGCTGTAAATAAAAGATGGAAGATAAGAAGGTTAACTAGAATTGAAAATTCCTTCTTGATACATCTCTCAAGACAGTTTATTTTACTTCGTTACCAAGTTAAATGAGTTCAAAACCTTAGTCTAGTAGTTAATAAAGCAGAATTATAGAGATGGATTTCAAATTCCAATTCAGTTACAAAATGTATGCAGATCCCAACCTAAAAAAGTTTAGCTAAAAGTAGCCTTTTTTCTGCTTAGTCTTCTTTTCCCAGATTTTCTTATTTCTAACCTTACTACAGCACCAATACCTATTCAGCAGTTAATATTGATTTGAATTTTTCCCCAAAGGTGCAACAAAATTTAATTGATTATTTAAAAGCAGATTCAGGTACTTGGAAGAAAGGTGTTATAGAAGACAAAAGCACATGAGAAATCCAACTTCCTCACGGTTTCATCAAACCATTCAGGAATGCACAAGTCTGACACTTTAACTTCAGCGAACTCAGCAGAGTTACAGAAGTGGAGATTTTCATCCCCCTTCGTTTAAGTATCACTTATTTGATACTAAGGGATTACACTCACTTTTTAAGTGTAGTAACCTAAGTAAAATCCTTCCCCAAAACTAAAAATTCCTAAAAAGTGGAAGTAAGTTCCTGTTGTTAGTGGGACCAACACTTTTTCCTTTCATGCATGTCCTCTGAACTGAAAGCTTTAATAGGAATACATATTACTGAAATGAAACAGCCTTAGAATACCATTTTATTCAGTTTAGCTTTCCCATTACCACCTTGCTTTTATGAGACTATCTGCAAATTCTGACAGTTGGGTTTTTCCCCTCAAATATTTTATCCCCTTTTAAATGGCAACTGGGTCAAAAGCAAATCTGTTCAAGGTCTCAGTTGAACCTCTCCTCCCAGACTCTTAATTTAAAATTATATTTTTTCACATTAAAATTTATATGATGCGGGTGACAGGAATGTTACAGAGCACTTCTATATACACACACACAAAAAAAAGTCTTTATGAGATCAGAATGTTTACTGCTCTCCTTTTTGATGGATTTATGAGAACTGTGTTCAGCAGGAATCCCACTGTTAAAGCCATGGTTGTACAAAAACACCTTGATAGTTCTCTAATTGTAAAACAGCTTTCAAAATACATTGGTAGAAACAGTCCCATTGGGAACACTGTTCTGATGGAGGACTGGCCAAACTACACAAAGCTACCATGGGTTTTTTTGTTGTTTGGTTTTTGGTTTTTTCCCCACAATCTTCCTCAACATGACCACGGGAATCTGCCTAATAGTGGTTCCACTTCTGTTTTTACACAGTTTATATAGAAAGAGTAAGGATCTATAGCATTGAGTCAAAACTCTACAATTGGAAGAAAGATTAAAATCACTTCTTGCTTTGCTCAACAAATTTTTACAGTATAAACAGTACAGGAATAATGACATTAAAGCTTGGTTATATTGCCCAACATTCCTCATTATAAAATCCTCTGTATTAGTTAATTTTTTTTTGCCCATTAAACTGAAATATTCTGTGTTAGTTTTTCACATTGGTTTTCAGGAGGAATTTATAGTCAAAGCACTTCATCTGTTAGAGAGTTAGTCTATTTCAAGATTTTTCCTGAATTAAACAAATAAACAAGACAAACAAAACCAACAAAACCACAAACAAACACTGAAAGAAAACAACTAAAAAACCTATAACCCCTCCCTCCCAAACTTCCCGCAGCCTTCTTTTTAAGAATCTGTAATTTGCTCCTGCTTTGACAAGAGGTTTGGCTAGTACTGTCTTCACATCAATCCTGTCCTTTACACCATGTAGTGGAAATAATGGAAATCAACCAAAAAATGGACCAAATTACAAATTTTGTGAAAATGACTGGCTGTATTCATTCAGGAGAGTTTTGACAGCCCTTTGTCATTACCAAGGAACTCAGGCCGCACTGGAATTTCATTGAAGATGTGATTATTGCTGAGCGCTGTAGAGCCCAGAACTACATGGTAACCTACGCTACATGCTCAAGACTCATCCAGGTCGATGGTGCAGCTGATGACAGTAAACTCTCTCACTTATGCTCTCAACATTGCCCCACTGCTTTTCAGGGGGCAAATGAGGAAGCTGCCTAATTTAAATGCTATGTGAATGGAAAAGAGACTAAGTAGATGGGAACAAGGTAGGAGCTGGTAGGATCTCCAAGATGAAAAGAACACTTGGAAGAAATATGCTAGGAGATGCAGGCTGAGAAAATACATTATTCCATTCCATAGTCCATTCTCAGAAATGTATGCGATTCATAGAATCATAGAATGGTTTGGGTTGGAAGGGACCTTAAAGAAAAGCATATTCTTTTAGGATTGATCTAAACCGGGAATCACAACCTGCTATTGTTGATTGTTTGCTCTGTTTAAGCAACTGATGAGGTTTATCCAGTTTCATACTTGCTCATAGAATCACAGAATCACAGAATCTTAGTGGTTGGAAGGGACCCTTGAGATCATCGAGTCCAACCACATTAAAAAAAAAAAAAAAAAACAAACCAACCAAACAAAAAAACACAACACACAAAACCAAACAAACAACAACCCCCCCCCCCCCAAAAAAAAAAAAAAAAAAAAAGCACCCACCAACTAAACCCCACACCCACAACCTCACACACAACACCCCACCACAAACCACAATCCCGGGCACTAGAGCAAGCCCTGAAGAGCCACGTCTACACGTTTCTTAAATACCTCCAGGGATGGCGACTCCACCACCTCCCTGGGCAGGCTGTTCCAGTGCTTGACCACTCTCCCAGTAAAGTAATTCTTCCTAATATCTAATCTAAACCTCCCTTGCCGCAGCTTCATACCATTTCCTCTGGTCCTGTCGTTATTCCCTTGGGAGAAGAGGCCAACCCCTGCCTCTCTACAGTTTCCTTTCAGGTAGTTGTAGAGGGCAATGAGGTCTCCCCTCAGCCTCCTCTTCTCCAAACTAAACATGCCCAGTTCCCTCAGCCTCTCCTCATAGGACTTGTTCTCCAGACCCCTCACCAGCTTGGTGGCTCTTCTCTGGACACGCTCCAGCACTTCAATGTCTTTCCTGTAGTGAGGGGCCCAAAACTGAACACAGTACTCGAGGTGAGGCCTCACCAGTGCCGAGTACAGAGGCACGATGACTTCCTTACTCCTGCTGGCCACGCTATTCCTGATACAAGCCAGGATGCCGTTGGCCTTCTTGGCCACCTGGGCACACTGCTGGCTCATGTTAAGCCGGCTGTCCACTAACACTCCCAGGTCCTTTTCTGCCGGGCAGCTTTCCAGCCACTCAGCCCCAAGCCTGTAGCGTTGCTTGGGGTTGTTGTGACCGAAATGCAGAACCCGGCACTTGGCCTTATTAAACCTCATCCCATTGGCCTTGGCCCATTGATCCAACCTGTCCAGGTCCCTCTGGAGAGCCTGCCGACCCTCAAGCAGACAACACTCCCACCTAACTTGGTGTCATCCACAAACTTACTGAGGGTGCATTCAATCCCCTTGTCTAGATCATCAATGAAGATATTGAACAAGACTGGCCCCAAAACTGAGCCCTGAGGGACACCACTGATGACCGGCCGCCAACCAGATTTTGCTCCATTAATCACAACTCGCTGGGCATGGCCATCCAGCCAGTTTTTTATCCAGCGGAGGGTACACTTGTCTATGCCATGATTCTCCAGTTTCTCCAGGAGAATGCCGTGAGGGACGGTGTCAAAGGCCTTACCAAAGTCCAGGTAGACAATATCCACAGCCTTCCCCTCATCGAGAAAGCGGGTCACATGGTCATAGAAAGAGATCAAATTGGTCAGGCAAGACCTCCCTTTCATAAACCCATGCTGGCTGGCCTTGATCCCTTGGCTGCCCTGCACTTGCCTTGAGAGCTCACTCAGGATGATCCTCTCCATGATCTTTCCCAGTACTGAGGTCAGGCTGACAGGCCTGTAGTTTCCGGGATCCTCCTTCCGGCCCTTCTTGTAGATGGGCGTCACATTGGCCACCCTCCAGTCATCTGGCACCTCTCCCGTTGACCAGGATTGTTGGTAAATAATAGAGAGAGGCTTGGTGAGCTCTCCTGCCAGCTCCCTGAAAACCTTTGGGTGAATGCCATCCGGCCGCATAGACTTATGCGTGTCCAGGTGCATAAGCAATTCATTAACTACTTCCTCCTGGACTATGGGGGGGTTGTTCTGCTCTCCATCCTTATCTTCCAGCCCAAGAAGCTGAACACCCTGGGGGTAGCTGGTCTGACTATTAAAGACAGAGGTAAAGAAGGCATTAAGTATCTCAGCCTTCTCCTCGTCCTTGGTTGCAAGGTTTCCCCCCGCATCCAGTAAGGGATGGACATTCTCTGTCACTCTCTTTTTGTTGATGTATTTATAGAAACTTTTTTTGTTGTCCCTTATATTAATTGCCAGGTTGAGTTCCAGCTGGGCTTTTGCCTTCCTGATTTTTTCTCTGTATGACCTAACACAATCTCTGTACTCCTCCTGAGTTGCCTGTCCCCTCTTCCAGAGGTGGTAAACCTTCCTTTTTTCCTTAAGTCCCATCAAGAGCTCTTTGTTCATCCAGGCCGGCCATTTTCCCTGCCCTTTAATTTTGCGCCTCATGGGGACAGCCTGCTCCTGGGCCTTTAGGATTTCCCTCTTGAAGAGCGTCCAGCCTTCCTGGGCTCCTTTGTCTCTCAGGACTACCTCCCACGGGACTCTCCCAACCAGGGTTCTGAACAGGTTAAAGTCTGCCCACCGGAAGTCCAAGATGGAGGTTTTGTTAACCCCCTTCCTTACCTCACTATGAATGGAAAACTTAACCATTTCATGATCACTAAGCCCAAGACTGTCTCCGACCTCCACGTCCCCCACTAGCCCTTCTTTGTTTGTGAACAGTAGGTCTAGCAAGGCACCTCCCCTGGTAGGCTCACCTACCATTTGTGTCAGGAAGTTATCCTCCATACACTCGAGGAACCTCCTAGCCTGCCTGCTCTCTGCTGTGTTGTATTTCCAGCAGATGTCTGGTAAGTTGAAGTCCCCAACGAGAACAAGGGCTGGCGTTTGCGAGACTGCAGCCAGCCGCTTATAGAATACCTCATCAACCTGCTCATCCTGGTTGGGTGGTCTATAGCAGACTCAACTTACATAATGCCAATATGAAAAAAACTTCCACACACAGATGGTATTAAAAACATTAATTTTGCAAAACACATCCTTGGAACTGGAAAGTATAATACTGCACCATCACACTCCCCCCTCCCTCTCCATACGAATACTCTCCCCTTTGGTCATTTATTGCATAAGGTAGACCTACTCTAGGCCTGAGTGACTTGTTCATTTTGTCTCTAAGAATTCCATTTCATTTATAGAACAAGTTGGAAGACATAAGTAAATGGGGGGAAAAAACAATCAAATGGTTATAGCACTTGACAAAGGCTCTGGGAAACTGGATTCTGTGAGACTTTTTAAAGTAAACTTCTTCATAGGAAATCAGTATTTTCGGTTTCTGTGAAAACTCAGAGCATTGATTTAAATATATAAAATCCAAGTTTTCTGAAACTAGTCAAAACTTTTCAACTCAATGTCTTTGCTGTTTACTTACTTATTTGTGGAATGGAAAATGTATCCTTCTATCTCAGGGGAGCATTATGAAAGCGCATAAATCAAATTAATGCTTGAAAAGCACCTATACATTGTATTCATGAGAACTGTATAACGGACAATGAAGCGATTAACAGTTCTTTCCTCAGATCAAAGCCCCAGTGGTACCCAGTAAGCCAGTCAGACGAAGGTGCCAACAATTAACAATAAGGATTCAATGAAATATTGAACCTCTGTTCATTGGGTGAATTAAATTATCTTGGTGTATAGGAAAAGCATGGGGTTTATGTTAAAAACAGCATTAAGTTTGTGTAATCGCACTGTATCAGAATCCACTCACATAAGGAAGCTCAAATAAGTTTGTACTGGCAGCATTAATTTTGCTATGTAATAACTTCTAAGAGCTTGCCTTTTCTACCTTTAATTATATATTGGTGGTTTGGTTTTTTTTCTGGGCATATTTAATCCAAAATTACAATTACTTTCAGTAATTACCCACCATTTTTTTCTGGAATTTAAGCAGTACCCAGTTGCTATTCAACAACTGTGAACTTCTCAAATTGGTTTCAATTGTATTCTCGCTCAGAACAAAATCAGCAGTATACAATTCTGGCTTAATTACCTAAAAGGTGTTTGCACTGCAAATAGTTTCCTCTCTCCTCACATTTTTCTTCTGGTGGCACTGGACATATGCACAGAGCAATAGAAACAATTGATTAACACGGTGATAGTTTCTAACAAGATACAATCAGGAATAGATGCTGTAACAGTGAGATACTGCCTTCCACCCAACAAACGCAATTTCATGCTGCCCAAGAACAGGCAGCATGAAATAAAGCTGGGCATTTCTTTGGAAAATACGTAGTCCTGTATATTACTGACAGAACGAGAATGCTCTCTATCTGAACAGTGCTGTGCTCATGAACATGCACATAACATTTTCACACAAAAGAACAGCACATGTTTCTAAGTAGGCAAATCAAGTTCATGATGCATAACACTACTTAAATCCTCACTATGCCCTAGTTGTCCAGAATTTATTTGGGAAACTCAGATCATCTGTCACCTCACACTTAGAGAGTGCAATTTATTTTCCACAAAATTAAAGAAGCAAAGGAAAGACAATGTGTCACTGCGTTTCCAGTCCTTTAGTACCAGGGCTTCCTCACTCTACTTCAGTGGTTCTGAACTATTGAATAGATTTTATCAGCCGTACGTGATGATGGCTTCCTATAGATCTGGTTTTCTGTATACCACTCTGTAAAAATGCAGTATACATCAACCATATGCCTTTAACCCTCAGCCTGCCTGCATCCTCTGCTAAGGAAGGGGAGATTTATGGGAATAATGTCAAAGAGAGACTGAGTCAGCTCAGCATTTTGGGATTTTGCAGTGCTGTTGGGGTAGTTCTGTGTGCCTCTCTGTTTTTCTCAACATTTCAGTTAAAATCTTTGTTCTTAGATAAAATAAAATATAGATATAATTTTTTTTTCTCTGAAAAGCATAGAGATTTAATCACAACCTTATATAACATTATGAAGGCATAGCAGTCATCTTTTTTAATTAATGCCCTAAAGTGCAGTTCATTCTTCTTCAGCACATCACAGGGAAAGCTTGCCATGAAGCGTGTAACTTGCTAAGGAATAAAACCCTCGTTGGTGTTACCACATATATTCCATGCAGCATTCTGAAAACAATTTTGGTCTAGTTACTTTGGTCTAATTATAGACTATCCACATTAAGTGAAAATATATTTCGCAATACCATAAGTAAACAGAGAGAGTGGTAGACGGCTTGATTAAGAGGCGTTGCAAGCTGCAGTTGTGATACCCAAGAACCTGGTTCGATGCACAGATCATGGGTACCACCAACAGCAAATGCTTTAGGAGGTATGTGCCAGAGGCAAAACTTGAGCTGTTGGGTAGAAGACACTGCTGTTCCCACGAGCATGTCCAGACGTAGAAGCAGAGGGGTAGATTGTAGGTGACCAAAAAGAAAGTACAGGTAAGACAGGGCAGCACTATGGAAACTTTTGGAATAAAAGGCATCTGCATTGGAGAAACTGGCTTCCTACAAACCCAGTTAGAGCAAAGCTTCTGGCACTTTAAACTGCACACCGAGGTGGTAATTACACAAAGACCAGAAGATGCATGAAAATGGGCCGTTGAATATACCAGGCCACCAGAAAATCCTCATCTAAGAATTCATGAGGAACTGCTGGTGTAAACTTGGAACGATTTAAGTACAGTAGCAAAGATGGATTTTGATCCTGCTCAGTCAGTAAGACAATTTAAATACCCACTAATAAAGCAAAACGAGTATAAAAAAAAATAGATCGTAAAACTGGAAGGAAATTTCACATTAAAGAGAAATCCAAAGAGTATCCTTGGGAAGGGCGCTATTTAAGTTATAAGGAACAGATGTATCCATAAAGGGGGTTTGTTTTGGTTTGGTTTTTTAATTATAAAGCATATAATTGCATGTTTCAGAAACTCCAAGAATAATTATTGCCATTTCATATCTTTGATACTTGCTGCTTTTTCAGGAGCTGAAATTTAGTTATGTGCAAATTCTGATTCACAGTAATCTTTATATCAACTCACCCATTTACTAATCTACTGTTGACCAAGAACCAGATGTTCCCACTTTGAATTATTCTGGACCCAACTCTCTCTGCTCCACCAAACAATTTGATGTTTTATGCTCTGAAGTATTTTGCTCTTGAATTAACATTAGGGCTTGGGATATAGTTATAGCCAAAGAGTACAACAGTGAGAAAGATCAGAGCTTAGCTGCAAACCTGAGAAATGCTAAAGACAGTTCTGTAATCTCACAGAAAGCTTTGTAACACATGGCTTTCCTCACATGCTATGACAAGAGACGCTGAGTCAACAACCTCTGGAACAGCAATTATTCACCGTGAATAAGTCTGGTGTAAAACTCTCTTTTCCTCAGCAATTACATGCCATGCTTTTATTGACATCTCCTCCTCATCCTGGAAGTGAGGAGGAGTGAGTCAGACTTCTTATTGGCTTTTGAATAGATAACAGGGGCCAAATTAGATACACACAGTACTATTGCCTATGGTTTAATCCATCCTTGGATAATTCATGGACCTTCTATGAAAGGGAAGAGCCAGGGCTTGACAGCAGAAGGTGAGCTCTCATATAGACATGAGAGAGACTAAAGGTGGAGCTAACAGCAACTACAATAGTGATTCATAGTCATAATATAGAAGGAGAAAAGAAGATTAAGTTCTGCAGAACAAAATTGATGGATCTTAGATCTATAAAATGTAGAAATCCATACATACAATTTGAAGATGGTTTTCTGTCACATACTTTAAGGAATGTGGCTTGATGGTGTAAATTAGTTAAGTTAAAATCCGTGTCCTGAAAATGTCAGATTATATACACTATATACTCAGCAAATCTTGTCACTGTCTACTTTCCCTCCATCTGATGCAAAGCCTTATGTATATGCTGCAATACACAGACATCTTTTAAAACCTACACAGGATTTTGCTACCAAACAGGGGTCATAGAGTATGGAAAGAAAAGACAGGTTTTCTTAATCTGTTTTGATGTTTCTGTATCTACCAAATTCATTCACAAAGAAAGGACTAACATAGTATGTCTGAGTAACCCTTAATCTAAACATTCCCCTGAAAAAGACATGCCTCAGCAATCCTTTTGAGGTGTTTTAAGAAACTTCATTCTTTTCACAAATTATATAAGAACACAAGACAATAAGCAATCTCTAGTAAATATTATTCTGAAAAGATATATTAAATATAATGAGCTGCTTATGAATTACTATTTTTTTATCTCCCAGATGAGTTGAAATGCAGCGATTCTTTTCTACTTCTATTTTCTTGTGTACAGCAGCAAAGGAAAGGAAAGACAAGCAATGAATACTCTGAGCAAGAAAACTAACAAAACTTGGCCTTTTCACATGTAAGTTTATGTATCGTGCTTGATTTATTCAGCTCCCTTATGTCTCTACAACCCATTCCTTCACAATCCCTCAAGTCTCCAGCTGCCTCATTCTCTCTCACTCTCCTTTTTCCAAAACTCTCATCCCATTCCACGGATACTAACAATTTCTTTTTAGCCCACTGCATGGCATGTGCTATGTTTTAGTTTGCAGCTTGACGTACATTGACCGGTTAGCTGGCTGCTGCTGCTTGATTCTTGGAGAAGCAGTATCTCTAAATTAATGGCAAGAAAAACAAATAGCTTTGGAGCCTGCACACGTCTGAACCAACATCATGCAGGCCTTCATAGGAGCCCACGACTCAGATCTACGCCTTCTTGTCAAATGTGGCTGGAAGCAGCCAACACACATAAAAGTTAATGGTGGGCAGGAGGATAGAAAGGGCTAAGGAACAAATAACAGTGGTCAGGAAGCTAAGGAGAAGATGGCTTAAGATATAGAAAATCAAGGAAAAAAACCTAACAGTTCTTTTTCAGAAAACACACACAGAGTGTCTGTCAGATTCTCCAGTAACCTAAATCTACTTAGGCACATATTAAAATAGACTGAAAAGCATTTCTTGGTATTTGTTTTTCTGCATTTTTTTTCATGATTCTCCACACTTAAAAATTGCTAAACGCAAAGTAACCTCCCCTGCCTCCCCACTTCCATTGAAAGACTTCTTTCAGGCAAGTATTTGAATTTAACCTCAAATCCCTTCCACTGTGATACGCACTTGATTCACACAAGTAGGACTCAAGTATATGCTGAAAAGTATGTTTCGAAGTAAAATTTGTCATTCTTTAAGGTAGGATGAGCGCTTCCCAGAGCTGATATTTTGGTCAGATGGTAGAAATCTTGAAGCCTATTAAAAGAAAAAATCAGTCCTGAAATAAAAGTAGCGAGAGGTATTTGAAGTCTGCTGAAAATTCGTCATTGACTTCTATGTAGTTCAATGTTTACAAATTCCCATTGAGATATTTTTTCAGAGAGAATTATAGAGATAATAAAATTTTCTTCATGCTTATATTCTTGATAAGGTTTTTCAACTGAAGTTACAATCAAATTCAATGGACTAGCTAGCTTATAAAAAGCACTTATTTTATACATTTTCAGAACTATGAATTCTGACTGAATACAAGATGCTAAATCAGTAAAAATGCCTCTTTAATGATTGCCAATTGAAGAAGAGATCTGTTCAAAGTGGTTTGAATCTCTCATCTGCAGACTTGCTGCTCATTCTATTTGATACTAGCACTACATTAGTAAAATTTACAGCAGTTTTCTATTTACTAAAATTCTTTTAGCATTATTTTGCTAGCTCCTGAACTCTATTAGAATTAACACCCCCTTGTGCTTTAAACTCTAAGGATAGAAACATTATCTTCGCTCAAAGTCAGTGAAAATTAAATAACAGAAAAACAACATATAATTTGAATACTGAAATAATATTTTAATATTTTCTTGCTGATGTGCAGAGCTAGAAGACTGTGCTTTGTTTAAAAGCATTTTGTTATATTCAGGGAACACTGAAGAAGAGAAAAACTAATTAACTTACCAGCGCTGTGGCACTGACTGACGGCAACTGAGAAGTCTGGCAGGACAGAGAGGTGGAAATTTAATTTTTTCTCAAATCTGAGACACACAAACTTTCTCGTTCTACACGAGGTGTAGAACAGCCCAGCAATCAGATGGAAGGCGGACTCACCAGATTTGCAACGTAAATCCATTCTTCAGTCTCACCGCTCCATTGGTACCACATGCCCATTGGTGCATAACCTGAATTAAGCAGCCAGCACCAGGCACAGGCAGTCCGTATCCTTCCTTCCTGTTCCCCATGCCTACCTCATCTGCCCGGAGATATCGCAACAGCAGTAACTGCAGATGTGTACTTCAAAAACAATTTTTGAAAGAGGCTTACCACAGATAAAACAAATAAGTAACAAGGCCTCCTGTCCCTTACATCTGCTATTCGTAATTGTAAGAAAGACTCATCTAAAGATCAATAAATGCTTTAAAAACAGTAAGGTTCCAAAATAGTTATACAAAGACAGCTTTATCACACATATTATATCTGGGAAAACTGTAAGACATCATGTAACATTGGAGTGTATAAAATATATGCAGTCATTGAACCTAAAACCTAAAGTGACTTTTCTAAGGCCAAACAGTAAGTGAGAACTAAGAATAAAAAGAAGCAGGAAATCCATCAGTCCAAAATAACCACATCAAAGAAGAAATTTAAAATTACCCCCCAAATACTATAAATTCTGATAAAAATACCTGGGAAGCATCAAACCAAAATAATTAATTTTGGTTCAAAAAGGAGTTTACTGGAAGAAAAAGAGAAAAAAAAAATGTTTTAGAAATGCTCAAGCATCCAAATCATCTTTTTTTTTTCTTTTTTCCTTTTTTTTTTTTAATACAGAATATTACTGTGGAATTTAATTTAGAAAGCAGCCCTGAGGAAAGGGACTTGGGGGTGCTGATGGACGAGAAGCTGGACATGAGCAGGCAATGTGCTCTCGCAGCCCAAAAGGCCAATCCCATCCTGGGCTGCATCAAAAGAAGTGTTGCCAGCAGATCCAGAGAGGTGATTCTGCCACTTTACTCTGCTCTGGTGAGACCTCACCTGGAGTACTGTGTGCAGGTCTGGAGCCCTCAATATAGGAAGGACATGGACCTGATGGAGCGGGTCCAGAGGAGGGCCACTAAAATGATCAGGGGGTTGGAGCACCTCTCCTATGAGGACAGACTGAGGGAGCTGGGGTTGTTCAGCTTGGAGAAGAGGAGGCTCCGGGGAGACCTCATAGCGGCCTTCCAGTCCCTGAGGGGGGCCTACAGGAAGGCTGGGGAGAGTCTGTATACGAAGGCCTGCAGTGACAGGACGAGGGGCAATGGTTTTAAGTTGGAGAAGGGGAGATTTAGATTGGATATTAGGAAAAAGTTCTTTACCATGAGGGTGGTGGAACACTGGAACGGGTTGCCCAGGGAGGTGGTTGAGGCCCCTTCCCTTGAGATATTCAAGGTGAAGCTCGACGAGGCCCTGGGCAACCTGGTCTAGTTGGGGGTGTCCCTGCTGACTGCGGGGAGGTCGGACTAGATGACCTTTGGAGGTCCCTTCCAGCCTGGACCAATCTATGAATCTATGAATTTAACTGGGAACCTGTGCTTGTAAACAAATATTCAGAAAGTAATTTCTAAATTATTTCCATCTACACCGGAAGACTGTTTCAGAAGATATCATCACCCACTTTACTACACTTAATTGATAATGCCACAATTCTCCATTTCTGAAACTGTTTCAAACTACTCACTTCAAAGTAAGGGAAGAGGAAAAAAAGCAATGATTTTCTTTATTTGAATTGGCCAGAGGCAGCCCCTCATGAAACATCACCCGTACATCAATAGTTCAACATTAGCAATGGAAACAATTGTTTAAACTCACCTAGTAAACAGCCCATTTTGTCAAAGTTAATCATGAGAAAATGAGAATGATATTTTTTTTTTTTTTTAGTTTCTCTAACTTTTCAAAGTCTTTATACTCAATTTTTAAGTAAAATTTAAAAAAATAAAGACACAGTAACAGGAACAAAACCTGAAAATATCTTTCAGTGCTCTGGTAGTAACTGGTCTACAGTGAATTAACTGAATTTGTTCTATGTATTTAGCAGCTTCTAATTCAATCTATTTCCGTTTTCTCTGTTCTCTAAATGCAGATTGCTGGGTGGAGCGAAAGGGAGTTAAGTAGCTATAAATACCAAACAGCACCCAAATAAAAAGGATCATTATGAACATATAGTGAACAGCTGTGCCATTTGATAAATGGCTTTTGTTTCTAACAGTGCTTCTATCCAAGCATTTTCTAGATTGGAGAAGGCTTTCCTCTTCACATGACTGTCTTCCACGAAAACCAAATCTGCCTTATGCATGAAGGGCCATGAAAGGCCAAAGAGGAAATTAGCTATATTTGTCTAATGCAAGAATAAAGTTTGTATCAGATTGCATTAATAATAATTTATTCACTAACAACAACAACAAAAGTAGTACTATAATGGAAAGAATTAGTGTAGGAAATGTCATTAGCTTGTGATAGAGATTAAAAGTGTTGCCAGATGCCTTTTTAATTATTATTATCACAATTTCTAAAATATGACGTTATTTACCTCACTCACTAAATTTAGAACTATCGAAAAATATTAGATCAACGGCTGCAGAGTAGAAGACTATCACATTTCCTCTGTTGAAATGCTGTAATCTTGAATTAGAAGAGACTGTATGGAAAAGCAAATCTTCAGAATTAAATTTTTCAGGAATATCACATACCTGTCTATCCTCTCTTTTCAGAAGTGATTGATCATGTAGAAATCTGATACTAACCTGAAATTAATAAAACACACACTGTCCCATCAATAAAAAGTGGAAGCTTAATCAACATAAAAGAGTCTATCAGAGCATAAATTTCCTATGCTCACTGATATTCTTGACTCCTAAAAGTTTCATCATGCATGTCTGACTAATGAGATCTACCTTAGACTACTGCAATTGCACCTCAAATCCAGACATGATATAAGAAATCACATGAACAAATTTCAAAATACACTGGAGTACAGATCCAATTAACTGCCAGATGTTCTGAGTCACAATCACTCTGCCCATTTCAAATCCACTACCAGTATCAAAACTTATTAAAAATTAGTTTCAATCCTCTTTGATAAACTGCTTGAAGGCTGGCTTTTTGTGGTTTAGGCATAAAACTATCTGGAATTGAAAGGAATATTGCAGGTTGTCTCACCAAACAGGGACCAGATTTTCAAGTCTTTTAGCTACAGCTGCTGGCCTGAACTATGAAACTGAGATGTAGAAACCTCTCCATTGTACAGCCAAATTTCTATGACATCCAGTCATAAGGTTTTCTGCCTTCAGTGCCAAACTGACTTTGTGCATCAGCAAGGTGAATTCTGAATAAAGGGTTGTTAACTATAATTTCAACACAGAATATAGTGGTTTACCTGTATTCTGTTAATATGAGCAATTTGTTCATACTCGCAGTGCAATCAACATATATCCATAATCATTGATATGTTAGGCATTTTTTCTCTGATTTACAGAAAAAAAAGATCCAGAAAGACTGTGATAGAAAATTAAAACAAAATAAAAAGTCATCACATTGACTTCAACTTCAACTGTCATAACAGATCCTAAATTTGGGACTTATTCATATGGAAGTTTTCTATTTCTTTTTATACCAGACTGAGCATTTTCAATGAGCATTATAGGAATTCTTTTCAGACAAGGAAAGCCCTTGTTGCTGGATCTTTCTTAGCAAAATTTGGTACTAGAATTTTAAAAGTATACTAAAGTTATATAATTATAAAATGTACAAACTATAACCTCCTACATATTATCTCTCTCTGGTATTTGTATTAAGCATATATGTGAATATGAGGACAGAATTTCAATCTAATAAAGATCTTACTTATTAGGAAACTGCATGAAGTATAAAGGAATTGTTGTATGTCTGTTTTAATGAACACTTTTGACAATTTTTTCATTGGCAGAGAAAATATTTCATCATTCCATTAGTATTCACAGGATTTACCCACACAGCTCTCCCATGTGAGCCTGAAGGAATTTACCCTTGAGAAAAGATACGGTACAGGTTAATATCATCCATATGTGGGATTTTACTGTAATGCCCTTACAAAAACAAATTGTGGAGGTCAAACCAACCAACCAGGAACTGCAAAAACAATACCTTGATTTTCCCCTTCTAGCTATTCTCTTCCCTGCAAAAAATTGCCATTCAGGTACTGGAAAAAGAAAGGAAAAAAATAAACGGTTTTAAGGAAGAACGTCAAACTTCACAATCCCCAAACTGTAACACTGTAAATAAGCCACACACAGTGCAGCAATCCAGAGTACACAATGTTTTTAAGATGCTCTTTTGAATGGTACCCTCAAGATTCTCATAATGAACATGCTTTTTTTTTTATTATTATTTTTTGTCTCATATTTTTCCACTTATTACATTATGTCTGGATGAAACATTATAATTTTAAGACTGTTTCATGGCATTCATTTCCCTTTATCGACATTATCACTTTTCTAGATCACCAACATGTACAAAATGCCTATGGAACCGAATAAGCTGTGATTACACTTATTACTGAAAACAATTTCAGATACAACTGAAAATGTTAGTTATGGTTTTAGAAGTGTGCTGCCAAGTTCTCCCTTTCTCAGGCTAGTATCTGATTTTTGAAACTTAGCAGAGGAAAAAAAGAGATCTCTAATAAATGACCTTTCTCTTTCAAATGATCTGCAAAGCCTAAACCTGAAAATATTCAGGACAGAGTATGAGGTTCACCGTTTAATTCAGATGTTTAATTACTCATTATATTATTACTCAACTTTCAGAACTGCAGACTTAAAATAGAGTCCTAAAAAAATATAATCAAGCTGTAGCTCTTTGACTGATTTATGTATTATTGCACCAATAATGAAAAGTCTGGGAGTTAGAACTTTGCTGACAATTTGATATGGAAATGAGAATAGAATTTCAGCCCTTGAACCAAGCTGCATTATTTGTGGAGTGTTGACAGGGAAACATATGTAGAAAGGACATAAGGAGTCACAAGGAACAACTGCCAAGTAGGTGGATGTGTTTTACTTTCTTGACCCCCAACTGCACTTTATTCTTTGGTATTTTGATAGCACAGCAGGTTAGGCAGAAACTAAGCAAGAGAAAGTCTTGCCCTGGGCAAAACCCATTTGAAAGCTCTGAATACAAAAGAAAAACCAAAATTTTTCTGCCTTCCTAATCATAATTATTAGAGGACAGAGATGGACGACAAAGACAAAAAGAAAAGTGTCTGCTGATGAGGCACGGCATAAAAAAGCATATTTTCTATGTGACACTGATAGCAATGACATCAGCATTTACAACAAGTTTTCAGTCCAACCCACCCTCCTGAAAATAGTGTTATACCAAAAGTAATTCTTCATCTACTGGCATTTCAGTAGATATATAAACTAATATATTTTAAAGTGTAAAACTTAACTAGTACCAGCCATGTAGAATCGTTATCTTTAGTTAATTCTGAAAGAAAAATAGCACACCCCTCCACAACCTTACCCTTTCTAAAATAGGGGCTAAGACTTATTACTCAAAACAGTGGCTGCTTTGGGGATGAAGTGGGCTTTTATATGTCATGAAGACATGACTTAATGAGAGAAAGAGCTAGCAAATTAGTCTTAGCTTTAGAAGTTAATTCCTCTTTCTCCATCTTCTAGATCTAGGGCTAATAAACTCTGCAAGATGCTACATTTGCTATTTGTTATTTCAGTTACTTGAGCATGGCACAAAATAAAAAGTTGTAGCAGAGCAGCACCACTATATTGCAGATTATTTTTTATTGAAATATGTATTTCTTAAGGCACTTAGCGTATTTCAGATTGTATTTTGAAATTAAATTAAGAAAGATATTTAGCTCCTGGGAAAATGCTGGGTTTTGTATTTACAAATAAAAAGAATGTAAAAGTAATCGTGTGAAATAAAACAAAAAGCTTTACCAGTGTGTAGTGGAAACATCTTAATTCTCAACAGACAGGAAGACCAGTGAAAAACTTATGCAGAAAGAACAAAGTCCTAAAAAAAGAAACAAACATAAAGAATATTAACATCTGAAAATTCATGCTCATTCTTCCACAGCCTTTTCGGTATACAAAGTAAGACAGAGCTTTATGGGATTGCTTACTATCCTTGCTTCTTCTCAGTCTCTGTCCCTTTCTGGCTAGTTCAGTGACTAGTTAGAATCCATTAGCTCATTTCATGTTTTATGTTGCACTGACCACTTGCAAACTCTGCACAATCATGTTAAGCTCTGTATTGTTACAAAAATGTCTATACAATTATCAGTAAATTAACAGCAAATCGTATATAAAGTATATTTATAGAAAATAAAGCAAGTGCAGATGTAGATTATATTTATTTGCTTACAAATTCCACCTCAAAGCAGAAGGTCCATCTTTCTACGGAAGTAAAGTTACATATGTCCTGTAATATGGGAGTGTTGTGACATTACAGTAGTAAATGTATCCAGAAAAATTAAGGAAAATCTATTTGATATTGCCGCTATTTGTTCTCCAGTTTGTACAGAAAGAGAATCTGGAGAATAATTTGTAAAAGTCTACTCCATTTGCATTATTGTTCATTATAAGCAAGTAAGAATGTTACATACACTCTTTTAATTGACACAGATCAATGTTTGATTTAGTATTTCTTTGTCATAACCACATACTACTTTCCTCATTTCTGAACCCTATATTTAGTAGTTTGTCTAAGTTTATTTCAGCTAATACATATTGTCAAGTCTCCAGGCAGCACTGCAATTACAAAAATTAATGTAATTAAATTAAATTTCACTATTATTAAAACAATCGTTTCCACAAGAAACAAAGATCTTGTCATTTGTTACCATGGACTCTGCCACACATGCTTAGGATGTACTTGGTTCCAAATATATTTTTTTTCTTAGCTGACTGGAGCACTGTACAGGCCAGTACAGTTTCCGTTACTGGGCTGGGACTTTTCTAAATATGTGTATTTCAGATGAAATGCAAATATATAGCTATTTTCAGCACGGTATCTGCGAAGCCAGAGACAGCGAGTTGTTGACACTTGCAGAGCCCCCACTGCTGCCAGGCTCTGAAGCAGGGAAACGGGAGTGTTCCTGAGGTGACGGAAGGAGAACCAGTTCCAGCCTGAGGACAGCCTGGCACTGCACCAGGCGGAGTGCAGTCCCCTCCTGGCAGGTCCTCAGGACATGGCTCAGCAAAGCCCTAAGTGACCTCCTCCGACCTCACAGGTGATGCTGCTCTGGGTGGGAGGTGGGTCGCTCTGAGTACAGACCTCCAGACATTCCTTCCTACCCAAATTATCATGATTTTCTGTTAAATGTGATTAAGATAGCTTCCTGGAAAACAATGTGTATATTAAATTCTTGCATTCAGCAAATCAAAGTGATGTCTAAAGATGAAAGGATAAATGGGAAAACCAGGAGGATTGAAATGTAGGCAATTTTTACATAGGAAAAACCCAAGACTGAAGTATGTAAGAATCATTAGATTACACAAACTTAAATCTTTCACATCTCTGTATAAAACTCTGTATACATTTTCTAAATCTGACATTTACAAAGTGATAAAAACTGGAGGTAGTCTAAACTAAATTTATTCCTGGTAGGGGATTAAATAAAGAAATGACAGATGTTTTAGGGTTTTTTTTTTGAAAAATCTACTGGATTTGTATTTTTTTCTACAGGAGAACTGAGGAAGGGTTACACTGGCAATACAGAACTAGGTTGCAAAAATCAATGAATGATTAAGTTCCTTTCTATTACTGGGATGATATAATGCTAGCCACTTTTAATTTCACTCAGCAACTCTATGAAACAAAATGGATATAAAATTTACAACATATAGAAATTTCCCTATTGATGGCAACACGTGTTCCTTTCTTTGGGGACTTTCACAAGAATGAGAAAAATTTAGATGCATTTCAAAAGCCATTTAAGGGAAAATTTTCAAGTCCTTTTGGAAATTTAAACTATATTTGAAATGCAACACAACCTATTAGAAATGCATCTCTTATGATAAAAACAAATACGGGGAAAATACAGGTTGTCACATGAAGAGATGCTTTTATAGCCCTCTGAGCGTGTGAGTCGTTTCTACTGCAAATAGTTCCATTACCTCAATACATATGGATTACTAACGAAGTAACAGTGCTGTGCAAAATTAGACCTTATATAGTTTAAGAACTGCATTTGGATAATGATACAGCAAGTGGGATGAACTGATCCCATTATAAAATAGCTGCCTATTTAATTAGCTGCGTTCTGAACATTTGGTGTACTTGTATTTTAGTTATGATAATGCACTCTGTAGAATCAAAATTATTTTTGTTTTAAATAACACACACAGACTAGAACATTCCTTGCTTATCTGTGGATCAGAGGGACATTTAGTCCATGAGTTCCTATGAAGTAAATGTGAGGATCTGCACTATTTCTTTCTTCCTTAGTAACCTAATGCAAGAAAATACCCAACATAATTCAGCACACTGGGCAGAATCAGTGCAAGAGGACTCGGGTCAATTAAGTTTGTCAACACAGCACTGATGTCCTTATAGCCCTCTAGGATTATTGTTTAAGACAGGCTGGTGCCCTGTATCTCTGTGAAATACCGTTTTGCTCTACTATGAACACCATTTCTAAAATATTTCCAAATTACACTGTATAAGCTCCATGCACAATATGTGACAATTATACATATCTCTAACTTCTAAATGAACTGAAGTCTCTTTTTGGCAATTTCAAGACTCACTCAAACTTTTATTTTTTCAAGGGTTTCCTTCTGGATTTTTTTTAAATATTAGTGTTATTTTTAATAAAATAATTCTTCTTTGGCATTTTAATAAAAACTTTAAAGCTGGTGCTTGAGTAGTTTTCTGTTCTATGTAGAATATCCTGCAATTCTTTAAAAGCATTTTACAGTTTACGAGAGTGATGGTATGTATGTCAGTGGTTCATAAAATAATGGTTTTAAGGAAAATTGGAAACTCATAGAACAAAAATAAGAGCATCCTCAAGTGAAATGAAAAAGCAATAAATTAAAACCTTTTTACAAGTCATTCTTCTCATATTTTATTTCTTATTCAGTAAATCAGCAATCCATGGATTTTCACCTGTAAAATACTGCTGCAGGAAATTGCTCAATATGAATTATAAAGAGAACAGTTTAGTTAATTAAAAGTTTGACTAAGTAACAAGTTACTTAGACAACAAAATCCCAATTTCAAAATAATTTATCCACTTAGCCTGTCTCATGAAAAATTAATGGGAAAAGACTCATGTAGGCTTTAAATCACTTTTGACGATATGGTTTTGTTTGTTTAAAATGTGTTTTACCAAAAGTAATTTGATTTTTTAAAATAAATAATACTGCGTCCAAAGGCTGTTTAAGATTGTATCACCATATTCAGAACTGTGGCTATTGTCAAAGACAACATGTGGCAAGAGGAAGCCTAATAATAGGTTCTAATGAATATTGGTGTCCAGAATCTTGTTAAACAGCAGCAGTGCAGTCCTCCATTTATCGAATTATCTATATCATATAAAGTCCGAAAACCAGTTTTCTCTATTACAAAGAGTCACTTTTATTAATGCAATAGTTATATAAAGCTTACTTATTAGAACTATGGAAAAGTGTAAACAACTCTTTGCATTCGGATTTAAACATATAGTATGATTAAAAAAAAAAAATTATTCCACCTCTTCCTCTCTGGCAGAAATTTTATATTGTATACAGAAAACTTTTGTATAGATGTTATGCTTAGTAGCTTTGTAATATATGGACAGTCAACTTTTAGAAGAAAACAATAGTGGGAAATCAAAACTATGTATAATTATGGACAGCAACTTCAGCTGTCCAGTAAGGCAGAAAGCCAGTGAACAGCAACGGTGAAAGTTCACTTCAGAACCAAACTGTTTGTCTGAGAAATTGTGATGCTGGGGGTTTGACCAGTCAATGAATCTGTATCTGCTCTACTGCTCCGCTGTAAGAAAGAAATTCTAAAAGTAGTCGAGAAATACAGATAATTATTTGCATTCTAGATATTTATCTAAAAACTGATAAACAAACCTTGGTAAATAGAAAAGTAACTACCTTGGCAATTTTTAATAACTTCTTGTAGAAACAGCTATCTAATCTATAATTAATATTTTAGTCATAGAAAAGTGACCCACAAAAAAGACATCTCCTCCCAAAAACTTGTCTCTTTTTTCGTCTGTATCAGATGATCAAATAAGACATATTACTTCTACATACAAATCTTGCCTCATTTATTTTTAAAGCTCTACCCTGCCTTCTATTTAGAGCTTCCATATGCTTCAGATGTCATCAAATACTCATTTTAGTTCACTACCATATCAGTCAATTTACTGTTTTGGTTAAAGCAAAATTTGACACATCTATGCTAATGATAAGACGCTTTTTTGCCCAGACACCACTGACTGTTGCCAGCCACGAGTAGGGAAGAGCTTGGGAAGGCAGAGGTCTAGTGAAGCTGGCTACCTGGCAGAGTAGGTGCAAGCCAGGATGACTAGGGTGGCTGAGATCATAGTACAAACCCATTACAATACCACAAGAATGTAAAGATGTCCATATCTAACGAGTTTGCTCTCACATGTTTATAACCATGATGTTACTGTGGAACTAAAATAGTGCCATTCTTCTTTAAGTGGACTTTTTGCAGCTGTTGTTACGGTCTACATTAGCTTCACTCTGGACATATTTATTTGTTTCTTTATCGCTTGGTAAATTCTGTTAACTCTAGGACTTCCACTTGCATCTTGTAAGGAGTCAGACCTGGTGTGACCGAAATGTCATAGGATTCTGTGAGCCTTCCATTAGACCTCTCCCCTGTAGCTGCCCAAGTCTTAGGCTCATCAGCTTTTAATAAGTTTTTCACTGGTCTCCCTATCTGTTTGTATCCTAAGTGAGAATATATATCTCCCAATTTGTTTTTATGCAGTATACAGCACTTTCAAATTTTTGTAAAAAGAAACATAATTGGCTGATTTCCCTTGATTTAACTGAAAACCGCAAAACAGTGCTTGGAGCCAGCATTTTCCTTCTGGAAGACAACCACTGCTCAGAATGAAATGCTGCGCAAGTCTTCTCCAGTTGTTCTTCACACTTCCTGAAAGCTTCACTGCTCTACTTCTCACTCAAAGTATTTCTTAGTTTGTTATTCTTCTGGCAATGTGTGATGTTTCGGTTGGATTGCAGAATTATTCTCAAATAAAAAAAGGTCCCAAACAGGAAGGCTCACTATTTCAGACTTATTATGTAGCACGAACAGGGACAAAAAGAGTAAATATTATTTGAAATCTGTAAATGCTTGTATATTTATAAAATAGATATGAAGCCAAGGAAATTGTTATCCATACAAAACTCACTGAAAAAGATTAGTTTTCTAAAATTAACTTTTAAAGAATTTTCACTATGACCTTACTGACTAAGTGTAGGAATTTTCTGAAGTGTTAGTAAGAAGGCTACTTTAAATTTAAACTACATTATTACAAAGACACAAGGCAAAAACAGAAGCCAGAAAAATAGGCTGGAAAGGTAAAAAAAGGCATAAAATTAAGTCAGAGGAAATAGCAAAACAGTATGCAGAACATATTAAAGTATGCAATGTATGTGTTTAATTCCTCCAGTAGGAGGAAGACCTTTTTTTTTTTTTGTGACATTAAGCGAAGTCTAGCATTTTTTTGTGCAAAAAAACCCAAACAAACCTTTAACTGTTGAGTCGTTCCACATCTGGGCAATGGTCCCATAAAATCAAAATTATCTTTATGGTGTCTCTGTTGAATTCATTTGTAGCAACCTGGGTCCTACCAGAATTCATAAGGGAGAGCTGTAAAATGAGGAAAAACACAGCGCAAATTAGTCCGCAAAACCAGAAATTGCAGTAGTAGGCATGACTTTGGGGCTGTGGTGTGAAGGTACGGCTACAAAACAGAGCCAGCCTCAGAACAGTCTGCATGCACCCAAAGATGAAATTAAAAGTAACAAATATCCATAAAATTTCCATGGAAACTTTAGGGTTTGTTTCTGCTTTATTTTTTTTTTCTTAAAAATGTAAAACGAGTATAAAGAAAACACTTCAGCATAAGAAATCTTTCAAATCAGGAAACACTTCTCATTTTGCAGGTCAACCTTAAAAACTTGAAGAGTTCAATCATACTCAAACAGAACAGAAAAAACAATCACAGCAGATCTGCATTAACATCAAACTATACAAGATAAAATAAAAACCCCTCATAATCTCTCTCAAAACAGCACCTTGCTCCAACCTTTGTGATGTCCTCTATGTCAAGGTCACAAATACAGTAAGACTCATATTCCATCCCTTGACTGTCTCCTGATCATTTAAAAGCTTGTTAATCTTATTGTTTGTGAGAATACAAACACCTACAATAGCTGGGTCTTTGCTTAAAATCCATTTGATTTTCTTTGACCTAAGCTTAAATTAATGAAGGTCTGCAAGGAATCATCAAAACAAGCTTCTGTGAATACTGCCATAAATTGAAAGGAACTCTCTTTGTTTCAGAATGTCCTAGATATAATAAAGCGTTTGTGCTACAATTGCATTACACAAGAACTTACATAATATCTCAGCCATATCTAGCCAGTTAATCTTTATTTTTAACAGATGAAAGGCTTCAGCATAAAAGCTGAATTTCTGCCACAGTTTTGTCTTTTAAAGCATTCTGGAACTAGAGGAGAGCACAGTAGATAGTCTCAGTGCCTACAGATTATCATTTAGAACAGCACTCTATGCTCTACATTAGTTTTTCATTCTATTCGCTGATACTAATAGAACAAAAACATGGTGATTAAAATACATGATTACAAAGAAAGCATATTTTTCTTTGCCAAATTAGGCTCCAAACATAAAAGTTAAAAAATACAGAGTCAGAAATAACCAAATATCCAAATGTACTACTAAAGTGATATGATTAATTAATATTACTCGTACAAAATTATTTATTTAAATGTATTTATTTAAAATATTTAACCAGGAAATTACCATCAAGATTAAAAGAATTACACTTAGCCTACAGCAACAACATGCTAACATTTCCAGTATCTAAGGGCTAATCATTTACATTAGGGATAAAACTAAGCACAGTGGATATTAGCAAGCCGTGATTCCGTGGATGTCACCGAAAAGGAAGCGTTTCTTACGGATGTTAGGAGGAGAACTTCCTCACATGTGAAGAAAACAAGGCAAAGAGTATGATTCATCTGAGGGAGTAAGAGCACGGTTGGGAAATGTCTCCAAAGCAATAGTTAAATACATGAGGATCCAATGCAAAGCTTCCAGCAAGTGTCAATGGCACCGATGAGGAAGGTGACACAGAAAGCAGAATTTTAACTGGGCACCTTGAGCTTAATTAAAACTTCTGTCTTGAAAAAGATTGTTTTGTCAATGAAGTCTTTTTCCTCGTGGCATGTTTGTGCCCCTCTGTGGCACCCTCCTGGTTGCTCTCAGCATGCAGGGAAACACGGCAAGCCATTGGGGAGCCAGTGGAAAGGCTGGCAGGAGCTGGCAAGCCCCCGAGAAGAGAAGGGATGTTCAGCCTGGCCTCTGCCTCGGTGCTCAGAGGATTAAAGGCATGAGTTCCCGGCCCCTTTTCTGCAGTCTGGAGAAAGACTTCATATTCACACTGGTTAAAATGTAAGTACATCATGGTTGTTATGTTCCTGAATAACACAGCTTTTTGTTGTAATGGTTTGCTTACTTACCAGTTTTGAGTAGATAAGAAAAAATCTAGTATAGGTATTCTTACATCAAGAGAAAAAAAAAAAAATCAATATGCCTTTGCTAAGGCCCCAAATTATTTCCAGACAAATCTTGCTTGCAATTGTCTGTACCTGGCCTTACAGGCATATCTTGTATTACCCAGGAATTCCCTCCCAAGCTTTTTCATATATTGTTCAAGAACAGTCTCATTGCTTACTCTGTAAATGACATTCTTCCCTTTCAAATCACTATGAGGCCATTAAGAATGGATATGTAGAACACATACTGTGCTATTAGACAAAACATGTTTTAAATAAAAACACGGATAGGTTCTCATCAATACCCCAATATTCACCTCAGTTTTTTAGCTGATATCCTGTTGAACAATAACATTCTGCAATTTCAACTGTATAGAATAGACTATGTCCTCTGGAATTATAGATGACAGTACTGTCATGGAATGCTGTTTTATATCATCTGGAATATCACACAGTGACAATTCCTCCACTTAATATGAAAACAGTTTCTAGAGGCTACCCATGCAGGAAAATAAATATATAAATGTAAACATATTTTTTTTCAGAAATTTACAAAACATCTGCTGTGGCTCAGGAAATGTCTGAATAACTGCTTGCTGGATGCTTGGAGAGTATTTACCAGGCCCCCAGTGGGCTGTGGTCCTGTCCCTTGTCCCCACGTACTCGCTACTGCCCACTGCAGCCTTCGGTCAGAGGGGCGGTGCTTCTGGTCTGACACAGTATGGCTCCTTTTCTGTTCAAATCTTAACAAACCCACTAATGAGCAGGAGGATGAAAGTGATAAGGACAGTGAAGCAATGCTGAAACTCCCTTTGAAACTGATGACAACTTGAATTACTATGCAGGAACTAAGACAATAATACTTTACACAATAATATAAAACTGTAAAAGCATAATAAATTTTTAAGTCTTTGAAAAGAAACATTTCAGATTCAACCGTATCTTCATACAATTCATATTTTGAAATTATATTTTTTCAGATTGGAAATATTTCACAATGAGGAGAGAGTGAAACTCGTACACAGTGCAAACGAAAAAGGAATACATTTAATATGTATTATCCAACCACAGAATCATAGAATTGCTTTGTTGGAAGGGAACTTTCAGACCATCAAGTCCAACCATCAACCTAACACTGACAAAACCATCACTAAACCATGTCGCTAAGAGAACATGATTTGTTGATAACTAGTAATGAAGGACTCTGAAGTCATGTGAGCAAGGTATTACTCTAAAAAGTCCATCAATAAATTTGGACATGTAAATAAAGCTTGAAACTGTGTCTGTTTATTTGGCTGCAGGCTCTTAGAACTGCAAGTGTACTGAACACATGGCAAATTCAAAGCTCCCACTGAAGTCAGCCAGAGTTGTACAGTGGCTTTCAAACAATGGATCAGCCTCCTGCTTCTCCAAACTTTTTTGCAAAACATACAAAATAGAATCCCACTAGAATATTCCCGACAAATACCTTCACTTTGATACAAGACAATAAATGTTTCTGATCCATACATGTTATGACTCCAGACTCTAAGGTTTGCACTTTACTTTTCAACTAGTGTAAATATTTACAGTTTTCTGAATACAGTTTACAGTTTGCAGTCACTCTTTAGGAAAGAGTTAAGCTCTTGAAGTTAATTCAGTTGCAAATTCAAGTACACTATGTTCAGTAACTTTTCTACTGCATGTCATGTACTTCATACATAGTAAAAGTAAGATTCACAATGTACTTTTCTACTTTTTTCATTGTAGACATATACAGAATAGTCCCCTTCTCACTGACTGCCTGTGTAGAATTCACAGAATAAGAAAGTTGGAAACCTGGATTCTTCCTCTACTGCTTTTCTCTAAAAAATCATTTCAAAATAGATAATAAATTTAATTATCTCTCTCGAGAAGAGCTCTTCTTCATTAAAGCTAAACTATGTAACTGCTACTTGGCACAGTTTTTCGTAACCTAAACAATGACCCGAATCATTTCACCGCTATCACCCCAGGACATGATGAACACGCAACGCGTTTTTTTTAACACAGCAGTCAAATCCCAATTTAAATATAGATATAAATTATTAAGTAGCACTTGTATAGCATATCATTTTCTGAGAGCAGTTCCGAATGATATAAATCACTTATTTTAACACTATATTTTTTTCTGCCAGTTCTGGTTCCCCTGCCTGTGTTGATGTAATTGTAACACAATACTGTATTCAGACAGCTTAAAAATTCCCCATTTTGGTTCCTACAACAGGTAACACTAATTATGGATAGAATGGCTTTGGCATCTGCATTTAATACATCTTTAAGCATAAAACTTAATTATTCTATATGGAGATACTTGGCATTTATTAATAAAAGCAATATAATTTATACACCTCATTCTGGACATGTTTCAGTCTAGCTTTAAGAAAATTTTACCTATTTCAATCTTGTAAATTCTGCTTTATCTCACAATGTCACCCAGAAGGATTGAGAGAGTAGTAAGAAATGGAGTAGGGAGCTCATAAGAACAAATTGGATTTCTAATTTAAAACTAGAATCAAACCCATTATTCAGTGCTGTATTATTTTATTCTCTTGGAGAAGGGCAAAACCTTTCAGTTTCTAAGTTATATATAGTTTTCTACTTCCCCTCCCTACTGACAAATAGATTAGTTGAGGCAATTTCTCTCCATTAAAGGTTTTGCACTTGACAGTGTAATGTAGCCACTGTTCAAATTACCCTTTAGGGGAGCACTTTTTAATTCAAGGTAACAGAAGGATTTGCATTTGTCACTTCAGTTGAACACAGTTCTTCTTCCTCCCTTTCTATGTCCCATGTAACTCTACCTGATTCCAGCTCAGTCAAGAAAACAAAACCTTATTATGCATTTTTTTCTGTTAATAAACTAAACTACAAATCTGTATAGAAGAGCTTTGTAGGTAGAAAGAAAAACTAAACACAAGAAATTTATTTTGAGGCCTGATTAAGGAAGCATCAAAATATATTAACTGTAATGACAGACTAGGGGGCACGAAAGGCATACAGAGCATGATACAGAGAGGACGGGAGACTAACCCATACAATGATAAGAAAGTTGTTTTTTCTTAAAAGCTGCCCACCTGCAGATTGGCACTTGTAAAAGCCAGACCCATAATATATTATATAATACACAGTGAGCTCAAAAGGAATTACCCTTAGAAAGATATTTTAAAAAAAGAAACAAAAAAAACCCTTTTAAAATAAAACTATAAAGACAACAGAATCAATGTCATTAATATAGAGAAATATTCTAACAATACATATATTCTTCATGTAAGTATTAACACCAGAACTGATATTCTCCCTCATGCCATATTGGATGACCTAACTGGCAACTGACCCAGTTGTTTCCCTCTAAAAAAAGATTCTTATTAAAGACTTGACTATGAAATCATGACTTAGCCTCTAAAGGTTAGCTGCCAAAACCTTATTTCCTTGAATTTGTTTTCTCTCAATTCTGAGAGAGTAGTCATTTCCTCTCTGTTTGCTCTCAGCCACAGAAAGCCAAATTCTATCTAGCAGCAGCTGGAGAGAGGTAGTTGACCTCGTACTTCTTGCTGGGAGCAAATAGTGGATTGACCATGCTGGAAAATGTTGTGGTTTTTCTTTAAGATACACTTTGCAAGGTTTCTTTAAAATCAAGCAAACAAACAAAAATAAAACATATTATACTTTCACTAAAACTATATGCCACAAAGCAGAAACAAAATAATGATTTTATCAGTAATGAATTCCACTATTAGTGGTTAGATACACAGAAATGAGCATTTTCCTACAGAAATCTTGTGTTAAGAGAGTCTTCAAAAATGAGCATCATCCTAGGCCAATGAAATACACACAATGACTGGACAGTAAATCTACACATAGAAAATTGTACCTGCTATACGATAGCTAGTTTAGCAATCAGGCTGCTCATCTAGAATCTGAGATACTTTGGATACTTCACAGATTTCCTTTCCTTGCTCAGCAACTATGTTAGATTCAGATGCTGAACATATATGGGTAACTAATTCTCAATGATTTCAATACAAATTTGGCATTAACGATCTAGATCTTCACCTTTTTATGACTCACATTCCCTGCGAAGTAGGTATAATATCTTCTTGCTTCTTATGTATGACATAATTATACATAATAAAATGTATGAATTAATGCATTTATGACTATAAATAACCCCATCCTTGGAAACAGAGGTCATAGGAGTACCTAGGATCAGCAGTTTCTCACTACAGACCACAGTACAGCTATGTGGAATACAATTTCTTGATTGCAAGTCAGAAGTACCTCGTTCCAAAAGAACTGACTAAACATTTTCCAGTTTCTCCATAAAAAGACATATCCACAGATGAGATCAGAGATTCTCTTCTGTTTCCTTCAAAACGGAGTCCAAGTAAAGAGAATGAATAATGCCTTTGTGTATCAATCTGAAATACTAACCCCAAATACACATTGTCCACAAAGCTGGTTCCTTCTTCCTTCTCTGCCAGAAGAATCTTATTCCACTTGACATAGGGTTATATATTCAATAACCGTGTCAAGGTTGAATTCTAACTTTGCTTTAAATTAGTTTTCTGAGATTTTTGTTAAAATAAATAACTGGATAAATTCACCACATAGTACAATTATATCTTTTGTCTCTCACACAAAACTGATTACAGTGTTGATTTGTAAGGAATAATAAAGAAAACAAGTTTTGCACTCTGTTAAATTACTTGTGTGGGAGTGCAATTATTATATGAGATATCACACATATCCCACACTGCACTGTTGTTTACCAGTGCTATTGTGAGACTAGTAAGAACAGGTATAAAGGGAATTGTAGAATTCAAAAAAAATGCAAATATATTGCAGTAATTTCATCTATATGACAGAAAGTAAACATAATGTTTAAAACACTTGAAGCTTTTCTGGTATGTACAAGAAACTGGGATGCGAACAAGAAAAAAACTTAGAAAAAAGTTGCATACTCGGTTATTATGGGTACTTTTTCTAAGTTCATTTAAAGGTCAAACGTAAGATACTACATGTACATTGGCTTATTGGATGAGAGCTTTCTATACCATATCTCTTTTTTCCTTTCCCAGCCGCCTTAGTTCTTTCATAACTATATCAATAGTTGGGAAAATACGTTTCTGCAATTAAAAAAAAATACTGATACATACAGATTTTTAAGCAAAATGAATTTTTGTTTTATAAAATATCAAAAGACAAAATTAAATTCTGGTATCATAGCTGAGAGAGAGACACTCACTTCTCATAAAACATAGCAATGAGCATTTAACTACTAATTTATTTAAAAAATCAGAAACCAACAGCAAGTTCTTGAATCTTAAGTGGAATTAAATTCCCAAAGTTTCAACTAATTTTAAAATTCTACAAAACATTATTATGTGAGTAAAGTATAAGCAGTGTGTGAGGAAGGTTCTGGAACAAACACATTGTAGTATCTCTTTCCAAAATATTGTAAATTAAACTTGGCCCTAGGAACAAGAATAATGCAAATTTCAACTGAAAAATATTAATTAAAGATTTACTTGCTAGTTAATTAGATTTAGGAACAGATTCATTACACTACTAACTCTCATGGATTTTGATGATACGGAAGGTCAAAGAATGTTACAAATCAAGAGATGTTATAGAAGAGATACTCAGCGAGCCTACTAGAAATTTGTAGGATATCAGAATGCAATTGGTTTTTATGACAGTCAATTGCTCAGAATAAAATTTCATAACATTCTATCTTAAAAGTCCTGTTAGGTGCTTGCCTCCATTTTCAGAGTGTTTTGGAACCCCAGCTTTTGATAACTATATACCTCCATACTTATCTCGGCCTTCAGTTTACTAGAGCTGGTAAAGCAAGCTTTCCTGAATTTTTCTCATATATTATATCCCATCTTCTAATCATACTAGCTCTTCTTTGCAACTATTCTAGCTTGAAGTAATTTCTTTTAAAAGCTCATGATCAGAATGGTGAATAGAAGTTCAGTTTAGTTTATCCCAACATATATACAAATAAAGAATTTATAGTGTCAGTATTATCCTAATATCCAGACACATCATAATACTTAATGCTGAGTTGGAAAATATTAAGTCTATTTTACATCGAAGGCACAGCAAGGTCAAATGGCATATCAGATAAAGGGCATAAGCTCTGAAATTATTCTGTAAATCACATCACAAATTCTCAGTGCAATGCCTGCTCTCTGGAGTGGAGGTCTGAAGACTGGGCACAAACAGCACCTCAGATTAAAAAAAACACACAGTACAGTTCTGCCTAGACCTACCCATTGAATCAGCCCCGAGGACAGGACGAGTCTCAGATCCTGCCCCTGGGCATCTGTTGTGATCACAGAATTCTACTCAGAAGCCTCTTTAAAGACCAAATATAGTTTTGGAGAAATGAGCTAAGAGGACACAGACTCGAGACAAGGGATCATGGCACTAGTAGCAGTGTAGGTACGGGGTTAGAGACAGGTTTAAAGACTCAAAGGCCTGATTCTGACTTCTGCCTTACTCAAAAAGGTCCAAACCTTTACTTCCCACCTCACAAGAGGCCACTCTCTTCCCCCTGGCATGGGGCAAATGTAAAATACGTTTAGACAAAAAAAAAAACCAGTGGAAGAATTTAAACTCTGTACCCTATGAACCCTATATTTAATTGTTTGCTACCAAGACTTGGATCTCTGAAATCCCAAGGTACAGTCTAAACACTCTATTCCCATCCTCTTTCTTTGGGAATTTCAACTACAAACTATGTAGAATTTGGTGTGAGTCTTGAGCCAGGAAGACTGGGTTGGATTCTTCCCTATAAACTGGACAGCATCAGAAATAAGTAAGAAATTTAGGGGATTTTCAACTGCTTCGAGCCAATGTAGTTCACTTTAGTCAATGAAATTTTAAATGTTTAACACAAATAGAGGGAGTAGCCTTTTTTTCTTATGAACAGAAATGCAAAATGAAAGTTACAGGCGCCTTGGTCTTCTGAAGTAAGACCTTCATCCTGAAGAAGAGCAAGACAGGGGAGTATCAGTTGGCTATTAGTGATTACATCTTTCATAAAAAGGCAATTCTAGCAGGAAACAATTCATTGTTCTTTACAAAAAAATAGTGGCATGTGTTGCCACTGAAAATACTTCAGCCAAAGGTCAGCTAGATCCTCACTGTTAAGAGACAGCCCTGTTCTTATGGGATAACTGTCATCTTTCAGTATGGAACACTCATTCTGCCTTGGTCCTGAACCTCTTGCAGTTTAATTTATCCCATCGTGAAAATAAAATTGTTGTATCAATAGCAATAAGCCACAAGTCTTGTTAATGATGACAGCCAAAAAGACATCAAGCCATAAATACTCAAACCAGCAAAACATTTTAGGAACAATAGAGAAAACAAAAAACCTCAGAAGCTCAGGTTCTTCCCAGAATTGACTGAGAATCTGAGTGCAATAGAGAGGAGCGCAATGCACTACATGGTTGATGTTACTGCTTGGGAGCTGATAGTTTTAAGATAACGTTTTATTTTTTCCAACACACTGTAGTGGGTACTTTTTCCCATTTGTCTCATTATTTTTTCAAGGTTTTCTTTGATTTTTGTGCAAGTAAAATGAAGTCCTTGTGTGGAGTTCAGGTAGGAGCTGATAAAGGAGTTTCAATGAAAAAAAATAGTGGCCTTTAAAGGTACGGTCCCCTACACAACATTATGCACAGAGAATTGCACAAGATGTTAAAGAGCTGTTTTCAGCACACCGTCCTACAGACTGCAGCCATTACCTGCAGATTTCACAGACAGAATTTGCAATATATGGATCCAATCACACAACATAAAAGGCTAAAATCTGTGCTACCTTATTTTAGGGAAATTCAATACAGTGAAATATTAACATTAAACACTAACAGATAACTCTGTGAGTCAATTACAAAAGAAACACTTCCAATGAAATTTAATTTATAAAGATTTCTGGGAAACAAATAAGATCATTTCCAAGTGGTAAAACTTCACTATTGTTATATTCTTTTGCTAATTGTTTTGCTTTGTTTTAAATGGTCTTGATTTTTCAATTTCAATTAGTATCCTCAGCAAGGTGTGAACTCAGCCAGCCTTCTTACTCTGTTTCTCTGCTCCAACAAGAACATTTCTTCGTTTTTATTTTGAGAATGCTACTCAGATAAATTACTAGATTATTTAACTGAAAGGCTGCTGGCAAAAGCGATATTCTTTTCCCTAAGCAGAAACTACATCAATTAACACTATGAAGTGGTGTAAGTCCATTGAAACTGAAGGAGTTAGGCCTATTTATACCAACTATACAACCAACTGTAACAACTGAGAACCTGTATTCCTATAAAGCAAAGCTAAATTTTCCTTCTGGCCTTTATCTCTATTGATAACTCAAAGTAATATGGAAAATCTGTAATATAAGAGAACCACTCCCTAGGATTTTTTCCTTGAAAAGACCTCTGTGTTCCAACTAGTAGTTCCTTCTGCTCAAAGATTCTTTCTGATGCACATTCAGGTTAACGCCAACAAACCACACTTAGCACGATCAATCTCAGAAAATAAATTTAGCATATCTGTATGTTAATGCTATGGATCAATAGAAAAAGCATATTATAAATCCAAGAAGAAAACCGAAATAAAGCTTAAATACCATTAAAATCCATAATGCGTTTTATTTACAAGCCATTTATCAGAAACAGTGGATGGTATAACCCACATGTGAAATTCTATATGGGAAATTTTACAACACTGTGTACACAACTTTAGGAAAGTAAAGAAAAAAATAATAACTTAAACTTGAGCTTCAACTAGAATTTAAACAGACTTCATAATAATTTCCTATATTATTATCCTCCACAGGCAGTAATATCCCTCTTTTTAACAAAAGAAAACATTTTTAATATGGTGTGAAAATATCAGCTAAAGAAAATAACTCTGTCAACATCATTCTTAACCACAGTTTGGAATCAGAGTATGCCAAAAGAACTCCATTTCTGAAATTACTAACACCTATTTGCTGCTTATTCAAATAGAGACGCAGCTCCCTTTTTGAAGTGAGAACTGAAAGGGCTGCAGCACTAGAAGGTACAGCCAACAGCCAAAATAAAGACACAGGTCACAAACGATAGTGGAATCCTTTCCTATAGATATTCTTCATGGCACCCCTTAGAAGTCAAGTAATCAGTGTATGTCTCGTGGTGGAAAGATGCACATGCAACAGATGACCTTTATTTTAAAGTCTGTATTTGTTAGCTAGGCATGCAAAACATTTTAGGTGTCAGGAAAGAAAGGAGAAATACCAATAAATATTTTGTTCTGTAGCCATTCTTTAGGCTCTTAGTTATTGAACTAATTATCACTGTTTAATCTGAGAAGCTTTACTGCTCCATATTTGTAAGCAAATTAAATGAATTTGGAGATGCAAAAAGATTATTAACAACCATTAAGTTCTCCCATTTAAAACCATGGCACCTCCAAGAGCAAATTTTCAACCTTTATACGCAACGAACAGTCTTTAGTGGTAACAGGTAACTCAGACTTTGATCAAAAGACTCAAAACCCTGCACTGACAAGAACAACTTTTAGATGTAATAGTGATGATGTGAGACCACAGCTCATAGTTTTAAGATGTGTTAAACAGCAATCTAGCACAAGTCTTGCAGCAACCATGTCCTACCAGCCTTCCAATTTCACCATATCAAATCCATTCAGCCCCCAAATGAACAAGTCTTTCTTCAACCTTACTTGATAAACACAGTACAGTACATCGTACTTTCATGTTCTCTCCTAAAAAAACACTGCTTGATACACTAATTTGTATTCTAATACCTCCTGTCAGACGGTGCTAATCTCAGACATTGAGAAGTGACTTCTGAAACACACATTGGAGAGTAACACCTCAAATAACCAATCCATTCTTTCATATCCAGACATTTCATCACATAAGCAAGAGAAAGATACTTTTCACCAAAATAATCCGCAATTCACACACAGAACACACGAGAACAAATGTGTACTGACAGGAGATTTTGCTGAGGCCAACGCAAGAGAGAAGGAGTTCTTCCCATCAAACTGTACTTCTTGATTTATCTAGAAACCTTTGGCCTGGAACTTGAGAAGAAGATGGGACAGTTTTGCTTCTGATAACATTCTTCCTGTGACCTATGTCTTCTGCTAAGTAATTACAGTGGCCTTGACAAATATGAGTTAAGCAGTGTTGCCATGCCAACCTATGTCCTTCTCTTTTCAAATATTCTACTGATACCACAGACATTGAGCTTGGAATATACTTCCCACCAGTCAAACCACTGTAGGGTTCCTTTTGACCTCAAAATTATGTTAAATGCTATGGATTTCACTTCATATGTTCACACATAAATATTAATAATAAATGTGTTTCCAATTCTCATACAATTTTTCCTGAGGCAGAATACCATGAAGTAGCAAATTATGTGATCAACAGTGCTGATATTCAGTAATAACAACCATTCATGTTTACTGATATTCCATGAGAAAAAAAGGTCATTCGTTTTTCTGGTCAAAACATATCAATATTAAGTAAGTGGTATACCAGGAGTTCGTATTCAGATGATCTCTATCCAGATGAAAAATGAGCAAAAAAATGAAAAAGACATGTGAACCTTACAACAGTTGCTTTAAATTTTTGCATTAAATCTTGCCATTCCTTGCGACATGCCACTAGCTCCATGTTAAGCTAGTAACTCAGGCCTTGGGGAATTGTCAGGCTTTTTCAGGATTCGTCTGGGCCTGCATGGAGACTTGTTATAGCATGTTTATCTGTGGAAAAACAACTATGAAAAACATGACTTCTAGCTACTTTGTTTTAGCTTTTGCTTAGCTTTATATTATTGCATGTTTTCATGCTTATTGTCACACATATATATTTTTTTTTAAATAAATATCTAGTAATAATGAACAAGTTACTCTGTGCAGACTAACCTATCTACGGCCCTAGAAGGAAATGCCAAAACCAGAACATGTGCAGAAGGAAAGTGCTGCCTTGGAAGTACAATCACAGGGCGGTTCCAGAGACTTCAGCACAATAAGCTACTCAATTGACTCAATGGTCAATTAATGACCATGAAAAGATGCAACTGGACAAAACCAGTTTTAGAAATAAGAAAGAGGAAAAAAGCAAGTGTCTAATACATGTAAAACAAACCACATATAGTAAATTTGGATGTGATGTGGAATTCCATATCAATGCAGAAGTAACAAGATATAGAGCATATTCATAAGTATAGTGAAATGGCCCTGTGCAGAACCTACAGTAAGAAGGAAGAAACATCAACAGCATCGTTCTCCCAGCAAAGGTCACAGGATGCTAATGCTTTTCTATAGCCTGTGTCCACTCCATAAGTGAAGCCGTTCACCTTATGACCTAGAGGTAAAGCGGTAGGTACTGGAATGTTTGTGGGTATTCATTTTAACTGTATATACTTTGAACAATTAGTATCATCATAACTCAATTATATTTTTAGAGTGTTAAGTCTTCAGTTATGCTGATAATAAAATGTTGGCTTTGCACATAAGTGTCTCCTTTTTCCCATGATTCTGCATGTGAAACTGATGGAGAATTCATTCATGCAACATATTCCATAACTTGGATGCAACAAACAGATAACACCAGCAAAGGCTAATGATTATTTTAAAAACCTCTTTGTTAGGCAAAACCTTCAAACACGTTTTATAGAGTATGTAGTATAATGCAAGCCGAATCCTCATTTCTAGTCATTTCCTGTTTTTTTTATAAAAGATTAACACTTTAGATTTAATTACTGTAGAATTACAGCAGAAAAACCTGCATGAGCTGCTGTTTTGGAAAAACATTACTTCCTGCAGCTGCATCAGCACTGCTCTAACCAGCATTACCAATAACAAAAAGATACAGGAGAAATTTGAAGAGTGTTTCTGCAGACTAAAAATAGATCATTCTGGATTAGGTATTCACCTATACATGTAAATAAATCAGTCTGACTTTCAGGCAGGCTTTAAGAGAAATGAGATTAACATAATGCAAAAATAATTCATTTATTCACAAGAAGACACAATTATCATACAATCAGCATTCAAGAATCGAAATAAATCAGCATCTTCATATTTATATTTAAACAAAGAAATCCATCTGCTAATGACAGAAGATTCAAATTCAATTAATTTATTATAGAACAAAAGATATCATTCTGACGATTTGAAAATCAGGTACAAGGAAAGCAACAGGACTAATAATGGCTCTAATGCACACTTTGATTGCTTTAGATAGAAATTGCATTATATAAGCCAAACAAAACTAAATGACAGGTTGTTCTACACACTGTGGACCCACGGGAAGCCTGCTTTCATAGGGATTCCTCTCTTGTGATAAGATTTTTTGATCTCTAATGTTCTAAATAAAGGTTTTCTGCATTGTTGTAGCACAGCAGTAGAGGCGCTGGAGCACAGTTGGCTTGTAGCAGCCCTTTCCCACGTAGATTCTCTGGTGCTACACAAACCTGGCTGATCCTACAGACTTGCTGTAACCTACACAACTAATAGGATCTCTCTTCTCTACCTAACTGCCAATTTTCACTAAACCTGTAGGAATCTAATGTTTTTAAGACTGTAGACACTCTTGTGATAGTCATCCCTGGGCTAAAATGTGAGGGGTAGTTGCAGAAACACACACACGTACAAGTAAGACGGTCAATCAAACACAATTTCCTTAGAATAACGAGGCTAAAATATGTTACAGATTTTGGCTGCTTTGGTCACATTTGGTAAAAGTGAATACGAGTGGAAAATATTTGGTAAATTTTTCATTCATTTCAGAGAAAAAAAATGGACAAAGACTACAGAGACTGTAATTAAATCTCTGCAAATGAGAATAGACGAATGAGCCACCATATAACCAAGGCAATCTACAAACAGAACTCTGCATTATGTTCAGGAAAGAAACCTGTTCAGTTCCTAAAAATCGTTGATAGCAGATGAGTTTCCCAATATGGAGCTGAAGGAGCTGGATCAGATTCATCCTGCAACTTGGGAAAAAATTGTGATTTTTCATAAATGCAAATAATTCTAGTAATCACATTTCTTAGCTGTTGCGAAATACAAGTGTCTACTTCATTGAAATTGAGTATATTTACAACCAGCAGACTGGGTACAGCCCACCAAAGCAATATACACAGGCCATCATCTTTTTGCCCTGACAGCCCCTCAGAGAAGGCCACGTATGTGCTGTCACGGCACTGGGACTCCCAAGACTGTTCACAGTTAGGCACTGCCTTATCAGACGATGGAAAAACCATTCCCCCTGCCCATAAGGCTGCAGGTGACTCCATAACAGGTAATGCTTTGCTGGGACCAGAAGCTTTGGTACTTGTATTATGGGTAGCATTCCATGTTTGGAACAAACTGACAACTTACATACATATAAAAATCTACTCTTTTTAACTGCTTTTCAAGAAAGCATAAATCTATGTCCCCTCTAGAGCAGGGATGCAGTTTCGTTGGTGTTTTATACTGAAATAACTCTAGGATATACTCATATAAACATCTACAACAATGCAACTAACTTTTGTATAAGGAAGCACTGAGAACCACCGGCTTTGTTCTCAATTCTGTAGCAGTATTACAAAAAATATTTGAAAGGGAAGGAACAAGGGCGGAAAAGGGAGTCTGAAGATTTAATACAACAGTATCATCATGAAATATAATGGCATATAAACTGACACAGTAATCCCGAAACCAGTCTAAAGAAGTAATCACAGTTGAATCTCCAATGGTCTGCTTTTAAAGTGGCAATAATATTCTCTGGGAATGAATACACTAGACAAATATTTCCAGAGTGAATGTCAGAATGTTTAACCATATATTCTCACCAATAAGTTTGTGTTTGTTAATGTAGAACACATTCAAATATATTCCCATATATTACAGCTGAGAAATATATATTCCTCGGTATCTCCCAGTATTATTCCATTTCAATAAAAGGCTACATCTAGATATGTTCCATAAAACTGGACTTCTCAGAGGAATAAGCACATTAAACCAAGAAAGTTCACTTTAGGATAAAGATATTTTACATATTTTCCTAAAGGCCCTGGGAGGGTTTGAAAAGCCCAGTTCATGCCTGATGTATTTTCATGATGAGTTTGATTCAAAGTGTTCATGTTTCCATAATGTAAACTACCTTCAGTTTCCATAATGTAAAATACCGGCTAAATTCAATGAGAGAATCTATTATAAATTTCTGCTTTGCTAGATAATACCAAAGAAGTGGTCTATTGGACAAAATACTTCATCATATGACTGGGCTAAGTTAAAGAAAAGGTAAGCTTTGGGGCAAGGTAAGCTTTTTTCTGAGGCAAACAGAAAAGAATTTAATGAAAGATGAAAAATGATGAATGTCATTTAAAAAAAAAAAAACAAACCCAAAAGACTGCTTTTTGTGGAGATAACAAAAAATGTCAATAAAAGGTAAAAAAACAAATCAAAGCAGTTACTTCAGTATCACCACGCACTGTCCTGAGAAATACCTATTGACTGAAACCAATCACTGCCTTAGGAAATAACGCATTGAAATGCTGACCTTGCCCGACAGTCAAGAGAGGCATTTTTGCACATACTTTCTTACTCAGTAATTGGTAAGTTTTATGTTTAATACATAAATGACAAATAGATTCTTATAGTTACTATTGCATGTATCATGACAGCTCTGAAAATATTTGATTTTAGATTAATACCAAGTAAAGTAAAATTAATAGTTTAATAAATCCAGAAACTGTACAATTTCACGTAACTGAATACTTGAGAACACTTAGAGTATTTTGGAATAAGATGTAAGGGAAGAATCCAGCCAGACTATTAGTTCATTCCTCTGTGAAGCTTGAGAACTGATAGGTTCTTCAACTTCCACACTGCTGTTGGAGTTATCACTGGGAGAAAGCTCTCATCTTGGGTATATGAGCTCTAAAGCTTTCCAGTGAAAATCAAAGCCTGAAGTTCATACAGGAAACTAATTGGCATAAAGCATTCACTACAATTCAAGGGAGTGATAATTATATTCAGAAAAAAACTATTGCTTACAAAGGTAGTTGCCTTCTTTACTCCTTTCCATCTCTGAATTCTTATAGTTTATTTTTAGTTGTGCAATCAGTTTGAGACCTAGTCAATACGACAACATGATACAGGGTTAGGATTTCAGATCTTTAGAGGAATCTGAGTACATTTAATATGCAGAATGAATACATTATTATGTACAGTATCCTAGTTTCCTCATCTACCATCATCTCCTGATGCAACTTAAGTGCTCTTGCCCTCACAAAAGCAACCAGTTACATTGCACAGTGTGCTGATAGACAGTGGCTACTCTTTTGTAATGTAACACAACCAATATTTAAAAGAACTCTAGAGACTGAGGTCAGTCACATTACAGTTTCTGCTTTTTTCTGGCTTTGCTTTTTTCTAATGCTGAAATTTAATAGAGAACATGTGCTCTGAGCATAGAAATTTCAGAAGAATCTGCAATACAGAAATCTGCATGGATTTCCCTGATGTATTTCCTAAACACATACTAGATTTCAGTGCATATTTTAATTTACAAAGCTTTAAGGAATAAGAAGTTGACACTATTGATTTCAATCTTCCATTTCACACAATAATTAGATTGCAACATTAAGCATTTTAATTTTTCTCCAAAAATATGTTTAGAAAGTATTAATTGACAATGCTGATTTCCTTATAGGCTCTGCCATTTTCAGTATACTAGACTTTCAGAAAAAACAACCCCAAACTAGTCTGGAAATGGTTAGCCAGTTTCAGTAATATGCTATGAACACAGGAAGAGACCACAGAATCGCAGAATGAACCTTAAAGATCAATATAGTCCAACTCCCTGCCTGTGGATGCAGAGTTGCATACTGGCACCGGAATCCAAAGACTCATTCTAAAAAATAAGCTGTCAAGACGCTTTCCAACTGACCACATCACAGAGCACTGAGCAGATGGAAGAAAATGATGGTGAACATCTACCTCTATCCCAGGTTGTTTCACCTAATCCTGATGTAAGGTTTTGGAGTTAATACTTAGAATTTCACAACTGAAAACTCTGTTTAAAAAACAAAATCAATTTGTACTACAAGCCTATTTGTGTTTCTCAGTGGCACTAGGCTCAAACAGTAAGTTGGGTACATATTTCTATGCCATGACTGAACATGTGTATTAATGGCCCGCTCTGACAACAGATAACTAGAAACTGTCATGATACTGCTACTTCAAAACTAAGTTTCAACTTGCTCTTTCTTAATTAACTGAATTTACCTGCTATACAAATACAGTCTTAATTCTTGGTATGTCTTTATGATGCAAAGTGCAAAATTCTACCTTTGTCTCACAACAGTGCCTGTCAAACCAATGTAATCATTATCAATATCTTTCAGCTGATCTGAAAGTCCACAGGACTATTCAAGAGAGCTTCAGAGAACTTCAGGGCATGTGTTTCTAACAAATAACTTGAAAACCCGTAGACATTGGTTATTTCTGACATTGCAATCCAGATAAAGACATCAGAATAGTCACAGTTTGGGGCCTTGAAGTTTTACAGTCATCCAAGTATGTATTTTTACCTATATTAAGTTTTTCATCAAAGAAACTGCTCTTTAATAAGTGTAAGTAGTGATCTCCTCTTCATTTTTTTATGATACAAATATTAGCCTATCTTACTCTATATGGCTGGCTTTCTTCCCTGTTTTCATCCTTAAAGTCTTCACCAAATGGCAAGAAGTATATCTTTCTTCTTCTCCCATTTGTGAGTTTTTAAAAACATATACAGCTATTTGATTATTTTTTTATTTCCCAGTTGGTATACTTTTTACTTCACAGACATAGATTTTTCATCACCCTACAAATAAAGAATTAACAGTACAACTGTATGAATTACATGACCGTATATATGTAATGGACATTATTGCATTATGAAACATGGCCAGTACCATCTCTACATCACTGAACTATGGATGAAAACCCCCAACCATTATATACCATATCTGTTAGCTGCACTCATTTCTCCCATTGCTTGTCTACCTGTCAAAACAATGCACTATACTATCACAAAACTACCAGTCAGAGAGTGTTAGAATAACAGATCAACTTAATCCAATTTAAAAAAAAAACAAAGAAAGGAAAAAAAGAGTTGAGTTAGAGGAGCTTTTCTCTGACTTTTTGAGCTAGACTTTTTCTTAGCTTTCAGTAGTACCAATCACCAACATCAAGTTAAAAACTCATGTTTGTATTTGCAAGACAGAGGCCTACGGAAGCACACTTAGTAGTCAAACAGGACAAGTTATTCCCTTTGTATTTTTTAAATTGAAATACTAATGTTTAGTAAGTATTTTAATTTCTGTATCACTGCATAGCAATGGGAGCTTAAAATATTTGTTGCAACAACAATAAAATGGAAATTACGATAATTGCTGCAGTTTGCCATAGTGTTCTCTATTAAACAATTACCATTTTTTGTCTTTAGGAGTCTGATAGTAGCTTTCATGACATCTATGTATTTTCTGGGGACTATGTTTTGAATATTATTAAAATACTTATTAATCAATCTGAAATGCTGAACTAATTCCAGTTAGCACAAGATAGATTAAAAAAGCATTTTGCAGGCAACTGGGAGACAACTGTGGGCATGCATTGTTTTCAGCCAGCTGAGTCTGACACCAGGGTATTTCATTTGATTCTCCTGAGAGAAAAAAAACCCAGCTGTGCTTCTCACATAGCACTGTCTGCCAGATGATCCAAAGGAGTGACAATTCCAGAGAGACTAAATGCTTGCCTTTTCCTTGACTATGAAGTACTCAAGTTATTCCATGTCTATTCCAGCACAAGGTGTATCTTGTTACTGGCACTTATTCATTATTTATTATTAAGAAACAATTGTACCACAGTTTGAAAAACAGTTATTAGAGAGTCAGAAAATTCCCATAATTTTGTTTGGTTTTCTCTCCTTTTCTCTGGTCTAAATGGTAATTAGAAATGTGTATGAGAAAGATGCAGACAGTACAACTGGCTTCACCACCACGGTACTGCTGAACAAAAGACATAGACTCCATCCTTCCCCCACCTCTCTATTAAAAAGAAAATTTAAAACCACCGGACACAAAGAACATAGGCTCCTTATTAATCATGACGTATCCATCTCAATTTGCAGTCCTCATTTGGTGTCCTAAAAACAGATGAACTTGAGACCATTCTTTTTAAAAAGTTTCAAAAGAACCTATTTGAAACTAATATTGTGCAGCTAAACCAAAGCAAAAAATGTTTGGATAAAACCAATAGGAAAAAATCCTCGTCAAATGAGGATTTTAAAAGAAAAGAAATTAAAGTCAACTCAAACTTTCCATCTGAACCTAAATGAAAAAAATGCCTTTTGAGCACCTGTTAGAAAAGAAACCAAGAAACTAGATTCATAAAACTGGTATTGATGGCATCTATTTTCTATCAGCTTACTCCTTAGAATTATTTCCCAGACGGTAAGAGACTCAGCCTCAGTGCAGACCTCTGCCTGCACAGATCTGAGCTCACATTTACTATTTCTGGAGAAAGTGCCCTAGGTGGACTACTGAGGCATGCTTTTCTTATTATCTTATACAGAGTTATTCCACCCTGCATAAATCTCTAAGACTTGGAGAAAAGACTGATAGCTACGTGCCCCATTTTCCCAGGTGAGTGTTCCACCTACCAAGTTAGTGACTTATTCCCTTTCTGGCTCAGAGGTTATATAAATATTTTATACAAATATATTTGCTGGCTCCAGCTATAAAAATTCAGAAAAATCCATTTGAAATTACTTACAACTTCTTTAACTGAATAGTGGAATATACACATAAAAATCCACTCTCACCTGGTTCAGAGTGGGGATTCAGACAAGGATTCTGATAGACAGTGACCCTCCAGCCTCCTGAGAACTGAACTTAGGCCTCTCACATCTTGCGTGAGGGCCATTACTGCCGGTCTTCCCAGGAAAGAGGAAGAATACCTCTCTTTCTAATGAGGCCATGTCTCTCAACCAAAAAGTAGCTTTCGGAAAGCTAATTTTCTGAAAAATTTCAGAAATTGTTCAGTGATTTTGGCCTATATAGTTTTGAGACAATGGAAAGATATCCTCCAATTTGTAAGATTTCTCCTCAGTCCTAGGAAAAAAAAAATTATCTTTGAGTTTGTTTGTCACTCCAAATCATCACAGTATATCATAAGATACAGTACTGGGCAACTTCCCCTCATTTCCTTGTATTTTATTTTTTTTCTGACTCTTCTTGGTTTTGATTTGCCTTGAATTTCTTCTGGGGGCCAAAATTAGATGCTCAAATGTGTGCATTCAGGGGTAAGAGTAACGATCGCAGCACTCTATAAATCAACTGGAAGTGACAGGAATTAGTAAGTCAAACACTCTGCTACTTTATAAGCATTATTGGCCCATAAATATAGGCATGCAGTGCCACATTAGATACCCTCAGCTTTCTCTGTTACAGGAACAGGTCTGGAAGATCTGAAATAGGATATAAGAAAGCTATGCCTTTTGGAGCAGGAGGTGGAGGGCACTGGACAGCTGTACTCAGGCACCTGATTTGTTCCCTTATACCTCAGCCTTGACACCAAAGAATGTGTGTAAGAAAATAACCACTGGAAAAATAACCCAGCAACATCTATTAAAAAGCAAGACAATCAAAACCAGATGGTTAAGCACCACGTCTTCAGCAGAGTCCAAATTTCTAAACCGTGTTCCAAGAGGAATACGAAAAATAAATATCTCCATGTAGAAACTGGAAACACATGTTCACTTGAATATTAAAGTAGCAGAGCTGATGTGTGTACATGTATTTATATATGACAGTGGGAGTATGTCTCATATACTAGGTTTATATGTTGATTACATGAATGGACTTGCACGCTACTTTGACATTATGTTGTAAAATACTCTCTTACCTACACCAGCTTTAGGAACCATATGTCTTCATTTACAGTCCAATGGGAATCTGTAAGTTCCATATGCACTATGCTTGCAAATATGAATTTACGTTTGGAGAGCAAGTGCACATTTGCAAAGTTTAAAGAAACAACGTATCAGAAGCCTAGAATTTCATTATGTAGAACAGAACTGGAGTAGTCAGAATCACAAAGAAAGGTCCTGGCCTTAGTATTGACTATTGTCACAGGTAGCTGCGTGAAAGATATAGCAACCTTTACAATGCATGTGGTGAGCAGTACAGGGTGTGTCACATCGAACAGAAATCTGAATAGCTGCATCTCTAGGCCATCACATCCACTTGGAACTGAGAGTTTTGACTGCACCAAAAAGATCTTTTGCTAAGAGCATTATTATTTTTTTTTCTATCGATTCCCTTCAGCTCAATATGAAGCTAAGGTATAACATATGCTGTATGCTCATATGTTTGCTTGCATACCCATGCATATTGTCGCTTTGTGTTATTCCAGGAGTCTCTCGAGCACATGGGAAGTAGAGTTTCAGTGGGCTGGAAATTTATGCTTCAGTAAATGCATTGTCAATTGGGTGACCATCTGTAACTTACAGAATTTTGTTTTATGCTGTGGCAATGAATAAAGTAGATTTTAGATTTCAGAACAGACCAAATAATGTTGGAAGCCCTGTATTTGATGGGTTTTATAAAAACCCAAGTATTAACTTATCATCAACACATGCCTTCCACGAGTTCTCTTACTTTAGGTGAGCACATCCCAACACAGTTCCTACACCAGATGTGTTAGTATCTGCAGACCAATATTGCAGACCCACACAAACAGTAAGAGAAAGAAAACCTTCTAGGAGTACCAGCACGAAGCAGTCAATTGTCTTCATATTACACTCTGGAGAAAATAAACTGGTCAGTTAGCACACAGAGACACTTTCTATCTGAATGCCTTCTCTGAATGCAGGTAAAATGTGCATATGTACATGAACAATATATCTGACAAACAATTAAGTCAGAGAGAATTTCAGTTTTAAAAGGAACACTTTCAAAGAGCGATTAGGGATAATGAAAACAGTATTTTTCAGTAGGAAAGCCATTTCCAGCATTATTTATAGATTTTCTATCCAGCATTCAGAACATACATATATCCCCGAGTAGCCACCATACTTGATGGTTTACTGAAAACACAGAAAACTTAGGCAAGCATGACCACCTTCCTCGGGGACAATTTAAGATCTGAATTGTTTGCCATTGTTTTCTTTATTAACAACAACAGCCACCCTCATTGTCTTACTAAAACAGGATTTACAAGTAAACAAAAAGATGCAGTTCACCTATCCCATTCCTAAAACAACTCCTACGACAGTTTTCTTCCTTCCTGTTCACTATAATCTGTGATGAGGAGATTGTATAATATTAGTGAATTGCATTCATTATTCACCTGCCCAGGTGGTATCATCATCCTCATAAGAAATGATTTTTCAAGAGGGAAACCCCTATTATCTTCTGTATCTTTTCTCTAACACAACAAAACATGGGAAACCCAGAAGAACGCAGTATTTCCTCAGCTGCATTTTCATACCCTGGGAAAATGTCTTCTATTAAATCATTTCTGTTATCTTTCTTATTTGCTCTCTTACAGGCAGGATTTGAACACCAGCATTTGAGAGGGATGCTAATGAATTCCCAGAGGATTAAAATAAAACTACAGTAAACAGAGTTACATTTCAGTCACCTAGCTCCTATGCTTACATCTGTGTGTAGAAAGATGACCTGCGTTAATAAAATTTCCCTCCTACTCCACAGGTTACTATGTTGATTTTAGAGGATTTGTGCTGCTTTTACTATAATGGCATTGTTAAAATGACAAAATACAAAGCTAAAGAGATCCTGTAAGCCCTAAGGAAACAGCTCATGTCGGAATTTAACAACAGTTTGTCTTTTAGCACTTAGACTGAGCAGAAACATTTTAAATTGTTTAATTTCTCACTTCAGCTTGCCGTTCATATACATATATTCATCTATATCTGAATCTACATTTGCAAAATATATGCTATGCTTATTTGTGCATCAATGCAATTCAAAGAAGGGCAACTGGCAAAGGTTGAAATATAAATTAAACAATAATAATCAAACTAGCCGGGGGAAGGAAGGGCGCAGCCCTTTCATAAGGCTTCTTCACTGTTGGGATACTTAAATCTAGTTGTTGAAATCTGATACTTCCATTTGTTGATCTGGAAAAAAGGATATTACTTACCTTGTGTGGGTATTCTGACAGCTAAATATGTTTTGAACAAAACATTCTAAATTGTTTAAAGTTATTTAACAGAATAAAACATTCTACTGTAAAAATTAAACTTTTAAAGTATACATTACTCTTCAAAATCTGTTTCTATTCCTTGAGAGGATTTTTTGGTTTTTAGATTTCATAGCATTGCTTGTGTTAGAAAAAGACACTACTATTGTAGTCAGTGTTTCTACTAATCTTCGTGTCGTAAGCATAGGGACAAAAAATAAACCATTCAAAGAACTGAAAGGGAAATGGAACACTCTCAGGAGATGACACTTATGTTGTAACTTGTTAAGATTGAAATAGAACACCGTATCTGGATTGGTGGCATGTTCCTCATATCTATAGCATTTATATATTTCTAAATGATACAAGTGCTTTTAGCTGTTTTGAAGGATACTACTTAGAAATGTGGAAATTTTAACTGTCATTCGCTGGATCAGGACAATCTTAACAAACCTTCTCTCTCCCCAGATACGATCTTGTGAAAATTTGTCATGTTTTCTGCTGTACATATGGCATTTTAATCAAACAGACTTATTTAGTGAAGTAGCCCTAAGACTTTCTTTAATAGGTAGTCCATCTGGTTTTTTTGAACTTCAAAGTGTTCAGGCTCAGTGTTTACTTCAGCCAGGAAGCTGGGCTGCCTAACCATCATCACCAGAAAATACTTTCTCCACAAATAAGTCTTTTGTAAGCTCCTAAACTGGACATACACAGTTTCCTTTTATATCCTGGAGAACCACACTCTAACACTGGGTACTGCAAAAGAGATCTGGAAATTAATTTTGAAGTACTGCCACGCTCTCTGGATTGAAAAACTTCAATGTTACCCAGCTTAATCAGACTGCCATTAGGCTCAAATGTAAATAGCCTAGTAAATATGATTTTTGCTGACAGTAGTAGATGGTAGAGGGCTTTGCAATGACCTGGATCTGCAGGATCTCAGGATTTATCTAAGCTGTCCTTCGCCTGAGCTGTTTTTAACTTGTTTTAACAACTGTCACTTTAGTGGCCAAGCGGCTACTGCGTAACCTGCTCTAGCTTGGGCACCACAATGTCACATAAGATACAGGCCTGGCAAATATTGAATGCCATGCACCCAAAGGGTAAAATTTTGATGCAAACTTCAGTTATGTAAATATTCACCTTTCCCACAGAACTCTCTTGTTCGCTTAAAGGACAATTATTTGCTGTTTTTGCTGGGCACCAGATCCAACGTGTAGCCTTGACACTCTTTAATTCACACTACGTAAAATCTAAACAATCTATACCAGATCTGAAATGGTTAACTTTTCCTCATGGTCATGCCTTCTAAGCATCCCTATATTTTTTAATACTTGATTTTTTTAATAGAACATTGGTATGGAAAAAAAGGGTTGTTAGCAACATTTTCTATCAGGGTGTAGCAAACAGATCATACAAAGTCCAGTTCTCTTTATTCAAGTGAAAAACTCCATTGAAATGAAAAGGCTGCCACTTGTAGAAGGGATGGATCTGGTTTAGCAGTTGAAATTAAGCAAACACTTGACTTTAAAGCCATCCTCATTTTTGTCAGTGTAATTACACATCACATAACTAGGCCAGGTGTGCAATATTAGCAAGCATGTGAATATTTGCATAAGAAAATCTGTGGCATAAAATCTAGACAGATTTTTAGGTGCTAACGAGAAGTCTGTATTCCCTGGATTTTATTGCAAGGCTAGCTTAATGTTATCGAACTACATTGCTGAATGGAAAATTTCATAAGCAGTGGGAAATGTTTTTTTCTCTAGTTTATACCTTATAGTTGCTGCTGAATTTAGTAGAGTCTTCCATTCCTTAATGACTTTCAAATTTGTCTCAAAAGAAATTACCACCGGTATGCCAAAAGAAAGACAAAACTGATCAACAGGTTAATAGAGCCAAAATTCCTGTAATGTATCAGCTTGTGTATATTCCAGAAAAACAGGTGAACTGTTATAAGTAACAGCAGAAATCTTCATGGAGTACTCTGCTAATAACAACCATTAAAATTGCTACTTAACTAATCAAGTAATTAACAGCGGCATGTAGACTACATCTGTAAAACATTTATATTTGTGTGTTGAACACACTTTACAGTTCTTATAAACTGTTGAGGAAAATGTGAGTATGTTGAGAAAAGGTAAGCAATCCAATTTTAGTGTGCTTTATCTGCAAGACTATAGTCTACAATAACTAACGAAAAAAGTATTGTATAGGACTATTTCTAATAGCTAATGTCAATGCAATTAATTGTATTAACAATTAAAATGAGAAATCCCCATGCAACTAAAAAAAAGAAAATTAAACAATTTCTCCTTTCCAACTAATATATATATATAAAAATATATATTATATATAATGCAAGAGAAACTACTGAATGGGAAGAAGATAAAGGGTATGCATCTTTCTACGTTTACAATCATTTTAGAGTTAAGCATATAGTATTGTACACACCCAAGAACTTCCAATAACACATTTTAAATATGCTACAATTCTACCACATACAGTTTTGACACTTGAAGGATTATTTCCCGAGTTTCCTTCACTGAAAAGGCAAGACTGCTGTAAGAGCAGAGAGTAAAATTAAAGGTACTGAACAGCACATTCTTATATTAGGAATTAGCATATCTTACTAGCATTGGCAGCACTGCTGAGACTTCTAAATTATTCAACATTTACAATCAACATGCCACCCTTTAGTGGAAATTTCTGTGCTTTTTAAAGCAAATTCCTATCTTACCCAATCATGTTTGTTAAGTTTGATGTGCAATTGACTAAGACTTTTCAAAAAGCTATCTCCCCAGCTTGCTTGGTAGCCCTGTCCCCTTGTTTTCTTAAGAACAGTTTAGCAACTTGCATTTGAAATTCATGTAATAAACTCTTCAACCTTCAGATTTACCATCTATCTTATAACCATATTCTATCTTTACAGTCTGGCTTTGATGAAACTAGGAGAGACTACAAGCAGATCTGTAAGGACCACATCCATTTATTAATTTTAATAAAAGTTATCCTGATCCACAAGGCTCAGATGTTTAATTAAAGTCAATGGAAAAACTGCAGTAAGAAATCATTGTAAAATTTAATATTAAATCAGTCAAAGCAATTCAAGAGAAACCAGAGGGGACTGATAAAATACCTGACTGATGGTGAAGGATATGATATTTCAAGGAGGATGCCATGCAGTATTGTCCAAGCTCAAATGAAGGCAGAGGACATAGGTGCTAGATAACTCATTTACATGCAGAAATGCTGACAGTGTAACTGGAATGGCCAGAATACTTGAGAAGACAAATCCTGGCATAAATGATTTAAAGTCTAGAGATGCAGTTCACATCACCCCCTGCTCTGATTCTCGCTTCTGCATACATACCCACACCAGCTCTAAACTACGTAAAGGAATGAGTGCCAGTGCCAACGTAGCAACACGAAGTTATTGCAGATTCCAGTACTCACCCAGGAGTTTGAATACACAGCTGGGTGACTACGTTGCATTGAACTTTTCACAACAACACTGACAACAGTGGCTAAGTAACTAGCCCACGCAGTCTCATTGTTCATCCTCCAAGCCTTTCTGCCCATGCTTTTCACTGAGCACTTCCAAAAGGCATTCTCATGATCTTGATTGGCTTGTCAAGTCTTCAAGTTTGTATTTCACAGTTTGGATGACTAGATCTTTGCTATCATATTAAGAAAAGTGCAGGAAGTGACTGAAGGACTGACAATCTTTCATTTTTTGAGGTACTCAAAAAAGAAGTTTTTCCCGTCTACAAGTTAATCCTGTTTTATTCTTAGCCACTTTCTCTAGCACAGTTTCTCAGTTGAGAATTAAACTCTTTTGTCAAACACATAAATACTCTAGCAACTTTTCTGGCAATATTGTTCAAACTCCTTTATTCTTGGGTTGAACTAGCAGATTGTAATTTATCTGGTAGCATTAAAGTTCTAAAAGCTTTTTTTAAAAAAGTTGCCATTGAAAAAAAAAAATCATTTAAGTTACACAGAATCCCTGACTTTTTCCTGAGGCAATTCATAATCTAAATATAAGCTGTAGCTAGTATCTAGAATTCTTCAGTCAACATCAGGTGTGATTAAGAAGATATTTCTTAAAACAGTGAATAGAAAATTGCAATCTATATTGGAGTTTGATTGATGATAAAGAAGAAATATTTTACATTCCTTGCAAAAAAAAAAGGCTGAAACACAAATATTAATACTATCTAAGACTTCAGTGTGGCTAAATAATTCATAAAAGTTAATTGAATTTTGTTGGTTGGAAAAGTGATAAGATTGATTCAGCAATAAGACAGATGAGTTAATCCCTTACTGCCTCTGGTATGAGGATTGCCCTTTCCTACGACCTCCTCCGATTTGTTTCCTAATAACATGTTGATCAGTCAGCAAACAGGTTCTAGGGACTCCCTAACAGTTGCTGACCCCAGAATCTCTTTGTGTATGTCACAGGGGGAGTTTAAAAGTCACTAACAATTGAAATGGTTAATGTAGTCCACATTTAGTCCATATGTACTTATTCAGATGTAAATATTTTCCTGACTTCTCCAACCACCAAGAGCTATTTAAATGTTTCTCTTATACTTTTATATATTAAAGTTCTTTTGCATTGTTCACTTGCATATTAATCTATCATGCAATTTACCCTAGAATACAGCTGTCTTGCTCCCAAACATTTCAGAAAACACAAAATCAAATGCATATAAATTTAAAATAATCTGAAGAGCAACCAAATCAAATAAAGTTAAGTAATCTGAGGAAAATCAGAACTTCCCCCCATCTAAAAATCTAAGTAAGAAGACATATTTTTTTTTAATTAATCTGAATAATTTACCCCAATGTCAATATCAGCCTACTGATTTTAGATATACAAGACTGGTAGGAAGAGGAAAACCAAGAAATAAGATACATACATATATGCCCTAAATAAGTCTGAACTGTGTACGTTTAGACTTGTGTACGTTTATGTGCAATTCGCAACTACATCTATGATTTTTTAAGTCATCTATACCTGTACATTTTAGGAAGATAAACAGCTGACAACTTCCAAAAGCAAGTGGAAATATCAAAGGTAGATCTGAAAGCACTGAAAAAAGTATCTCCCACTACTCACACTATGATACACATACAGGTGTATCAGCAACACAACACAATTTTCATATACCGTCTTAATACCCACTAATTAAATAAGAACTCCGACTTCCAGGAAGAAACTATAAAAGCAAGAGTTGTTGAGGGTAAACAGAAAATTACAGTCTGGAAACCACGAGTATTAAGCTATCTCATCAATAGATTAAGGAAATTTATTCTGGTCCTCTCCTACTTAAATCCCCAATTCAAATCCAAAAATTGTAGTCACTCATTCACTTTGTGGAATACTGTACCATGGCGAACACTCTAAACCCAGAATATTAAAAAGGTCAAAATAATATTAAATTGAGGGCTTTACAAAATTAAAGAACAGTCTTTCAAAGCACTGACTGGCCTCAGCTCTCAGAGAAAACCAGAGGAATTACAGATACGTGGTGCTTTGCACTTGGAAGGATTGAGCTCAAGGGGAATTCTGATAGTACATGCTTACAACAAAATTTAGTAAAAGGAGAAGTGGCTAAGTATTAATTCATATTGGTTAAGATTACAAAAGCAACATGAGACAGAGACTACTGTGAGAAACATCAATCCTCCTTCTGTGAAAATTATTTGAAGGAAAAAAAGAACAGAATTAAATTAGATGTGCTGTGATTCCCACAATGCATTCAGAACCATTTAGTCCGTTTAATAGGATTCCTGTACGATCACTCAGAGAAAATAATAAGTACATCTATCTACACAGAAATATGTTATTTCAATTTATTTAATAAGTACTTCTCTAACACACACAGACACGCAAACACAAGCACACATATATGTATTCCTTAGCTTGGCACACGAGTTACTTAAGCATCAAGACCCAACTTCTCGCAGTTCTTTGAGCCAACAGCGCCCTAGCAGGTTAGCTCTAAGAGTTCCAGTTAAGCGTATTTTCAGAAAGCAGTATAGGTTTATTTAAAATTTCTGAAAATATTAAAACACCAAATCTAACACATTTATTTTATTATCATTTATTTATTACTGATAGGCTCTGCTCCAAAAATAGTATCTGCCTGTAACTTTTTAGCTAAGGTTTTTTCTGGTTCACACATACACACTGGTTTTGGCTGTTCCCTGCCTTGTCAGTCATACAAGGCAGAATAACATAAGAATTAAATAGAGGCAATTAACTTGTGTCAAAATGAACACTTAGCAAAAAGTTGTAACTGAAAGCTGTTGGTCACCACCATTTAGCATATAACAGCTCATCACTAGTGCTCTAGTAGAATTTGAGATTTGTGAATGACTCACAAGCACAAACAAAATAATCTAACACCATCCAACAATCAGGTTGCATAATTCAAGTAGTTTTCCGAGGCATCAGCTTTACACTCATTATACTACTAGATGAAATGCTCATCTAGTGGCACATCTTAACATTCAAAATCCATAGCCTTCTTCCATAGAAGACACCATTTACAGGACAATAACCCAGGCAGAAACCTTTGAACCCTTTGAAAGTGTTTGATTTTCAAAGACATGGACTGAGGAATTTCTGAAAATCTCTCTATGTTCCTCTCAAAGGACCTAGACTAGAGCACAGAATGAAGCTATTTTTAAAAACTCAGTTCCTGTTTTGGACTTGTCAATGTTAAATTCATTTAAAGACAAGAAAAATAATAGGGAGAAACAACACTCATAGAATACTTATCGATTGAGCATTAGTTTTAAATACTCAGTTCTACAAAATATCCAAGGTAGACAAAGACCATTAGTCTGCACAAAGAAGTGATACAATGGGAACTGAATTAATCTGCAGGATTTTGTCCTAAATACAGGATCAATTCACTGACAAAATCATAATGGCTACATGGGGCTAATTCTTGGAAGTATTAAGTATCCACAATTATGACTGATACCAGTAAAAATTCCCTCACTAAACCAAGGCTCATCAGTCTCCTGGTTGGCTTTAATGTTGCACTGTATTGCTATACACCATTTTTATTCCTCATAAAAATCCACAGTTTTTTTGTTTTAGCTTCTGCTGTAAGTAGAAGAAAGGTTTGGGTTTTTTTTGCATTTCCTTCTAAGAAAATGCATCAAGCTATCATCATTAACATGGAGCATTCACAGTTTACTTTGAAGATTTTAGTATTTTCCTCTCTCTCTCTTTCATATTGCTTCATGCTCTAAATGACAATTTATTTACACCTGTGCATCCACAGCTGGAGATCACATTTTTCAAAGTCTGATAACAAGCCCGAACTTTTACCATGTACATCACGTAAAGTTTCTTTTCCTTGACTGTCATGATAAGGCATTAAGTACACATACAGTAAACACAGCTTTTTCAGATGAATGCATAAATACAGCTCCCCATATCTAAAAATGCAGCCAAAAGTATCAGATAATTTTACTAAGGCAGTAAGCATTTTTATCACTCCATCATGTTCTTGTAATGCCCTCTTAGTTTCTCAGATTTTTTTTGATCAGGTGTCTGCCTTCCCCCACAAAATCACTTCTACAATTGAGAGAACAGATCAATTTTTCATGAAATGTTTAGGAAACAAAGACCCAGCATGAATGTGTGAGGCTTATTCTGTGAAAGATCTAGAAAACAAACAAAACATAAGCTTGTAGAACCATAAGCTTGTTCATCATTTCTCATTTCCACAACACTTGCCTATAAAAATTCAGTACTAGATTCGCTACTTTAGAACAGTTTAGGTACCTGTTTTTCTTTTACCCTTTCTGCAAGTTACAATCCTTTTAAAATTAAAAGCCTACAATTTTAGAAGGCCTTTAATGAATTCTTTACATATGCATAAATACATAGTAATCTTATTTCCAAGTATTTCTTCTTCCAATGGGTATCTGAGGTTTTGTTTCTACTTCATATACCTTGCATATGAATTTTCATTGTTCAACATGTAGACAACCACCTAAGACAAGTTTGCTATCTTTGAAAAGACATCGCTGCTATTTTCTTACTAATCTATTTTTAACATTCTATTGCATAAATTCTCAAGCATGTACCACTTTTCTCTCTTCAAAAGATACACAGAAAAGATTCTTAGTATCTGGCATTTTGTTCTTTAAAGGGGGATGAGAGCTAGAAAAGGGCGAGCAATACTGTACATCCTATAACACTAAGAGTACAGTGATATTTGGAAACTTTCAGAACACAGAGCAATGGTATTTTGTGGGTTCTAAATTTATTACTCAATTTCCCTTATCAGAGATGCTTGTGAATCACAGTATAATTTAACTACCATTCTAAAAATAAGATTATTTTTTTTAAAAAAAGGAAAGAAATCTAAAATGTTTCTTTTTCTATATGCCAGTTCACTCTCACAGTGGTAAGACCTGAGTATACCAAGGAATGGTGAGCAGAGAGGCCCTTGCTTATATTTATTGCTATAACAACCAAGGTCGGGTAAATTTGTTATTTGCCCCGTTGGAAGGTCAGAAGCAGAAGAGCATAGAAGGGTCACACCTGTAGGGAGGAGCGGACAGGACAGGTAACCCAAAACTGACCAACACGGTATTCCATCCCATCTGCATCATGCTCAGTATAAAAGCTGAAGGATCAAAGGGTCAATTCTCTTCCTTCAATCCCAGACGTCCGAGCAGGACCCTGTCTGTTCGTCTGCCTTTGATCCCGATCCGAGCATTCCTGACTCCAGATCCGGAATCCAGCTCCTGTCCATCACCGAGTCCAGTCTGGGACTTTTCCCTGTGCCTGCTGGTGACATGATCGTCATCCTGGGAGCTTGATATGGTTTTATATATACTGTCTCCTTTTTTTTTTTACTTTTTTTTTTCCTTTTCTTCTTATTATTTATTATTTCATTATTTATTAATATTTTCATTAAAGTAGTTTAGTTTTTTCTAAACTCATAAATCTCTTTTATTTCTTCCTCTCCTCTCTTTTTCTTAGATGGGGGAGGGAGGGGCCATCTGTCATTCTGATTGGTCAATCTGGTCAAAACCACCACTAAACCATGTCCCTCAGCACCACATCTGCCCGGCTTTTAGACACCTCCAAGGATGGCGACTCCACCACTGCCCTGGACAGCCTGTTCCAATGCTTCACAACCCTTTCAGTGAATAAATTTTTCCTAATATCCAATCTAAGACTCACCTCGTGTAACTTGAGGCCGTTTTCTCTTATACCTTTGACTTGTACAATTAAAAGCAATAGAAAACTGAGGAATCATTTTTTAGATGAATAAACAGAAGCACTTTTATTACATCTCTGTTGATTCTCCAGTATTAAAGAAGATTAAAAAAAAGCAAGCAGAAATGTAAATAATCCAGTGAAAGCCTACTTAATGGCCATTCCACAGTTCCCATAAAGTCTGAAGAACCTATTGATTAGAGAATATTAGCAACAACATGTATAGAGTCTTGAGATCTATGCAGTTTATACACTCTTAGCTACTGCAACCACCCATCTGTATCAAGATATTTGCAGTAGATAAAAAGTACCTAAATGTTGCTCTAGAACTATGTATTATCATGCTAGGTGGAAGGATCTGGATGGCTTTTTCTCCCAAGGGAACAGACATTCTAGTTACAGGGAGCTGCCACTACTGCCTATGCTAGATAGAAAACAGATATCAGCTGGGGAAAAAAGGAAAAAAAATTTAAAAGGTTTCACTGCTTCTATCAAATAGCTGTAAGAGAATTTGGTAGGTCAGTAAAAACCTCTGTTTAGAAGGCTCTTGAAAGGGCATAAGAACAAATTCAATGGTATGAAGATGGAACTCAATACAGCAGTAAGAACTCTGCCCATTCACATGGAAGGCTTTCTTGTTTCAAAAATTACAGCCAGAATCAAGCAATTAATATGAATGATTACATGTTCTTAACAAGGAAGAGTTAAATCTTATTAGATGTATGTTTCACTCATCTACTGCTTTTAAATCACAGTAGAGCTAGTACACAAAACAAAGACTTCAGGCTGTTTCCAAGGCGATAAATCAAGAAGCAGTATTACATGTGGCAATAAGTTCACATTGCAGTTATTTAAGCCTTAAAATCTTCTTTGCTAGAAGATCTATAAACCCCTTCCCTCTCACACCTCCCCCTTTTGTTTTTTCGAACGAAGGATTATCCAGGATAAGAAAATGCAGGTAGATATTCATACTGGCAAGACTCGCAAAGACACTTAAATGCAAAGAAAAACTTTCAGGAAAAACTACTCTCTGTTATGCAATGCTAAAACCTTCCAAAATTACAGCAGGCTCCTCTCTTGGGGAGGAAAATGGGTGCTTTCATGGTCTTCCCATCAGGCAGATTCTCAGAAGGTTATATAGCCCAGTTTTCCTTAGCATCTAGCACTTTCAGACCATTTTTATTGACATCTTAGCAAAGGTTCTGATTAGAATAATCAACAGATCTACAAAAGTTTTTGTTGTTAGGTACACATTTCTATGTTGTGAGACACAATATGTAAGAATGTATCACACACCCTAACACAAGGTATGTCTGTGCTCTAGTTCTTGTGTGAAGTTGTGTGTAATATTTGAATGTTGCATTCTTTTGGAATATAGAAGTTATGTTCATAATGTATTTTATCAGGAGCATTTAATGGAGGACACTCCAACGTATCAGGCCTTAAAACCACAGATAACTCAGTTTTGTACGATGACTCATTTATCTCATACAGACTCTGTGACCTTTATGCCCCATACAAAAAAGGCCCAGGTCCCCAGAAGACAGACTTCAGCCTATACTGCTGCAAGGGGTTCTTGCTTTGCAAGTACATCTGTCCTCACTGCATCTCCTAAGGTTCCTATGACCCAGTCCTCCACCTTGCCCAGGTCCCTTTGAGCAGCAGCCCTGCTGTCAAGCACACAAGAGTGTGGTAGACTCCCAACAAGAAGGGTGGGCCCTCAGACATAAGTGTGATGCCAGCACGCTCAGCATTGTCCACCATTCAATGAAACCTGCTCTTCCTTCCACAATTTGTACATGCTTTAAGGAACTTACCAGTTAACACTAAACATAGCCGATAGGGCCTCCAGGCCATTTTTGAACGGAACTACACAGCTACGGGCAGCAGCCTGAATCCAAGGACAGAAAAAAAGCCCAGGATCCTGAATCCTGAAATACTCGCTCTCTTCCTTGAGTTACCAGATGTGGTAAGGCTCGTTATCATTACAGTATGCAGGGTGTGACCTCAACATGTACCACCGCAAGGCTGCATCTGTTTATCTATTGTCAGGGATCTATTTAGCTATTTCCAGAACGGATTGCTCCCCTGCTATCAACTGATCCAGTTTCAAAACCAGGAAAGTTCTCTCATTGAACAGGAAACAAGACCCTGTAGTTTTTCTCATTATATTCCATCACAGCTTAATAATAAGAAACTTTTGTACTACATAAAATAATGCCATGATCATCCAATGTATGTAAAAGAAAGAGAAAAATCAGAAAAATCAAAATGTCCTCGACTCTCTTTTTAGGATCATAACTTGTGTTTTTAAAACACAGTCTTCAACGCTAAGCCCTATTTTTTCCGTGTTTTTACGAGAAACTAAAACCAATAATCGACTGCTTTTGGGAGCTTGGTCATGACAGACCAACACGTCAAGCAGATAGAATGAAAAGCTGATACCATAAACCACTTTTTTTTTTTTGTTGGGTTTTTCGGGTTTGTTTTTTTTTTTAAACTCAAAAGCCTCACATACTTTTTAGACTGCTTTATTGTTTCTTTTCTGGTTGCATATGTCCTAACAAATGTTTTTATGAGCACCACGTGCTGTTTTTAGTGGAAATCTGGAGGGGTCTGCACAAGAACATTAAGCAGGGTTGTGACCCAAGTGACTAAGGCTTTGATCCAGTAATGAGATCATCAGCTGTACTCCCAGCAGTGCTGCAGATGCGCTGTATAATAAAGCAGAACTAACTACAGCATCAAGAAATGTAGATCTAGAATAACCATATACACAAAGTGATTAGGGAACATAAGGATAAAGAAACAAAGGTTGAAAAATGACTTTCACTCCAAGGACTGAACGATTATTACACTTTCAACTTCAAAACCACAAACTGCATTAGTAATTTGCATTACAAATATTATCTTAATATATACGCAGTACAAAATACAGATTAAAGGCAAAAACATAGCTTTCAAAATCATGGAAACTTAGATTGGATCTAATCACCTATGAAATACATTACTGAGCTATATCATAAAGGAAATACATGCATAGTTTTTAATAGACAATATATATTAGTTTCACTCTTAATTAAGAAATTTAGCTGGCAGTAGGTAAATACTGCTACATTTGGTATTTTCACAGTAGGGAGATTTTCAGGGCTATAAATTGTCTTAAGGATAGAGAAAGGGCTGTCATTACAGTGAATATTTACACTGTAAACATGTGAATTGTATTTATATAGAGAATAATATATTAGTGACAGCTCTTTTACACAGTAACCAGGTGGTGATCAGTTATTGGAACTGTGTTTATGCCAAGTTGCATCCTGTTTACGGGAGACTGCTTACCTGTATCAACTCCTCAATTATCACTTAATAAGAAGAGTTATTCCCATGTACGTTCAACATAAATACAGATAAATTCAGACATTAGCATAATGAAGTCTAATATCTCAATAAAGGGCACAAGTCAATAACTGCTATAAGCCATGTCCTATATTTAACCAGTCCTTTAAAATTTATAGGGGAGACATAGTCAAAATATTCAAAGGGAGGTGGGGGGTAAGAGTGTTTAAAGAGATTTAGAATATGCAAGTGAAACAGAAACAGGCTGCTTTAGATTTTGAAGCTGGGATCTGAATATTGCTATTTGCCATTTGCTAACCAGCAGTTTTAATTTTGATTTTATCTGTAAACTATAAAGAAGGAAGATTTCAATGCTCAATTACCCATAACTGTTTCCATTGCACTGTATGCTTTACTGTGCAAGAGACAACCCTTGTCAGCTAGTCTTGCATTATACTTGTGTACATTTCTACCATCCGTTTTATCTTTATCCCAGATTTTTAAAGCTACTTTCATTAGTGTAGTTTAAGGAAACAAAGAATCATAGAATTTATACCTGAACTGCCTGCATCACAGGTCATCAAGTACCAGTTATTTGGGTTTTTTTAAAGAGCTGTGATTTATGTCTTATATTGTCTGAACCCAAAAGACTAGATGTGTAATGGTTATGTTAGAAACACTAATATTTATTCACACACATAAATGGATACTAGTTTGATGCAAAATACTACCGTATGAAATACAAGCAGTTAATGAAGATTGCTTCTTTTTATGGATGAAAAAAAGGTAGTCACATACAGCCATACATTTAGTAACACTCTAGGGAAGTTAAAATTGACATGCTTATGTTGCTCTTACAATGAAAGATTACTCACCAAGCATAGGGAAAATTGAAAGAATGCAAAATCTAGCCTAGCCCCAAACCCAGCCATAATAATAGCTTGAGCGTACTTAAGTGTCCAATACCCAGGCTGAAAGTAAGCATCAGTCAAAAATCCTAGCTGACATTATCACCAGCCCTTCAAATCTAGGCCACTTAACAAATAGAAATATATTCAATTAGCAAATGCTTCTTTTTCTATTTTTTCACACATGCTGCAACTGTAGTCTTGAGCATACAGACGTGAGCTATTGCAACAAAAATTATGAAGGGGCCAATAGCTTATGCTCATGCCAGTCATCAACTCTCTGGGGCTCGGAACGTCCAGCAGTGAACCAGCTACTGCTTGGATAATTCAGCAATAAACAAAAGCTTTTCAATCCATCTTTTCGCAAAACTTAACATCAGTAACACCCAGGTGACCTCTTTTTAAATCAAAATTAAACAGCTCATAATCCTGCTAGCACCAGCATTTATTCTAGATCTCTCAATACAGCAATAAATTAACATGAAAACCTTTATTATAAATTACTGTAGCCAACACTTTAAGGGCAGACAATCAGAAAACAATGATGTATGATTACAATTTCTTTTTTACTCGGTAGCTATGTGATCAGACCACTTCTGCTTGGAATATATGGGACCCAGATTCAATTAATCCTCTGAAAGGATTTGAACTTGGAGTTTCTAACTCCCAGGAAAATTCTCTAATCACCACCTTTTAGTCTATTCTTTGCTGGATGATCCCAGTCTATCAAATGGATGCTTAATATAAAATGCTTTCACTACAGCAGGAGCTAGAAGATCCTGGAAATCTTTTCTTCACCATGATTATCTTAGCAATTGAGCCATCACATCATTTGTTCATTTTGTCTTTTTAAGCGTTTTCTACAAAAACTGAACAGCTCAGCTAAAGGCACTGAGACATATGCTTCATTATACATACGTACAGGAAACATCCTTTTCTGAAATTTCCTCCTAATTCAGCAGAATTAGCTGAAAACCACGAACACAAATATAGATATAAATACCCACAGAAGTGCTTGTGTTTTCCAGCACCTATAGCTGGACTTCAATCTCAGCTTCAATATTCAAATCACATATGTGTCTCGCCTTCAGCAGTCAAAGTGTTAAGCTTGTATCAAGATACATTGTTTGTCTCAAATGTCATAGTCTGGAAGTCACCAGTTGCGTATCTCATACTTCTTGGAAAGTAAATGATTTACATTAACTCAGGTATACAATAGTTATAAAAGCACAGTCTATTATTGTTAAAGAAATACTTTGGCTTCTTTGCTGATAAGATCATCCTACCCTTGCAGAATGTCAACAGCTAATCATATTCTTTCTCTGCGCTGATATTATACTGCGAAATTGACTTCGCCATCTGGCTTTCTAGAATTTTTATCAGGTCTTTTTAATTAGGTTCAAATCATTGATTTCCATTGTTCCCCAGCTTCTACCTTTTCAGTACCGTTAAGACTGAATCTTTTTCCCATGCACTGCAAGTGTTTTCAAGTGGAACCTAAAATGAATAGGATTTTCCCACAGGTTTTCACACCTTACATCTGCTAGCAAAAGCCCTGTCATGCTTGCCTAGTAGCGCATATAATTCAATTTTTGTTTTATTAAGATATGAAGATGACCATTCTATTAAAAAAATAAAATCAAACAACCTTAAAAACTCCAAATAAAAAATGTGCCCCTTGCTTAAAAATTAGAGACCTCTGCAAGAAGGCTGAAGGTTAGCTTGTTATAATTATGTTGAACATGCTTAAATCAAAGGGGTTGTAAAGACTTCCCTGGGCCAGGCCGTATTTCTACATTAATTTGCTTTTTCTAATCTGTTGCAATGCTAAACACATTCATGTAGCACTTCACGTTTAGAAAAAGTTTATAGTATCCAAACACTGCTGTATACTTAAGATACAGATACTGTAAATTTCTGCTCTGAGAGCAGAAGCCCCTGTAAACTATTTCCTTTAAACCTTGCACAAAACTATAACTAAACGGTAATTTTCGTAATCCTAATCTATAATGAAGACATCACCCTTTGTAAGAAAAGTCTTTAGTAATTTGCTTTCATAAGAAAAATTGAAGACGTCTCTAAAGAAATTAAGACTATCTTTAATTTCATTTCCAAAGTATGCAAAATCCAGGTCCGAACTTCCCCAGAATTTAATAGAGGGAGCTTGGATGAGGACCATAACCTTAATTTTGGTTTAAAAAACAAACAAACAAGCAAGCAAGCAAACACCCACAACAACTTGATTTTACAATTTAGATGCTGAACATCCAGGTTTACATCTTCTGGTCAGTTAAATAATTAATTATATACAAATGTCTCTGCATTTTAGAAGTAGAATGCAGTAAATCTTTTGGAAAGGAGACTAAGACCACCAATTTGGGGTCCACACAACATGTTCTGCAAAGATTTCAGTCAGAATGACAAGATACACTAGCACTATTGTAAGAAGTCCTTCTACCTACTTGAGTTGTACGCTCCGGAGTTTTTTCAGATAATCCTAGCTGAATAAATGCACATACGAACAGGAGAGAAAAGTTAGCATATATACTATGCTATCCAAATATGCAATTGGAGTGAAAATTTGCAATATGTAAAGGAGAGTAATTACCATTTCTGATACAGTGAGGGACATAAGTTAGCAAAAAGCTGAATAAGGACTTGGAACAGATCTGGCAAATCTAGCTGTGTCTAGATCAAAATACTGCTTATGTAGTTTATGGTCTCCTGCTCAAAAAAAAAAAGTAATCTGCACTGACATTAATATCATATCTGTCAGGAAAGAATTTCAGATTTAAAAGTCAGAAGGTCAATGCCTTTCACACAAAATAAAAGGAGGCTTCCATATGAAACTACAGGTTGTTGTAGGGTCCCTGAATACTGGCTGCAGTATCACTGTGACCAGGTAACACTTAACCGTAACTTGTTCTAGGAAAGAAAATGCATTCCGTGCACAAAACTCATAAAATTTCTTAGACAGGCTTTGAGCTTACTTCTATCCTCACACCGAATAAAATAAAACTAGCAGGTGATTAGTTCAAAAGTCCATCTAATTCAATATCCAGCCTCTCATAGCAATCAGCAATCATACTTCCCCAGAATATACTCCAAATCCCCAATATTTGCAGCTCAATGACTTCATGAGCCTGCAGTCATGATTTTGGCTTTTTTTAACCCCCATGAATTTGTCTCTCAACCCCTTCCCCTTTTTTCTAAACAAGTATAAACTTTCAGCACTCACACTGCCTCGCGCTAAGAACTTTCACAACTTGATGACACGTTGTATGAAGCCCCATCTCCCTTCTTTTGTTCATTTTAAGCTTGTCTCTGATTAAAGTTGATAACCAGTTGATATCTCTTCCATTCATCAGTAATAACCCAGTGGTCAGTGATACTGCCCACTGTGACTGACTCACTGGACGCTTTGGAACACATTTGCGTGGAGCAAGCAAATTGTAAAGAAAAACAGCAAATCAGAGATTACACAAGGCATGGTGTGTCTCTTAACGCCTGGTGGAACAGTGCCAGGTCTGCTTGTTATCCCAGTGTATTTACTTCCATGAAATAGCACAAAATCATTGACTCATGTTCAATTTCTTATACAAAATATTCCCCAAATCATTCCAGAACTCCTACTGGACAACTCTTCTTAATTTTGCATTCATGCAGTTGGTCATTATTGTCTATGTATATGGCCTTTCTAGGCTTTTTATTCTTTCAGACATTTAGTTCAAGAATTAAATATTGCCTTCTATCCCGATTGCAAACATTCTCAGATTACTGTTGTCTGAAATCTGACAAGCACATTACCTTTTCCACCATCCAGAACATTAATGAACAAATTTAGTAGAAACAGATCCCAGGTTGGATTCCTAAGGAAACTCACTTGATACAACCTACCAAATCAAAGTGAAACACAGATAAGTGCTTTTTGAGTGCTCTTTTCTAACCATTTACACATTAACCTTGGGTTAATTTTCCTGGCCTACTCAGGAGAATGTTATAGAAGTCTCGAAAGAATTTTTTAAAATCAAGATATGCATCTACTGCTTCTCTTCTAGCCAAAGGCTTGTTATCCTGCAACAGAAGAAAACAGATTGGCTTTATAAGATTTGTTCTTGATAAATCCATATAGACAGTTTCTTGTTATCCTGTAGGTGCTTGCAAGTAGTATGTTCGTTTTACTGTTTTCCTTGAAATTGAAATTAAGCTGCCTTACCTGTAATTCTCCTGCTCCTATGTTTTCAAAATATCATGGATGCCAGTTTCAGTCTTTCATAGCCTCACCTGTCCTCCAACATCTCTAAAATCATTTTTAATGGCTCTGAGATTGATTCAGCCTGTTGGATTAATTTAATGTGGTCCAACTAGAAAACACATAACCCAACTATTTCATGTTTTTCTCCTATTATAGCCTATTTTGCCTTTTTGGCACTAAAATTAATTGCCTCAATTCAACTAATCACAGTTGGCCTTTCTAGTGAAGGAAAAACATATCAAACACTTGGAGTGTTTTAAGACTTCTTGCTCAGTAACTTCTCATTTTCACTGAGTAGAGATTAGTGGTAGCAGAGAGAATTAACATCTGAATACTTTTACTTAGCTGCATCTCATTTTGTACACTCATCTTTCTATTTTTGTACCTATTTATTCACCCTCAGTAAACTCAGTTCTTGTGTACTTCATTTTTAAGGTAATTTAACAACTCATGATTTATCCAGATTGGACTCCTGCTATGCTTTCTGTCACTCTCTCTTCCCTTCTCCCCATTAAAGGAATTAAAAATAGTAAATATTGTTGTTTCTTTGCAGTCTCTTTAACCCTATTTCACCTAGTCTAGGCTCACATGAAGTACAACCCATCACTTACCTCAGCTTATTGAAATCTACTGTTTTATTTATGGTCCCTTTTTTCCTAAAGATCACAAACTATTATTTCATGATCCACCTTCCAAAGCTGCATTACACCAGCATATTCTCAACAAATTCCTCCCTCCCAGTTTCTCTCCTGTCTTGGCTACCCTTCCCTGTCTTTACTTCTCCAACTTCAGTATGCAGTTTTAATTATGCTTTTACCTAGTGGTTTGTTGTGTTGTTTTGTGGGTTTTTTTTTCAAAAAAAGTCCCAAACCAGTGAAAACCATTGTAGTCTCTCTTCTAACTATGTATGTTGTAGTAATTAAAATGAACTAACAAACCTGCAGTTTAATGAATGCTCACAGTCTCCAAAACCTGGGCTGCCCTATGTGGGAGCTTGTATTAAATGTGGACCATTAGAGTGATTTTACTCTTTTTGCCATACATTTACAGACACATAAACTCTGTGTTCTAGGCATGAGTAAGTTATTGTAAGGAAATATCACCTTACTTGTTTTCTTTGGCAAGCTATACTCCTGTCAAATTCAAATATTACTTAAGATTCATATCATGTGAATTATTCCTTCAAGTCTCCATATGACAATTACATCATAAACTTGACCCTGTGCTAAAGACCTTCAGTTTCTCTTCCTTACTGTATATATTTCTCATGTTTCCTTCTTATGTCTTCCATAGGAATGCAGATAAACAAAATGTTTGACTGAGTAATACCATTCTTCTGCTTGTTCCTCTTATGACACTATTATGAATAAACTTCTCCAACTTATAATCCCCATTCACTTAGTTCCTTTTACAGATACAAGTGTTATTTCTTGCTCTAGAGGTTGCTCAATCACTCAGAAATACTTCAGTGATTTTTTTTTTAAATTGATCAGAGACATTTTCGATGATTCATTGTTAAATGACTTCTACTCTACTTCATTCTGTGATAACACATTTGAAACATATGTCGTTTTCTATCCTGTGAGAAGTTACCTTGCTTTTTTGTTCCCCTAAGAGACAGCTATACTGAGAATATAACACTAGTGCAGCCAGAAGCCAGTTGCTAACATACCTAAAATATAAGCTAAGTCCACGTGTCAGACTTCATAAGTGCTCTAGATTCATTAACTCAGGTATACAAGTACTGTGACCGGTCCATGCTTTTACTGCAAGAGAATGAAGAGTTCTACAGGAAGACTGCAGAATATGCTTGACACGTTAGCTACCTTTTCTATACTGATAAAAGCATAACCACTGCAACACAGTTCATCTCTTCAGCTTCTTAAACAGGCTTTCCACCTTCCAGTGAATTTGCCTATATTAGAGTCAAATAGGTAATCTCAGCCAAACAAAAGCCCTGAAGTATTTTACCCAATTGAGAGCAATAACCCAAAGCACTCTTACAACCACTTTTCTTCAAGATGGTAGAATGAAGAGCCACGCTCTCATCTGCTAAGAAGCTTTCTTCACTGTGGGGAAATCCGTAACATGTGGAGATGGCTTCTCAATTGTCCTTTTTTAATCCATTTTCAGTTTTCCTAAGGCATACTACTTCTCTGATCCATATTCCCTCATACAGCTATCTCTAGTTCCCAGTAAATCTGTTAGTATTTCCTTCTGGAATTCTGTGCATGGGAAATCCACCCATTGGAATCCCTACCTTTCCCAGCCTTTCCACCCCCTCTTGTCTTCAACCCCTCTCACTCCTGCCACTCCCTTTTCTCCCTCAGTTTTAAATCTGCGTATCTACCATCGCTTACCTTCTTCCCAATTCAGTTTCCTTAATGGCTATCCTACTACCTAGATACTCACAAGAACGAGAAATCCGTCCCCATGCTATTTTAACTAACACAAACAAATTCCTTTTACACTGTAGATGCACACCACTGTTAAAGAACTACATATTTTACATACATATCTATATACACACAAAAAGGAAAAAACTAATATTACCTCTCTGACGTCTCCATGGCAATGAAAGTCAGAGAATCATTGTGTCCCTACCATGAATCCAGTCTTCTGGAATTAGACAAATATACCTTCTCTGCCCTGTGACGAAAACTATGCTGATGATAAAGACAGAAATAAACAAACCAGGAAGATAACCTGCATAGTCATTTTTCTTGCACCATCCAGTGAAGAGGCATGTTCAAGGTCAAGCTGTCCACAGGGCAGAACCCAGATCGTCACAGGCGCAGGCGCAGCTGTGGCCCTCACATCAACACCTCACAGAAACAGGCTGATTTGAAACCACAGTCCATTGTGCCAGGCTCCATACAAACACAACAGCTCTGCCCCAGAGACTACACTATTTGTTTTATGGCAATATATTGAAAATTTGATTATACATAGCAAAATTTAAAGAATCCATTTTCTGTAGAAGATAAAAAATAAACTGTTCATTAACCGACTTCAGAGTTTTTCGGAAGATACTCAGTGTTTTCTGGTAACTTGTTAATTTATTTTTTTTTAAAATCTACAGTTCTCACCAAAAAACAAAGCCTAAGACCTCAATAACACCTACTATCTCTCTCTTAGCTTGACATATAACCACTTGCTGATTAAGTCTTAAGTCTGCTTAACCCACATTGCCAAACAAAAAACCAAAACAACAATAATAATTACACTAGTTAATGATGTGCCTGCCTGGAAAAACTGTGTCCTGTGTGGCCACTTCTGGCAGCATGAACTGAACTTCAGCACGATGTGCTTTGCCAGAAGTCCTGGACTATAGCACCATTCCTTCATCCTGGCAAGTCTATATTATAGTATATGGCAAGTAGAGGCATCCATATGCTGTTAACCTTTTCAGACCACTAAGGAACAGATGGTCTCAGATTAGCTGTTGACGAGCTGTTAATGTAACTATCCATCAATGCCTTTAATTACAGTTTTCTTGTTTTCAAAAGAGCCCATATTAGAATTACATTTTTTTAAAGGAGAACATAAAATAACCTGCTCTGTAAACACCAAATAGACCTCTGAACACAAACAGACCTAGACAGTGTTCTTTCTCCCCCTGTGAAAACTCCATGTCAACATCTGTATAGAATTATCAAAAAGATATTGTGAATATAGGTGATCTTAACGCATCTCAAAGGCTTCTTTTGCACCACCTCTACTGAGGGCATCATTTTAATCACCTGTTCCCCAAAACCATAAATTACGCATTATGTAAAAATTTCTATTACAAAAATCTTCCTTCCTAGAAAACGTAATTAAAAAAAATTCTGCTTTGGGAAAGAACAGACATATTTCTATAAATACCTTATAGATAAAAAATTACGTCTGCCTTGACATAGTTAGGGTATTGCTTTGGTAAACTCTCTGAGGGTACTACAGTGAAAGCTATTTAATTTTTATTTTAATTACAGTGAATTACTTGTTAAACGAAAATAAGTCTTGCACAGATAATGGTTTCACATACCAAACTGTCTTCGTTCAGGAACCAGTTGACAGCCAATCCAATTTAATACAGTCCAAGCCATTTTATTAGCACGTTATCTGTGCAGGTAAGTTCAGTCACTCAGATGTGCACCTTCCAGAGATGAAGTGACATCGTTTCTCCGGCGTTGGATGCTACACTGCTTCCAATTTTTGTGCAGGTAAAAGCAGATGGAAATACTACTCATAAAGCCATGTTTTCATTTTTTACTACATTAATGCCACAAATCTAGATTATTAAGATCTTACATGGAATTTTCTAACAAAGACAACATGGAATAAGCTACACATTAAGGCATAAAACAGAGTTACTGAAAATGCACCTGTCTTTGGAAAGATATAAATAAACTAGCTCAACTTATAACTGTGAAGCATTTTATTACTATCTATAAGGAAAGGTTATGTTTACTGTAATAACTTTCTTTAATGTGTGATAGTTGAATCCTTACGATTATGAGTTTTACTTTCAGACAAGAAATGTCTACAGCAACTCTTTACCACAAATCTGATGTGCCTATAAACTCTTGAAACACATCCGTGTTATAGAAGACTTACCTTTGCAAGGTGAACAACAAAAAAAAGAATTCATTTTGGGATCCCTAGTGGTTTCCTCCAGTGTATTACCTGCAATGACAGCAATTTACAGTGAACATTAGGGTTTTACCTCCATGAAGGTAAATACTGGAATGATGAAAATTCTGCCATTTTGCACTAACCGAATGGTCAGAGACAACTCCACGACACAGCAGCTGCATTGATCTGCTTAAGACCACATGACATCAACCTCAAATACAAAAGCTAAAAATCATAGTGAATTAAAAACTTTTCATGTCTTTCTGCCCCACCATGGCTTTCCTTCAAAGTCTTCATTTCAAAAAGTAACTAAAATTTTTATTATATATGAAGAATTCAAACAAGATATTATTTTTGCAAGAAGGAATGCAAATCTAAACAGACTTCATGTTTCAACACAGTATTATAGATACCTTACACTTAGATGATTAGATATATTAAATGTTCCTTAGCTTTGGAACAACTCCCACCCACCATTATGGGAAAAAGGACTCTTAACTAGAGGTGAACAAACAGATTTCTTCCTTCACCCTTCTCCATTAAGTTTTAGTAACAGTGCAATAAATATATGGATGCGACACATGTCCCTCACCACTTGAGAACTAATTCAGCTTTTTCCGAGTCCTTTTTGACAGAAATTCTTTTGATACCAATTTAAAACACTTTTTAAATTAAAAAAAAAAAAAAAAAGGAAAAAAAAACCACCTTGAGACGGGTTCTCTCACACACCACCACCACCACCTGCGTTCCACCCTCCGGCAGCCGGCGGCCATTTCCAGTCAGGCAGGCGGCGCGCGGCAGCCTCCGGCTCGCACGAGGCCGACTCGCGCGGAGGGGGCCACGCCCACTCCCATAAAAGGCAGCGCTTGGGGCGCGCGGTGGGCGGGAGCTGCGGCGGATGCTCGGCGGGGAGACGGGGCTTTCCCGGACGCTGAGGCGGCCGGGGCCGGGGCCGGGGCCGGGGCCGGGGCCGGGGCCGGGGCCGGGGCCGGGGCCGGGGCCGGGGCCGGGGCCGGGGCCGGGGCCGGGGCCGGGGCCGGGGCCGGGGCCGGGGCCGGGGCCGGGGCCGGATAGTGCAGTAGTAATTGTAGTAACAGGCGACAGGACAAGAGAAAATGGCCTCAAGTCGCACGAGAGGAGGGTAGGATGGATATTAGGAAAAATTTCTTCACCGAAAGGGTTATCAAGCCTTGGAACAGGGCTGCCCAGGGAAGCGTTGGAGTCACCATCGCTGGGGGTATTGAAGAGACTGGTAGATGCGGTGCTGAGGGACACGGTTCAGCGGCAGTGTTAGGTTAATGTTGAACTCGATGAGCTGAAAGGTCTCTTCCAACCAAAGTGATTCCTAATCTAGAAAAATGATCCTACTCTAGAAAACATTCTGCTTCTTACAGGAAAAAATACATGTTTTTTATAACATAGCGTAACTCACCTGTTGCATCGTGATGTAAGCGCATGACCAGAGATGAGCTGTTTAACCAGTATAACATGATTCAGACATATAATAGTACCTGCAGAAAGACAACGATGCCGTTAACACACTGGATCAAAGTCTCCGCAGCATCTTGAAATGTAAGTAAGTGTTGTAACACATTGCTATGGCACAGTCCTTTAGGGGACCGCTGTTACAGCAAGGTTTAGTGCGCCCTGGGAACTAAGTACAGCCAAGTCTGGAATGTAAGGTGAATTCTGAGCATGCAGCAACAGGAGCATAAGCAATCTGTGGTTTAAGGCTGTTTAGTATCGATCTAATTGCCTATTCCCTCAATAGATGAGGGACAGCAAGATCAGAGTCAAAAGGGTAAAAAAATTGTTTACCGTTAGTAAAGCAATGAAACTGCAAGGAAGGAGGAAGGGAAGTAAGGAAACAGAATGGGGGAAATTACTCTATGGTATTCCTTCTGAATTATTTGGAATGTCAAAATGACAGGCAAAGCTGTAGATATTTTGCCTCGGGGCCTACTCTTGGCAGGGTTCTGTGGAAGTAGAAGGGGTAAAAGTCATGCAAACAATGGTATAACAGTAGAAAAGATAAAAAACATGTATCTGTATGTATGTATGTTTGTATACATATATATTCATATATGTGTCTTCACACACTTGCATACTAATCACGTGCCAAAAACATTGAACAAAACATACAATGCCAATCAGTGTGAAGCATGGCATAGAACTATGAAAAAGAGTAAATGTTTAATAGGTATTTTGAACCCATTGCAAATACGTACTGCCAAGACATGACCTAACAGACTGTTATTAATAATGTACCAACCCATCCCAAGGTCTCCTTCTGTCACGGCCCCTGAACTTTTTCTTCAATGACTGCTCAGAATCAGTTGTAATTTATTCTGATGACTGTAACTTGCCCCGCATTTTTGAGGCACTAAAGCTGTTCTTTGATTAGTGACTATAGTGTATCTTCATCAGTTTTAAAACAGTATTTTAGATGAGTGTTTACCATGGTGGCTCTGACAGGCAATAGTGCCGTTCGTGTAAAGGTCACTGCCTCACTTCTGACCCTGGAGAGTAAAGGCTGAAAGTCAGTGCTGCCCAATGGCTGCTTTGCACCCTGTGTGAAGTGAATTGACGGGTTTGGTCCAGAGCTTTAGTGGATAAATATCCACATCACAAACTATCACCAGAATTGGCATTACTAATGTCATTCTCAGCGGAAGGTCGAGTGAGTTGGCAGAGAGAATAAACTGTCTCTGCAAGCCTAGAAGCCAAGATAAACAGACTAACTATGTGGTCTAGAAAAAGAACCACCCCTTTCCTACAGCTGTTTCAGAGCTGTCGGTCCAAGATTCTTAACAAACTAAATTAACTTTCAAAAAGAATATACCACTGGGAGGATTTCTAAGCCAAACATACCCTTATTTTGCAAGATTTCTCCAGCTGCCTACACAATAGGCATGTTCCAAATATATGATCAATGGTGCTATCTATGAACGCTTCCTTCCTCTTAGAAGAATGTGAAGGGTTTGCACAGTGATTTTTTTGCCAGAGAAATGGCAAATAATCACTACTGGTAGTGCTGCACGTCTTTTGGAACTGAGTCTAAAAATCTGTAAAAGATGGTAAGACAGAGAACATTCAGGAGCCGCTAAATGGTTTCATCCCTCTACATCAACTAACTGTTGATAAACTGTGGGATTTATCGGCAGCTATAAAATTTAAAGATCCAAGAAACATACAATACTTAGGACTTGCAATCTCCTCAATCAGTTTGTACTTTATAAAATCAAATTAATTGAAATAAGTAAAGGAAACAGTTGATCTGGTCTTTCCATTAACCAACCTTCTGCCAGCACAAGTTTATCCTTTGCTATGTAATGTCCAAATAATTGCACACATCTCAGTGACACCATTTCCACTAAACTTTTTTTTCTGGTATTTTTCTTTAGACTTTGTTTAGATGTTTTTGTTTAGAATTAGCAAAATTTGAGCTTACAAGATTTGTTGGGAACCATATGTATCCACTTCTTGAACAGCTGTGAGTTTTCTTCTGCTCCACTTTCTGCCTTTTGAATGCCATGGGGAAAAATTTGTCAATCTCAGACCCTTTTAAAACTTTTGTTGGTTTCCAAAGGAGATTTGTAGTGTTTGCATCATATCCTTTCAGGAAAGGTTGCCCTTTTTCTGTACTCATAGTAGCATTTGTGTAAGATAAATACTGCAGGTTTAAGAAAGCATTTTATTCTAGCATTTACTCATTGTGTACAGCTCACCCATGAGGTAAGCAATTTCTTCCACATACATGATTGTGCATGCATTTTTCTGGACAAAGGTTTGAAGATTTACCATTCTATATAGTGTTTCTATCTATTTATACAAATAAATGAATATGTTTCTTGGTCTTTTAGGTGCTACCTATAGCCAGTGGATAACTCACTGTAGTGAGACAACATGCCTCTGAGAATGACACTGCTGATTTTTTACATTCTGTCAACTCGGGTCCCTTCTTTTAGAAGTTAATTCTGGACAAAGGAGAGCTCAATGAAAAGCCTGTTTGACAATGTTAATGTTAACAATGGGTGAGTACAGTTTAATACAAAGTCTGCCTCTAATGATATTTCTGTTTATGGGACAACGAGCTATGCCTTCTGCACACCAGTCTGGGATGGAGTTGGTGCTTCATGAAGTTACGGTTGTCCGTATTTCTTCTGAAACTGGGATAATCTAACAGTGTCCCACACTAGGAAGCAACTCCTTCCATTGTGGACAGTATGTTTGCTCTCCTAAATGCAGTTACAGATTTGATGAAGGATCCACATAAAACACCCACTCCAAACTGTACAGGAATCTGTTTTTAAAAGCAGGTAGGCAAGAAAAGATACAAATTCATCTTTCTGCCACATGGGGAAAAAAGTGAAGTAAACCAAACCACAAACATACTATTTTTCCGGAGAAGGCAATGGTCTCAAAGAGAGGAGTGAATTCCATGTAAGAACGACCAAGCTCCAGAAGAGGAGTGAATTTACCAGCACGTAAATGCTGGGTTCCGTAACTGTCCCCCTGCCAAGGTGATGCCCTCCCCAGCCCTGCTGGGTCTCCCACCTGCCACGGAGTATTGGCTGGATTCACGATTTCAAACCACAAAGGCACCTCTGACTGAGCATTTCTGCTGCAGTGCTGAGTCCAGCCCTGGCGCTGAGCCACAGGTCACCTTCAGGACCGTGTCTTTAGTAAACTAGATGACACCCCAGCCCTAAAACTGCACAATTCCCTACACATTTAGTGCAACAAATCGACTCCAGAATTGTTTCTGGTGATCATAAGTATCTTGCCAACTGTATGCACTGTTATTTAATATAATTAATTTTAAAATTGCCAAGCTCTTCCACTCAAGTCATTACAGTCTATAAAAGAGACTTATTCAGGTTGTTTACTGCCTCTGACAGAAATACAAAGATAAACAGACATATTAACATGTATAAACAAGCTCTCTTTTGTAGTCACTAAGTTTATTTTAACAGTGTCAATAATTGTCTGCTTATAAGGGTTCAGCAGTAACAAATGTTCACCAGGAGGTATATTTTAGAAACAAGACCCAGGAAAAACCTGTATAAACACAAATGGGAAAATTTAATGTGGATTGAAAATTAAATCTGTTAGGAATTCCCCTTGAATTTCTATAATTAAGTAATTTAGGAAAAAGACTAGTTTCAGTTTTAGTCATAGGATAGAAATCCAGTTTGTAAAAAGATTAGAAAGGTAACCAATATACTTATCAAAATATAGGAAACGTGAATGACAGCATTACTGCGTTATTAAAATTTAATTTTAGAATACAATTTATAACATGAAAACTGCTTTTTCTTAATCATGCTCACTGCCAAGGAACAGCTTTAGTAAAGTATAGTATGATATAATTTTACTTCCCTGTTAAGAAATTAATTCTGAGTATTACAAATTGCTTGAGATATTATACATATATATCCTTTTTATATATGCATATTTATATATATTTAATATAATATTTTTATATAACTATCTTTTTTTTCCCTTTCAGAGACTGGCCAGAGACTTTAAATGGGAGGGGCAATAGGAGAGTGATCTTCACAGCCTATTTGCATTTCCATTTCACAAACTCTCATCTCTCTGCATTATTCTAGTGGCTGCCTTTGACACTATCTTCCTGCTGGAAGATAACTGCCAAAAAAAAGAAGAGTTGGAATGGAAAGTTTTCCAGGCTGCTACCTACCTAATGTCTCCTCAGCTGGCAGAAAGCATCCAGTGTCCTTCCGTTTTCCCCAAAGCCAGTTCCCTTCTCATCATCACGGAGGACTTAGGGCAGCATGGGTAAGGCATGCCAACTTAGTGGTAGGCAAAAGAGAAAATGTAAAAGGAAATATGCAAATTAAGCCATCTTTTCGTAGTTATCCTAAAATCACATAGTTTGTTGATACTGATCTTTGATGGGCAAAGACTGGGCTAAATCTAAATCCATGGTCATATAGCTCAATTAAGGTGAAGATGCATGAACCAAGCCTCTTCATTGCAATCCTTTTTCTTAACAGGAATATCGTTCCTTCAGTCTCAATGAAAATCGAGTTTTAACACCGGTGCTTAATTTATTGTCAAATTAAGCAGGCAGGATTTTCAAATAAGAAAAGGACGAAAAGCATGTAATTTAAATCAGCAGTTCTGTTCTCTTATTAAGATTGGTCTCTCTGCACTTTGAAATAAAAGTCAGGGCATAGTCAGACCTGACAACTAACATTATCTGACCTCTGTATTTGTTTATGAATATATGACAGATTTATTTTAAAGAGATAGGCCAAGATGATTCAGATAAGTCACCTCGAATCAACTCCAAACCATGATTAAATATTACTGATAAGTGTCAACTATTACAGTAACCCCACTAAGAAAAGGCAAAAATAAATTTCTCCCTCTGAAGTGCAATAGTTTGGTATTTTTTTAAAATGTCTCATGCACAAGCACAGAGGACAAGTATTTGAGAAATATGAATGTCACAGGACTCTTACAATATAATTCTACTATCTGCTTAATTGTCATGGAAAATACAGTGAGATTAACATTGATATGAGCATTACTGAAATTCTGATCACTAATATTCTCAGGAACGGCATTAATTTTACATGCTAATGAGTAGATAAAGAGAATTAACATCCCTGAGGGAGAAAAAGAGGTTGACTGAGGTATGAAATGCCCCTAAGACTGCAGTCAGATATGACTGTGGATGTACTCTGTTTCTGTAAGCTGCCAGACACACCGACTTGCTTCCTGCTTGGGGGGTAGAGCTACTGTTTTTTTCCCTTGTTATTGTTAAGGGGTTTATATATAGAATGAAGACCAGTGTGAAGAGCTGTTCTTATGAACGTAATGCTTTATTAATATAAATAGCACTTTCATTAGGGTATTATGGTAAGGTGTTATAATTATAGGTGGGATAATTAACATGGAACATGCAAATCTTTACTTCCAGGGAATGCTCGGTATAGGACACCAAGGAATATTGCCTGAGTATAGTAATACCTTGGTGCTCTCTCTTCATCCTCATCACTGAAAAAGGAATTTATTCCTTCAGGTATTTCAAATCAAACTACAAATACTGCAGTGAAAAAAACCAACCAACAACAAAAATACAAAAACAAAAAATACAAATACGAAAAAATACAACAACAACAACAACAACAAAAAGCCAACTGGAAATCTATCTTGCTCCTTAAGCAGAATAGAAAAACTAAAACCACTACTACTTCTCTCTTTAATAAATGAAGTCTACTGATAAACTTATTGATAGACAGATATTCTGGCAACAGATTGTCAAAACGTGTCACCAGACCACACAAATAACCCACACTCACAAGCTGTCTGCAAAGTTAATCTAAGAACCTGTAAAATACTCCAGGTTTGGAGTATAAATATCTTAGTGATTAAGTAAATTCAGAATGTTTTAAAAGTTATTATTTGCATTTTTAAACACAGAAGACTGTTAAATATGCAAAGACCTAAATTAAACTTCAATATTAAGACCTATCTCTAATAGAAGAAAACATGTATTCGCAGTTTCCCAACCAGAAATACCATTACTTATATAAGAGCAAGTGCAACTTTGCACGCTGCTATTGCCAAATGTTGCAATGCCTGGTGTTAGTTTAAGGGTTGAACTCCAGCTGGGATTTTACGGGGAAAGATTTTGTACTGGTTACTTGTTGCCAGACTAAAGATTTACCTAAATCTTTCCTGAGAGCTCCTTCCATCCCCATGTTCCACATTGCACAGCCGCTACATGAGACAAAGTTAAAAGCCCATAAGGATTTAAGAGTCCCATTCTGTTCCTTCTGTTCCTCTTAAATCCATCCTCTGCTCCAGCAGTCATTAGGAAAAAGGGAAGGCCCTTGTTAAGCAAACTTAACCCTTTGTTAAGTACAAAAAATGTACTGTTACCCCAGTAATTGCTTTTTGGTTATAGCGGCAGTTCAGCCATGTTACAGCAGGAAGAAGAGACGAATCTTTAAGGATTCTGTGGAGATCATCAAAACCTGACCGGACACAATCCTGGGTAACCTGCTCTAACCCTGCTTGAGCAGGGCTTTGGAGTAGATGATCTCAAGAGGTCTCTCCCAACCTCAGTGATCCTGTAACTCTGTCATTCTCACGCCGCAGTGTGTTGTTTGCTTTGCAGGTATTTTACTTCCATTTAGGCTTATTATTAGGAAGCCTGAAATGTAAAATGAAAGCCGAATGTAAGTAAAAACGTCTCTTTCTCCACCTGCTTGTTTCCAGATGGCTGAGCAGCAGACCAAGTGGAAAAGAGGGTATGCAGTCACTGTGGAAAAGAACCAGCTATATCTCTGTATCTCTATGGTATTTCTCTAGTTGGTTGCTACTCTTCATCCCTATTGGTATTGCCATTATGATGTTGCTGCTTTGTGAAAGAGGATACTGTTGCCCCAAAACTAGCACAAAGACTCCATTTGCGAAACAGCTGCATTTAAAAAGACCACCTGGCAGAAAAAGCACAAAGAAGATATTTTGCTTAGAAGAGTTTGGCCTCAAAAGAGAGATTGGGAAATATTTGCAAGAGAGGTACTGGTAGGAGGTGGGTGTAAGATACAAGGAGGGCAGCTGATAGGACAGAGATAAAAAAAAAAAGATATATACATAGCCACTGCAGGATCCACATATTACATCAAGAAATATACAGGACAATCTACCATTTCTAAAATTCCAAGAGTTAATATAAATGGACAAACATATAATAGAATAGGACATAAAATGTCCTCAGCAATGCATCTGCTCTATATTGAATTGAAATATGTCAATGTATGGGCTTACGTATCCCTTAGGCCAAAGGCTCTTTCAAATAGAATTTTTGGTAGCTAAAGCAACATTTGCCTAAAGCACCCATCAAACATCCATTGAGAACTGAATCATGTGATTTCTAAGTATATATCATCTTGGGCTCCTGTCAAGATCTGGTGGCGACTTGATGTTGAACATTGCAGCAAAAGTATATCCTAATTTTGTTCAGGGAAGGCAGGAAAACAATACTTTGCTCAGAAGACCTTGGCCATGAAGAAAGGAAAAGCAAAGCCAAGCCCTAACTCATAAGGAGCAGACAGACCTTCCACACAGCATCTATGGCCCAAGAATTCTAACTTTTCATAGCACCACTTAGACTGAACAATGTTGTTCCTCCTCCACTCTATGTCTTCTTATAAGTATCGGCCAATTTCTCAGAGTAAGGCCACAATCTCTGTCTCAGGTGGTTTAATTTTTCCTCTCCGGCCACAATCAGGCAGTGTTTTCCTGTTAGATATACCATAAGTGGTCTGAGCTGCCAGCTGCAGTATAGCTAGCCTCTTTTGGCAACGAAAAATTGTCTTGTTTTCCATGTTTTCCTTCCCTCCACCATTCAGGGCCCTATTTGGCACAGAATAGCCAACAGGTGTACTTTATTGTTAAAAAGACATGAGGCATCAGTGCTTCGAAGACGTTAGTGCAAATGATGCCACTCACCTTATTATGCAAAGTGCCTATATAAAGCTATTATTGCTTGGCATCTCTGCCCCAGTGAGGTGGTCCAAGCAATTAACAAGCACAATATCAGATGAAAATGGACATGACTGCTGGCAGCCAAGATTTCCTGCACTCTCATAAAGCTTTTTTGTTTTTTTAAAATCAAAGTTGGATTCCCAGATCAAAGACATGAAACTGCCTATGTCTTAAGTTTATGCATCTAGTGGTAAAGCACAATAAAAATCCCCTATCTATTTTCATTATTTTCTGTGATATGGAAAATAGAGAAATTTAACAGATTAGTAATGTCAAGAAACAGGTATCATAAATACATATCTGTCTACAGAATTTAATGTTAAAACCAGCTAAAAGAATGTAGCTGTGTTTCAGATTAACAGACGGATAAGAAGAAGAAGTAAAAATGTTGTGAGGACTCATGTACGGGCTACGAGTAAGGAGTCCTTGGACAGCACTACTACCATGTACTTTACTTGTGCAGCTGTAAAGGACATCCTTGCTAACTGTGATTATGGATGGCAAGAATTTCAGTGATCTTGTCCAACACCACAGTTGTGCATATCCCAAAACTACTTCTTTCCAGTCCAATGGCATTCCAGAATCAGAGAAGTCAAGTACTGAGGAACATGCCCACAAGGATTAGCTAAGCTGAGAAAGGAATCCTTTCTGCATTTTGCCTGATATTACTCTGTTTAGTTTTCAGATTCCAAATCAAAAAATTATTTTTAAAACATGCAAATGGAACATTCATTAGAATGGAATCTACACAGACACCTTCTAGAATAATTAGAAAAAGTCAAGGAAAAAAAAAACCAAACCACTGCACAGAAGTGAAACAATTACATTAGCAAGACTGATGCAAAGTGTAGTTTTATATCCCAGTCTAAGCAAGACACGCAGTATGCTATTTCTGCTCTGATACATCAATGTAAGCATAATTTCACTGAAGTTGGTTTAAAAGCCTGGATTTCCACAGAAAATGTTTATGCATTTTCATAAATGTTTCCTTTGCTCAGGAAGACTTCTTGTTATAAACAAACAAACAAAAAAGATTACTCGTAGAAACTACTTTGAGTAAAATTAGCTTTAGGAACCAAGACTAGGCTTAACAGAAAGCAATTTTTTCATTTAAGGATACTTTTATTCCTTCTGGTACAAAAAAAAAAAAACCAACCAGAAAGGTGGGTATTACAACAGAATTTAAGAAAAGCTAATAATTGTTTGAAAAAATGCTCTCTTGATTTGTCAGAACTTGGTTTTGAAAAACAGTTCTAAAGTATTTCCTCTTAACTGTGCTTGCTTCAGTGATGTTATATGGAAAATGAAAAAATTTAAGACAAACTCGACACTTCTGTCAAAATGAACACGTTCTATGTTCCTCTGTTATATCTTTTGTGTTTTGCGCAGGTGAGAGCTGGGATCTACTGTATGAAAAGGAGAAATGTTCAGCTGGAGATTTATAAGACGTATTTCAAAAAATCTCCAGTGAATCCAACACTTCCAACAAAACTTAGTTCTTCACTCTTCAGCAAAGTGGTTTTGTTTCTGAATGTCAAGGCCAAACTCACCAGGCCTTTTAAAATAACCTGGAATATACACAAAATATTATCTACATACATATATATGGCAGCTATGCAATATAGACTGTTCTTTAAAAATTTATTTTGAGGTGTTTTCTCCCCAGATACTGAACTTCCTGGGTTTTTTTCCTGATAAAGTAGTATAGATGTCATTTCAGTGAAGAAGCAGGTAACAAAGAGCCAACTAAGGAATACTGATTTAAGTTTGTATAAAAATTAGGATTGAGGTGTCTTTTATTCTGTAAGAAAGGAACAGTTTTCATAAAGATAATTCTTACTTTGTGAGTGTCTGTTTGAGACAAGCTATATGGGATACTGAATACAAACAACACAAAACAGCTAGAAAAAGGAAGTAATTTTATCCATACTCCAAATATTCTGGTATGTATAAAGTCTTATCAAACATTACAAGACCAAAAAACCCCTGTAATTCCATTAATTGGTTGACCATTGCAACCAAGAAGTCAGACAGAATCTGAACTATACCCTCACATTTGGTGACGGGGCCAAGCTGGGTACTTAGTGTGCACATGATTATCAGAACACAGTTGTGTTTAGAAGGTATTTGTATTCTAACAGCAACTTGGGATCACAGCAACAGGACCTTGGTTATCCTAAATGCTTAAAGACATGTTAAAGAAAAAACCCACCATTTAAACATATGACAGTACTCACCTTATAAAGAGCTATAAAGAAGACAGTAAGACAACAACAAGCATCTACATGCTCACCTGTGTTGGTGTGGAGATACCCTGCTTTACTTTCAGCTGTTGGTTGAGTTGGGATGCCACATCAAAGATTTTCCCTTTCCAGGGCAAGAGGACACAAAGAGGAGCTTGTGCTCAGTCCTCCAGCCCTCACGAAAAAGCTCTGTAGGGCCGTAATGCTGAGGAGGGGGAAGGGAAGGTTATTGTGCCAAATTGCTGCTAGTGAACGTACACTGATTGAAAGGCAAAGCTGCACACTTTGTCTAAGTAAAATGAACAGGAAGTAACTAAAGTCTGAACAAAACAGCATGAGCTAGAAAATGAGATAATCTCCCACTCCAAAGTACAAAAATTTTGGTTCTTAAGGCATTGTGCTTGGGTATCTTATATTGAAGGATTCAATTCTCAAACCATAGGCTATGAAGGATCTCAGTCCAGGCTCTGCCATAACACGGACATTGGCAAAAGACAGCCATGCTGTTCCCTGTATCTTTGTTGTGGTGGGTTGACCCCAGCTGGCAGGTAACCCTCACCCCGTCATGCTCCCTCACCCTGGTGGGATGGCAGAAAGAATCAGAAGGGCAAAAGTGAGAAAAACTTTTTTTAAAGTCCTTGGATTTTATATCATTACTTTTTTAGTCTCACTGGAATTTAGTATTTTTCTCAAATTTAGGATATGCCTAAGTGTGCACAAAAACAGTGCTGATGTGATATGATGTCTTTTGGTAACATTCAGGATAAATCTTGTGGTTAACTTAACTTTCATGTGGATTAGTTCTGCTGTGTGATTTATATGAGTATTAAATAGCCAGCCCTCTAAAACAGGTTCAGTTAGGCATTATTTGTTTTCCCTTTCTTCCTTGTCTTGTTTGTCCCCAGGCAATGAGAAGATTGTGGGCATCATTAGGAGTGGAGAACATGTCAACAGTGAAATTGTATTCCACTGTTACTTCTACCACTGATCTATTATGGTATATTGAAGAAGATGTATTATGTCTCTGGACTGTTGGTTTCTTCTCTCATTATTTATCTGTGCTGAGTGTCAGGGAGGCCACATATCACATTGTTCCAGTCCTTTCTGAATGCAGTACAAATTCTGACAGAAAGGCACATGTGTATCTGAGAACAGCATGGGATGTTTTACCATCTTATATTGACAAAAATTAAAGCAGCTGCTCACCTTGGTTTTCTGACCAGGCCATTCGTAGTTGAGGGAAGAGGCATTCAGCTCTTGTCCGACAACTGGTCTCCATTTTCTCCAAATAAATTGTAACTGGCCGCTTGGATTTCCTTGTGCAGTTCCAGCAGGTTCACACTGTGGTATAAAACTGAAGGTGAGATCACTGCTTGCACAGTGGTTTTCAATGTTAATAAATTAGACATGAGTAGACACTCAGGAATGAGCATGCAGAAGGTGTTCAGTGATGAGGCTGTAGGTAAGGCTAAGCACCCAGTGGCAGCAGACAGGACATCTTCTGCCTGAACATAATGAAAAGGTTTCACCAGGCACCTAAGGCAAACAAAATCCTAAAGCCAGCTTTCGGTGGAAAATGTACGACTTCTACATGCAGGAAAACCTTACCAACCTCATGCAAATCAGGAGGTCAAAACATTCATCCACTATTTCTAGTATGGTGTGAAAAGGCATTGCTTGCTATTCATCATTGCCAGGGCCTCACTTTTCAATCCCCTGCTCCAGAGACCTGTGTGACAGAAGCGTTGCCACTTCAGAGGCTTCCTATCTGTTCAGCCGGACAGCTTTTCTCCACCCTTGAACCGGAGGGCTCTACCCGCTCCTCTTCTGCCATTGGCAGGAAAACACGAAACTTTTGTCCAAAATATCTCCTCTGATCTGTATTTTTAACACCTTTCTTTACCATCACCGCTTAAGATAAGTTACTTCCACCTTGACACACATCTCTTTAGGCACCAGCTTCTCTGTGATAGGTATTTCTCTCCTGCCCTCTAATTACTCTAATTTGAATCTCTCTTCCCTCTCATACCAGGCCTGGTCACAATGCCTTTGCTGATGTGCTTTGAAATGGAACCATACACAACACTGCCCATACGCAACATAACAGGTGTTGATGCTGCTCAGGCAGCCTTCAGAGTCTCTAATCAAGATCTCTAAGGCTAGTTCTAACCTCTCCATGGCACAAAGCTTCCCCTTCTGACTACTGCAGTTTACAGTTTCATCTTCTGAGATTGTACAGTACTTAGAAAGTAAGTGGAGACTATAAATTCATATTATTATACATATCATGTTAATGGAGAAAGCACCTAGACTTACAACTCCCAAAATAAAAGGCAAACGAGCAAACAAAAATCCTGGAAATAAAAGCCTTCTCTCTGGGACCACTGAGGGCCTGTCAGACCCTGAAGTTTTGGACAATTCTATGGTATTAAAGTCTGATCATCCTCCCGTTCAGCCCGCAAGCTCTCTCAGCAAGCTTTCTCTCATTTGTTCAGGACTAGCTTTCTCTCACTCCTTCGGGCAGCTCCCCGGCTCAGAGAACAGGCATTCTTTTCTCATCTGTTTTCTCACAAGGCAATTTCCATTGTTTTAATTTAGAAGCAAACAACCTGAGACAATCAGTTTCCTTTAGATTAACCAGTCTATTTAGCATATTCAGTGCTTTACTGAGAAAAAATCATGTTATCTCTTCTTAGATTACTCTTGTATCTGTTCTCTCATAGAGTGTGTGATCTATGACATAGTCCCAGCCAGCAAGTGGCAGATTAAATACAGACCAAGGAATAGAGTGGTACATGAAATTCATAAAATAAGTCTGGATTTATAAATTATACATACATTCCCCAAATTGTCATATCTCCCAATCTTCTCTCTGCTGTTTGCCAGATTTTCTTCCACCAGTCACTGTCACATCATAGCTTCTCCTTTCTTTTTTATGTCCTGATTAACAGGACATCTATATTCTCCCTTGAGCTCTCTTCCTCCCAGCAAGATTGTTTTCCATATCCCTACAGAGAGGGGCCAAAAAAGCATTTGTGAGCCTGAGACGCTTTTTTTTCAAGATATATTATATGATCTAATAAAATATAATACTTTTTCTTATAAACGTACCTCCATGAGCACAATTCAAATGCTTCAATATAGGTTCAGAAAAAAATCTATATGAAAAGAATTTATTCTTAGATTCCTTTTAAAAAATCAAATGTAGACCTTTTTTCTATATGTAAGGGGATTATATTAATCTTTTGGGGTGAACGGTTTGACTCTCTGAATATTGATAAAGAGCACAGATTTTGCAGTTGGAAAAAGAAACCAAATATGGAGTGGTCAGATTCTCTTGGTAGTACTGATTCTTTAGTGACGTTCATGACAGCTGAAAACCACTGTGGCCACATACACCATCTGCACCCCATGCTCTATTCCAGAACTTAGCAGGCAGAGCAATTAATTTAGAATAAAGAGATAGAGAACTAAACAGTAGTTTGGAGGAGTTTGGGGGTTTGGGGGTTTTTCTGTTTGGTTTGGTTTGTTGTTGTTTGGGTTTTTTTAAATTTACCAATGACCATTACTTAGCTCTCCGTACTCAATGCTTAGAGGATGTGACAGGTTCTGCAGCATGGCTCAGTAACGAGCACACAGCTGTACAGCACTGGCATGCAGATGTTTTTATATGACAAAAAACAGGTACCAAAGTAGTACTAAATTCTGGTAAGAGAACAATGTGTGATACTAGAAAGTGGTTCATTAACACTGAATTTCCTTCAAGACTTGAGTAGAACCAATACTCTCATTTCTAACTCACAGTCAAGTCTGCCATCTGATTCTCCTGTCACTCTCTACAACAATGTTCCTGGAACTAAATGAGTGCATATGGAATCATAATAGTGCATACGTGTACCTGTTGCAAGTTCTCTCCTTACCTTGTTCCCAGTTTCACAATTTTATTCAAAATCAAGGGAAGGTACACACAGGCCCTTTGGTTTTTTCTCTCCAGTGAGTTCTATACATTTCCATCTTGACTAAGTGCCATTTTTTCCCAAAATGTGTATTTTTATGATGTGTGTATTATACACAGTAGAGGCTTGCAGCAGCTATATAAGCATCACTTTATATGATGGGTTGATAGAGTAAGCAACCTCTTGAGAACAGAACTGTCTTGCAGCTTTACACTCTTTAATCACACACTGTGTGTTGCTTTTGATTTTTCTTTTTTTTATAATGAGCCTTTCTTGTACAAGTTACGCTTTTAGCCCTAAATGGATGAGAAGCATCCAAATACACAATAAATAAACCAAATATAAAGTACAGGAAACACAAAAATAATGTGATTGGGTTCAGAATGTCTCACTGGTTCAAGGAAAGTAGTTTATTCTGCCTGTCTTACAGTAAAATGGAATTTGCAGGTAAAAGGGAGCACGTGTGCACAGATTACACAAGTACATATCCAGCCTTACCCTGGAGTTCAACTTATTTTTTTCTAGCACAAAACTAATAAACATCACAAAAAGAAAGCAAAGTCCTTGACTATTACAAAGTACAGTTCTCAGATGTCTTCCTTTTTACTGCTTCAGAGTTGCCAGAAGAAAAATTTGTCTTATTCTTAAATACCAAGTTTGTGTAACAGACACATTTAGTTCGTTCCTATCTTTTCCTTGTCAGAAGGGCAGGAAATGGGTTAAGTCCTCTGCTTAAGATGCAGCTGTAATGCTTCCATTGTATAACTTTAGCTCATAACAAATACAACAATCCAACCTCTGAAAGTCACATTTTATTCAAAAATGTTACTATTAGATAGCCTAACAGCATAGTAGTTCTGCAGCTGGGACTGCTAAAAGTTCTTAATTACAAAAGGACATCAAACAGAGTTTTTCCATGTTTCACTTGTAATAGGAACATTTTTTTAATGTCGATTATGTGTTGATTACAATTTCAAGTGTCTATGTTGAAATTAAATCTAGATTTCATGGTTTGACCTTGAAAAATACTTGCGTTTAGTATCTAGAAGACAAAAGCACTCAGTGCCAAACAAATAATAATTTTTTATAAAAGGAAAATGATGAGAATAGCAAGAGTAGCTATAGCTTTAGATAAGCTATGCTGTTGTAAGAAAAGGCATAGAAAATGCAATAGAAAATGTCAAACAGCAAAGGAAATCACAAGGGTAATGACTGACAGAGAAATTACTTTTACTTTGTTCTACTGTTTTATTACTTACTCAACTAACTACTGTTAGATAAAGGCCACAGAACACCCTCTCTATCAGTGCTTAACTAACACGGTTAATCAGGTGGGGCTCATACTCATACTCACTTCCACTTCCATCACCCTTGCGCAGAGCAGAGGAGGCTCCGAACGCTGAGGGTACCACCATCTGAAACTGCTGCAGCGAGTTTTGCTAGAGAACATCTGTCTAGGACAAATATCTCAGTGCCATAGCTACCTAACTGAAACGTAGGTGGATGCAGCACAGATAATGTCACTTTATTGATAAGATCAGCAAAGAACCCACAAGTATCATAAGCTCTCCTTTTGGGGATTTATTAAATAATACAGAGTAAAATTTAATTAATGTGAATGTTGAATTTAAGAGTAGAAAACAATGAACAATTTAGGTCCTGAAAACAACTTACTTTATATTGGCTAAAGTGTACACAATGAAAGATTAAAATAAAATCCATTCTGAGAGAAACATGCCAGGGGAATTGCAGTACTGGCACCTTCTGGATACCTAGAGCACGGATGAACTGTAGCTTAAGAGCAGTATAAGTGTGCACCATTTTCCTTAAGATATCCTACTAAATTCTATTAGGCTAAACACATGTGTTTACATTTTGGTAATTCCAAAAGGATCAACATACATGTCAAACTGCTTTGTAATCTAGGCATGAATACTGAGGGGAAGAAAAATCTATTTAGGTTAATAAAAACTTGAGTACATACAGAGGAATAGCTATTATGCATATGAAAGAAAAATATGAACATATGTAGTATCTAACACTGACAACTGGCAAATGGGAACACAGTTAAAATTTTCAGTTTGCAGAAGTTTCTGAAATCCTGGTGTCACAACTTCTGAGGGATGTCATACACATATTTGATGTTAATAAATAGTACATTTATCACCTGAATACCTAAGAAAACTAGTGTTACTTGAAATCTTTAGACTTTATAAATTTATAAAGAGAAGGTATGTAATGCTGCAAGAGTTTGAAGAATGTTTTTAACCATTAAAGACAATTTTCAGTACCTGTGAAAGTTAAGTTTCGAACTTGTTTTGGACTTTGGACATTTAATGATTTTTCAGTCATTAGGTGTTGCTTTTCTAAAAGCTGTTCATCTCAGAACGACTCTTAGATTTATGAATCTTAGTGAAGTAGACCTTACCATTTCCATGGTTCATCTCTTCCCCTGCATTACTCTCAAGCCAAATCAATCTTGAGATTCATAAAACAAGTCTGTAAATATTAATGCCTACCAGAAGCAATCTCACCTCGAATAACTACCATAGCAAAAGAATAGAGGGGAACCAACATATTTTTGAAAGTCCTTTCCAGCAAAATCAAAGTCTCTACTCCAGAGCAAGAAAAGAGAAGAAAAAACTTATGAGAAAAGATGTAAAATAATATGGAAAAAGAACGGAGGCAATACACTGATTGGAGAAAAACAAGAAAGGGGGAAGGTCAAAAGTAAGGAAAAAGTGCAATGTGCCAAACAGGTAAGAAAGGAAATGACAGAATCAAGGAAGAAAGACAGAAAAGAGAACAAAGTGTACAGCGGTTATAGACAAGGGAATGAATAACAGAAAGCTGTGGGAAAGGAGAATGAATACAAATGAGATTATATTTCCTTTTTTACAGTTTCTGGAAAAGCATCAATGACAAAGTATGTAGTTAAATGAATGAACAAGTATATAAAATGGATACGATATATCAGTAGAGGTCAGGGGCACATATAATCAGATCCACCAAGAGCAACAGAATGCCCAGGGCTGGTTCTTAATACCATCACACGGAGACAGCATGTATTGCCCTGGATCATCCCCTGCGGGAAAAAAATACAAAATAAAAAAAAAAAAAGATGCCTGTCTTGTCTTTACTGCCAATCCCTTAATATAATCTTTGACATGTACCATCCAATAAAGTGATAATGACTGGCATCAAGTTTCTCCAGTTTCTTATGCACTAGTTTATTTTGATTCCTTGGGGTTTTTTTCAGTTTAAGTTTTCCATTTACTTAAATTAATCTTTCCTCAGGTGACCACGTTTCACAAGTGGTTTTTGTGTTTGGCTTTTTTTTTTTAAAGCAAAATTACTCAACTGGTAGATTTTCTTTTGCCTTCATGGCTTCCTGGCTTTTTCTCAAAGAAGAGAAGAGAAGGTTAGAGGGGCATTGAGTACAGGCAGGAGAACTGGGCACTTACCTTTGCAGTGATTTATTTTTTTAAACATCGGAAATACATGGGAATTAAAAGAAGAGTGGAAAACAACAATTTCTGCCCAGACAGAGAGAGCAAGAGTATGTATTCTTTCTTCCAGTTTCTGACATGATATGTTCAAATACCTTTCGGATACAGTATGTCAGCTTGTATTTCACCATATGATATGACATAATGCAACATGACACACCAATTGTTTTGTGACAGAAATGTAAAGAAAAAGAGCGTCTCCGCTCTGCTGGTAAAGAAATCATTTTAAGTACAGAAATAGCCAGATTTCTCCTAAACATTAATACATCAAAGTGTAATGGCCCTGAGAGCTTCCCCCTTGCTGGAGCTCCTGCTGCCAGGGCTCCGGGACAACTCAGCCGTAGTGGAGCTGCGGGCTGTCCCCTTCCCCAGACAGCTCTGCCGGGAGGCCTGAGCCAGGGCTGACCCCCCCCTTCCTTGGGAACTGCTTTTAAGTTGACACTCTCATGCTTGGCTCCAGCCTGAACTCCAGCACCAGCTGTGTCGCAGCCGGGGCCGTGCCTGGCCGTGGGCCCCATTGGTCCAGAGTTGGACGGAGACATGGATTGACCTTCCGGCCTCACCTCAGACCAGCCTCATCCCTACGGACTTGGCTGCCAGTCACTGAGATATATCTGATCTTGGTCAACATCACCGGACCTGACCCTGTCCCTGATTCACCGACCCCATGGACTGTTGGTCAGACCTGATGCCACCCCCAGGCATGCACATTACCTTCTTTGGGGACTGCAGGATGGGGTCCTGACCGTGTCCCCTCGCTCGGCTCCTCTCCCTTGGGGAGCAGCTGGCTCTGCCATGCCCCAACACAAAATGTAAAGTATTTGTTCAACCAGAAACAGTACCACTCCCTCTAACCCTATAGGCCCTGCTGGCACCTTCCAGTCCTGGTATATTCTAATTGTAAACCTTTCAATGTCAAAGCATGATTGTAGGGCATGGGGTGAGTGGATGACCTTTAATTAAAATGTCTATTAAAATAGACTTGTATTATGTGTTCAGAGTGATTAAAAGAGGAATCAAGTTGAGCTTTAACAGCTGGAAATTTCATGCAATCAGCTTGAGTATTATAATTTTGAAGCTCTTCAGCAACATTTCCAGAGATCTGGAGGCTTTTGGTTTGGTTTTCACTTTGATCTACCATTGCCTCTTACCAGGTCTACCTGATCCCAGAAGGCTGCATCTGCCTTCTCAGAGGCACAAACTCTGCCTGAAGAGATGATCATTGCAGTAACTGGAAGATGTCATCACCTTCAATTGAATCTTTAACTAATTTCCAGATAACAGAGATACCACCAGCAGAAGGAAGGAATACACCAAACCAGCGTTACTTCAGGGTACTGAACTGGCGGTCAGGAATATTTGCATGTATGAACCTAGAACAGACAAAGTCTCCCTCAACACACAGCAAAACAATTCAAGTGACGTATCACAACTCAGTGCACTAATCTGAACTAAGACATATGCTCTAGAAACCCCACCAGTTAACCCAAGGCTATGGCAGTGCTAGTATTTATACCGTTACAGAAGTATGAGTTCATTGGCACTTGCAGGTGAGAAAGAACGGGGGGAGGGGAAGACTGGCTTTTACTAACATAGGTTGCTTTATCTAGATTTTTCAAGTGTTCAAGTTCAGTAAACCTCCCTTCTAAATATAGCCCGTGGTACCCTAACGCATACCTTCAGGCTGCATTTCCCAAAGAAAAAGAATTAAAATTAAAAAGGGTTGAGGAGGTAAAATAAAGGAATCCGGAGCCTGCTACTATTGGGTACACCAACAAATACAAAGGAAACAAAACCCTTTTTGACTATTTCAATTAATGTTTTAGGGACTACGACTCCTGAATTCCAATAGCTTGAAGTCAGTGATATTTCCAGACCCCTTTTTTTGCAACAGAGTTTAGTTTGGGTAGTGAATTTGTGGGAGGTATAGGAAAGGAACTCCAAGCAGTATTTTTTCATACTGCCTCTCCCCTGATAAGGAGCACGGGATTGGGAGCAGAGTGGCAATAATCCTCTGTGTAGTCACTGAGCCCGTTCTGTCCTCTGTGCTCACGTACAGAACTGCTAAGGTATTTCTGTAATGAAGAATAGGTTTTGTCTTAACTGTCTCTTGAAATTCTTTCAACTGGGGAATTGCAACAGTTGTATTGACACGACACATTTCCCAGGATAGGCCATTAATAATTTCATGTTATTATATCGATATTATACTCAACGTTCCAAATTCAAGCAAAATCCTAATGATACAACTATCAGGAGGAAAAATCTAACACTGAATCTACCTAAGTGGTGCTTCTGCTGTGACTGAGCAGTATATTCAGGCTAATACCCACCAGCTGGATTTCTGCTGGTTAGTGTGGATTTTTATTCCTTAAAAGTACTGTTTATAAAAAGCAAGGAGGTTAGCAATGTCACTCTTGTAACCTACCAACCTACTCAAAAGAACTGGCTGGATGCGGAATCTTGCCGTGTCCTGTTCTCTGGAGTTTTCTCTCAAAATATATGCATAAACCTAGCCTTAATCATAAAATTGGGCATCTGTTTCAGCCCCAAGCCACACTGATTACTATGGTTCTATACCAAAATAATTTAATGAGACAGAGGCTACAGGTTTTTCTACAGTTTTCCGAATAATAACCTGTCCTCGTTTACATGTCACTGGGATGTTGATTCGTTTTGACTTTACAATGTACAGAGATTCTGAACTTATAGAAAAGCAACTGATTAATGCGCGATTAGCTTAATTAGTACCTATTATTTTTGTTGGTCCTGGCTGTTCCCCAAAAAGCCTTTTTTTTGGAAAATAAACAAATAAATACCATTAGCATTTTAAAGAGCAGAAGGGGAGGAAAGCAATAGTGTAGATATAGAATGGAGGTTCAGAGATAAGGCAGTTTTCAGTGGTCCAGAATAGAGATTAGCAGAGCTGCAGACCCCAACCAGCAGCCAGCCGAGTGAAGCCTGAAGAGAATGAAGAAATGCCTGACAAACAACCCCCCGGCAAAATCTGACCCAACTGACACTCTTGTGATAGCCTAGGTAACTGTGGTACAGCCTGACATAGAAGCTGCGGTTCTGTCCTGCTAATTATGTTCTTCCTGATCCATATTGTCTATACGAGCTTGGGCTTAGCTTTCTGCACTGAATTTACAATAGCCCTGCGGAGTTTTGGTCCTCCTGTGTCTCTTGTTTGTGAGAAAATCCCACGTCTACTTAGTTCTGTCCCACTGCTCCGCTTGCCTCCCCATCCTGCTGAAGGAAAGCTACTGCTCTCAGACATGGGATCGCTGGTCATGCACACTACACTTTCCCTTCCGATTTCAAAGATTTTGCCATGAAAACAGTTTTGTGGAAGTGTAATATTAGGGGGTCTACAGAGAACAGCCGGGTAACACAGGCACCTAAGCCAACTGCGAATCCCATAGCTCTACAACCACTGCTTTCACACCACCTTAATTCAATCCAGAACTGAACAAAGAATATAACACACACTATAACGGAGAAACAGAAACCAGAAAGTGACAAAAGAAAGGTGAAAAGATCATAAAACAAAAACTGCACTAAAGCTAAAAAAGCTACCATATTAAGCATGGCTATCAATCTGCTGTGGTTTTGCAGGCTTAGTTTACAAATGCATTAGTTCACCATAGTTCTTTCAGCTTTAATAAAAAAACCCCAAACAATTCAAATGAGTAATAGTCAGGTTTTTTGTCTCCTAATAGACTGATGGCCTTAAACTTTCTCACAGGAAACTCAATTTGAATAAGGATTAAACTCGAATTGTCAGTGAAGTATCCATCCCCAAATAATTATTTCTCACATTCATTCTAAATTCTGGTTGTACTTTGTCATCCTTAACATCATGTTTTGAAGCTAGTTCCAGCTAAATTACAGAATATCCATATTAATAAAGATGTTTACTGTAAGAGTATTGTTTTTCTCACAATATTTCATGTCCCAAAAAGGTCTTTTGTAGTACCACAAGAAAAGAAGATGTATCAGTGAGAAGTGTCGGAAGTATTGAGGTACAAATGAACAGTATTTTTTTTCCTTTGATATTTTGACTGAGGTTTCTAAGTTCAAGTAATTAACTTACGGTTTTCGTGTATCATTCTGCTGCTTCCTATGTCTAAACCATTTCTTTAAAACACTTACAGATGATAATTATAATGAATTTCTGACAAGTTAGTATATTCTTTGTAAAGGTGTAACTACAGGTTAGGTTTGGGTTTGATTTAGTGCCCAATATATTTACTGTTTACAGAACAGGAAAAATATCAGGTGTAATGAATGATGTCAAGCTGGTATAAAATAAATTGAACTCATGTTTTTGGACTCCTAACCTTTCATGATCTACTGCCTTTTCAGTCGATGCTTAAAATAAATACCTATCATTCAAATGAGCACAAATACCTTTACCCCAGGATTTAACAAGAGAAATGGCTATCATTACAAATATGAAGTGCACAGTTGGTCATAAACAGCAAAAGTTATAGATCCTTCTGAATAGCCACTACAAGTCAAAACAAGCTGATGAGATTTTTAAAAAAAAAAAAAAAAAAAAAAAGAGCACTACTAAAATCACAGCAGAACATCACTGGAGCAAGCCGAGACAAGGAAGCAGATTATCAAATTAATTTACAAGTTCTCAGATGTCCTAAAATGAAGTAATACAGGGGATATTCAGAGGAGAAAGAAAACCTGCTTTGCATGTAAGGCAGTAAGAACAGGAAGTCAGAAAAAACCCCATGTTAATACTTTTCCTATGTATGGGAAGGAATGGGGGTGGTGTGGCTTTAGAGATACCCATTCAAGAATATTCTCCATAAATTAACTGCTTCTGAAAACACCCATAATTGAAAGCATGGATATTTTTAGCTTTGTATAGTAAGTATAATATTGTAGAAACAGGAAAAAAGAAAATGGTATGTGATGCATCTGTTGAGTTTAGAAACAGCAAACCAAAAGGAAAAGGATATTTCTCTCCAAAAGAAGATTCTGCCAGTTAGTGGAAACAGTTAAATCCTAGACAAGGTAACAAATAGTAATACTACTCTAAGCATATGAAATAAATAGAAAGCAATGAAAAATAGACTATGGATGAGGCATTCTTCCTCCAGCACACTACATTCAAGGTGATGGCTAATTAGGAAAATCTCCAAAATTAGAACCAAGCTTTGCCTTCTTGAAGTGTAATGGTGGAGATAATATGAATATAACTCAGTTCTATCAACTGATTCAGCTCCTGAAAATGAACTTTTAAGCATATGGTCATATGGTCAGAAAAGCCTATATATATGAAGAAGAATTCTTGAACAGCATGATAACAGTCTGGAATTACATGCTAGGGCTCACACAAGCGGGTTTCCACAGCCATAATTTCTACAAATAAATTTTATAGTTTGACAGTTAATCACACAGAAACACAATGAGGATTTCCAGGAAATGTTTAAATTGTTCCACTCAGTTTTTGACCAGTGTGATTCATTTCTAACAGAGGAAGTAGGAATTTTTCTCTTTAAATACAGCTGATTTCTTCATTAAGTAAAATAAAACAGAAAAAAAAAGAGCTCAAATTCTAACAGGAAACGCTGGTTACTACAGGAAAACACAACATAAAAATGGTCCACTGTAACATATGGACAATATTAGTAAAGCTTTAACCCATCATTCTTGCTCTGTTTTTTTGAAAACCTATCCCATCAATCCATCACACGATAGTGATTTCCATAAATGGATTTGGTCTTATATTGCCCTAAATTCCTTTTATTTTTCTGGTGTCCTACTATCTCAGCCAGGCTCCTGATACACCTTTGTTTAATAAAACTGGAACAACAGCACCCCCCTCCAAGACAAAGTGATTCTTTTTTCAGAATCCCTCACTGTGAAAAGAAATACATGGAGTAGATGTTGTCTATAGAAGGCTAGCCCCCAGTAAAAGCTAATTTGAACCAAGACTGGATATCCTGACAATATTTGAACCCTGAAATCAATATGAAGCTGCTAAATGCAAAGGGAGGAAAGGAAGCAGAGAGGTCTCTGCCTGACACACTAGTTTGCATGTAGCATTTGTAACTCACACACCATGCTAAGACGTCTAGTAGGTGTGTGATCTCCCTCCGTTTCCTGTAAAGACATCTGCAGAAGATTAGTTAAGAGCTTTGGCAGGCTGAATCACATTCTGGAGCTGTCTACATTTCTGTATTGCATATAGAGGGAAAACAGTGCACTCGGGAACCAAACTTCACCACTGGAATTGTTTGTCTTAACGTTTCCTGCTTGTGGGTCAATGCTGCATCCACGGGCTCTTCCACCAAGTTCATCGAGCCTCAGTGCAAACACACGAATCTGCCACCATGAATAAGGCCAGAGGAGGATGAGGCACTATAATTATAGGCTGAAAATATAATTAGATGGTTCCTGATGCACTGCAAATACAGTCACTTGTGATACAAATGCTCTGTAACTGGAGTATCATAACATTAGGAATATAATAAAAATCAATAATTTGTGCTCAAAGGTATTTCCAAAAAGAAAAGGAGGATAAAGTGATGGTGTTGTCACTGAGAAATTTTCCCTGTAGGAACAAAACAAAACATAATCTAAAATGTGCTATAGAAATCCTAAAAGACATTAGAGAACATTATTGTTTAGAAAACCTTTGCCAGCATTACGGAAATTATATTAAAGTTTAAACACTGGTAGGGTTTTTACTCATAAATAATTACAATAAATTAGAAATGTCCAGTAGCGTTAAGTAAAATATGTAAATGTCAAAATCATTTGTCACAAAATCATTGTCACCATCACCAGCTGTGGTTTTTAAAGGAAACAAAAAGAAAAAAATCTGACTTTTCTTAATTAAGCACTTCAAACCTCCTTATTTGCTTTTCATATTTCAGTGAAGATCAGGTTTATGACCAACTTGAGTTACTTATATACTTGGAATTTCGTATATCAGCCTTGTTTTATAACTGCTTTATCCAGCTAGTTCTACAAAATTGATATTTGGAAGTGAATTCTCACCTGCCTTTTTCTTTCAAAATAGAGCACATATAAAGCTGGCATGACTAGGCAAGTTTTGACTATGTCTGCACAATTCTATATTTGTTGTAGGAAGAATGCAGAGTGCATTTCAAAGTCATTCCTGCGTGTTCAACAGTATCTCCTGGTAAACTGTACTGCAGAAAAAAAAATGGACTAAGATCTTGGATAAGTCTTTTTACACAATCTCCCTTTCTGTTCTTTTGTTTTGGCTCTTGAGCCTGCAGTTGGCTGCATATTTAGTGCTTCCACCAGGAAATGGAGCGAGCGCTCCAATCTGTATTTATATAGGATCCATACCCTTCTTAGCATTTAAGCTGGTTTCATACATCCTTCTGCAGCCAGAGCAACACTGGTGAAATAATTACCACCTTCAGACTGCTGCAGTAGTTAGAGGTTACTGCTGCCTCTGATCTCCCAGCGGAGTTGCTCGTATAAGCAATTCCTAAGCTGTTTCGGTTCCAATCAGTTTGATTAGTAAAATTATACTACGTATGCTCTATTTGTTAACTTGGATCATTCAGTTAAGAAGCATACAGATAAGAAAATCCATCAGATTGGAAAAAGGACTGCCTTCTACAGGGAATATTGACATGAAGAGGAAGGAGGGCTGGGGGAGCAGCAATTGCTTCAAGCTGGTATAACTCCAGACAGAAAAATATATCTGCATCAGGTTAGCCTGAATGCACAATAAAATACATGTACTGGTTTATACTTTATACCAATCTGACCTATATCAGCTGCAGGAGAATAGACAACACCTGACCTACCATTAAGTTAGATTTTCACAAACAGATGATACTTGATCTAGCATAACCTCTTCTGAGACAAAGTTACTCTTTCAAAAATGTTAATAAATATGATCTGGCAGAGAACATTTATATGAGTTCAGCAGAATGTCTTATCTGGACTCAGCATTCCTGGTCTGTGTTCACTGAGAGCACAGCTAATATCCCACAGAAATGCAACCTGGGTCCTTCAAAACAAGAAAGAGTACACCCATTTCTACATTACAAAAAGAAAATTTAAAAATTAATTTTTCTATCTCAGTACAAATATAGCAGGGAAAAGAAAGTAAGTGATCCATTTCTCAAGCCTTGTAGGTGTACACAAATGGTGCAGAGATTTAAAATATAAATGAAGAAAAAGGTAGAGAGTAACACTACTGTTTTGGCATTATCTCCAAGTGAAGTGACAAACAAGCTCTACCTGGACAGAAGTATTTTAAACACTCCTACCCATTATTATGCACAAACTGTTTCTTTCCTCAACATCAGGTATAGGCTAGTTTTAATCTCTATATTAAATATTATCTGATTTTTCTATTGTACCTACAACATTTATTGGCATACATTAACTTATAGTTAGTAACATTAATTATGTTTTTAATGCTAGGATTGTGAATAATGTTGAAGTGTTTACTGTAGCTAGAGTGACTCGCTTCTTCACAGTATTCTGATTTAGTCTCTAATTTTTTTTCAGAACACCTCTGAAGATCTTGCATAAGAGTAAGCAATTTTGCACCATACCTATGTCATGTTTTGTTGAATCCCCATCAAGATGCTAGTGCCCTGCAGCACCTGGAAATGTGCACTGATCTTCTGCAACACTAGTTTCATCTCTTCCAGACTAAAATTGATTTTTCTCAAACTGGCGTGTAAAGGTACAAAGTGTACCCAGTGATCCATAGCTCAAGTGAGTGTAACAATACCAGCCTCAGTGGTTGAAGAAGCAGTAACTTTTAAAGTCCTTGCAAGCAACAGTGCAAGAAAAAACAGACAGTAGTGAAGAATTTATCTTGTAAAATGCCAGGCAGTCAAGTTGTTTTACTGCTGCTGGAGGCTATTGTCAAAGTTGCTAAGTAAATGGTAGAAATAGTTTTCGTTAATTGGAAAGAGCTGGGATACCATGGTGATAGGTTTTTTATAGCATACCTAACATAAACAGATAAAAAAGGATTTCTAAACTAAGATGTTATCGCTGCATGATTTGCTCATGTCTATAGTTCACTGTGAAAGGCTCAGATCCTCCCTTTTGAACACTGAAAGAGGAGGGAAGGCACTGGAGTCTCTCCTTGCTCTCCCCCCACATCCCACACCCCCATAATCCAGTCTGTAAGGCCTAAGTTTATTGAAGAGCAAGCAAGTAGAAGTTAGAATATGCCTTTAAACACAAAGACCAATCAAGTCTTGCACTTGCTTAGCCCTCATTACCAATTCCCTGGCAGCTCATGCACTTCCCTGATGCAGCAGAGCGGTACATGTGCCTTGGAAAGGAGATGAACAAGAAGCAGTGTCACCAGTGCCCACAGACTCCTCACCACTCTGTTACGCCATGATGCTTCCTCAGAACATCATCCTGGAGAGAATGTGATTTCACCTGTAGAGTCCCTGACCTGTTAGTTAAGAAAAAAGTTAAGAAGCTTAAAGAAAGAACAACATTTAACATATCTGTGACTTGTTCTGGCCTTTCAGAGTCTCTCTGAAGCGTGCATGAACAACAAAAATTTTACTACTACTGAGTCCTGAAATAAAAACCTGAATATTAGTAACAGTTCACATTTCTACATGTACTGGTTCCTGCAGAGTCCAGGGCTTCAAAAAGCCTCTTTATTTAACTCTCATTACATGTGCATAAATGAAGGACAATTTTCACGTGCCCAAGGACAGGTGACACATGGACAAATAAAAGACTTTAGACATTATAACAGCTGAAAGTAGTGATCTTTGCAGTTACAAGTGAAAAGTGATCTTTGTGGGCATAGTTCCTATTTTTTCTCATTGAATGTGATCTTTCTGTCTTTTTTCTCCTACTGGCAAATAGGATTTTAAAAATTTAGGGCCTGACTTTCTAGATTAGCTTTTAGAAGGCCACACAAAGTGAACAGATGTTGTCTATGGTTGGCATTTTTAAAATTCAAATGCAAGCAAGTAAGCATATCTGAGATGTATCAGGTGCTGAATACATTTCCAACATGTAGGAAAGGACTTGCAGGTCCTAGTGGTCAAGGAGTTGAACGGGAGTCAGCAGTGTGCTCTGTAACCAAAGAAGGCCAAATGCATCCTGGGCTGTATTAACAAAAGCATAGCTAAAAACTTCGGAGATTTTTTTTTCCTCTCTGTCTCCTGCAAGATTGCAACAGCAGTACTGTGTCCAGTTTGGGGCTTCCCAGTACAAGAAAGACATGGATAAACTAGAGGTAGTCCAGTAGAAGCCATCAGGATCATTAGGAAGCAGGAGCATGATGTACATGGAGAGAATTGGTTTGTTCAGCCTTAAGAACAGAAGGGCAAGGGGAGGTTCTTCATGTTACCTTCAGCCACCTAACAGGAGGGTATGGAGAAGACGGAGGCAGACTGTTTTTTGGAGATGCATAGTGGTTGGACGAAAGGCAACAGACACCAGATGTAACAAGGGAAACTCCATTCGGATTCTAGGAAAAATAAATTTCACAATGACAGTGATCAAATACTGGAACAGGGGCCCAGAGAGTTTCTGAAATCTCTGTCCTTGGAGATATTCAAAACTTGAAAAGTCATGGCCCTGCTCTAGGTGTACCCAGCTTTGGGCAGGGCTGGGATCAGATGACCTTCAGTGCTGCCTTCAAACCTATATTGGTCTATGATTCTATAATAATATCTTGACCTGCTATCTCTGGATCTGCTAAATGTACGATAAATTCGATGGAGTGCTAGGGCATCCGGGAGTAGCCAGAAATTCCACCGTGGTCATGGAATATCTTGATGCTAGCAGGTTAGCTCATTAAAATGGGGTAGACAAAATTGAAATTAATAAAACATTTGATTACTAAATCACAAGTTAGAGAAACAATCATCTCCTCCTTTCACTACACTACATGGATCAATATCAAAATGTGTCTTCTTCCTTCTGCGTTCATCTGATTAAGCGGTAGATGGTAACCTGTGTTCTGTGCTCAGCAACAGAGAGAATTGTTTCTCATCGACCTTGTGTGCTCAAAATTCTAAAGTTATAAAATTATAAAGTTCTAAAGTTATAAAATTCTGAGAGTGCAAATGGGAAATTTGTACAAAATCTGAGGAAATCAATGTCACTGTTACAGATATATGAAAACTATATAAACCAAACACAACTTTGAAGGCTCAGCCTATTCCAACACCAAGTTTGTGCTGTTCTGACAAAATGGTATGGAAAAGAAATGAGCTTTAGTAAAGCATAAAGATGATTTCAGCTAAGATTTTCTTTCTTTAAAACTTTAATGGCATATGTATCTTTTAAAGACAAGATTATGCTAATTATATCTCTTGGTTGCAGTAACTCACCTTTTTAAATAATGCAGCTTCTGATAATCACAATTTCAATGTAACCGTTGAAGGAAATAGCTCCAGTGGTGGGTATCATTCCCAGAGTGCTTCAGGCTACAATGCCTAACAGTCTTCTAATTCTATTCACAGAAAGTATAAATCAGGATTAGATTTCAGTAATTTCCCATACTCTGACAGTGATTAGCACAGTGTGCAATATGGACCACAATCTTCAGAGAAAGTTCATACAAGTAACTGCACAGACATTGGAATGAATCCTCTCACTGCTTCCTGGGACAGAGCAAGGACTGAGTTGTCACTGCCATGGGGAGCATTCCTATGAAAAAGTACCTATCATGGCAATAACAGATCCAGATGTTCCTTTATCTCAAATGCAGAGACAGTAATAGACTATTTAATCTTTACTAAAAAGAGAGCTAGTAACACAGTCTTACTATTAATTTATGGTTCGTTAGGTCTATTTCTTAATGTGATTAATGACATATCACTACTTAAACCATAGGACATTCATCAGCAGAACTGCATGCCCTTAAAACAGGTGTTGAGGGAATTTGAGAACGTTACAATGCAAAGTCTTACTACTTCTATAATAGTCTAAAATGACAAATTGGCAAGGAACAAAAACCATTAGAATCTTGAAATAGGAATTAATTTGTGTATATTTATATTGACATATTTTTCTCTAAAGTTACAAGGCTTTCATAAATCTGTATGTGGAAGACATGACAATAGATGTAAATATGAACATAGGAAAGCTACAGAAAAAGAAAGAATTCAAATGTCAAAATTTTCCCGTGCAGAATGTGAGACAACAGGAAAATGGAACCTTTCTTAAAGCTAGAAACCAGTTTTGGTCAAGATTTGTCCTTCTTAATAGAGGAAACATTTTGAATCTTGATTATCGGGAGAAGAAAATAAGACAGACAGGAAAGAGAATGAAAACCTAGAATAGAACTACATTGGATTAACAACTATGTAGAATAGTGACCTAGAGCACATTCCACATATAATACAAAAATAATACAACTGACTTCTAAATATTTCTGAAATGACAGCATTAAAGATCAGTTCTCAAAATCAGTTGTTTATTGCACAAAATAACTAATGAAATAACTGTCCACAGAGGACACTACTGATAAAACTGAGAAGTAGATCAGATAAGCCAAAGACCCTGAGGACAAAGGCCCTCAAAATTCTCAGAGAAATAGAAAACAGACTAAGAAGTAGGTAGAGGCAGAGAGTCTCATTCCCTAAAGTGTTAAGAAAGCTATGAAATTAATTAATTAATTACAAATAACTGAAGTAGATCTTATTAATTATGACTTTTTTCTAACGTTGGTGCACCTAAGAACATTTTTGATCAGATACCACATTTTAATATTTATGTTTCTTGTTTTGCCAGGAGTCATCATTGACTTTTGCTTTTCTGCTCAGTTCTGTTCATTTTTTATTTTATCCTCCTTCTCTTCCCCAACCCTGATTGTCTGTCTTGCCCTGTTATTTCATCTTCTCTTTCATGTATATTGAAAATTCTCTGGAGTAAAAACTTGTTTCTTTGTTATAGGTCTGCAGAGAGCCCTGCATAACCCAGCCATGATCTACAAATGGGGGGCTTAAGTGATATCCTACAAATAAATGAATAAAAGAATGTTTATTGCATTTACATCCTAACCAAAATAGATGATTAATGGATATTAAACACTGATCTTATTAATCTAGAAAAACAACAAAGGAAAATACTGTTGGTAAACAAATCTTTAAAAAAATATTTCAACACAATCTGTTGAAGTTATCACCAGAAAAACCTCTCGGTTCTGCCTTCAAAGGCAGAGCATATTCTGGAAGAACAAAAAGAAAAAAAAAAAGTAATAAGCTGTACTGTCTGTCAAAAGGAGGCCTGTGAATTATGCAGTGTCTTAGTGTCCTGACCACTGTGGAAGATTTAAGACTGACTCTTTGGAATTTAAATTAAAGAGACATTACAAAGTTTGACCCCAAATAAACATTTTTTATGGATTGAATTTATTCGGAATTGGACATTATAAAAACATACCTTCATACCAGAATGCAGCTTTTTTCTTTTAATCACTGAGGGGCTGATGAAGTGGAGCTAATGTCAAATATTAATAATTCCAGTCCAAAAATTCTCACCTGAATGATGAATTCCAGCCACTGTTGCAGTTCAGGCTGTGTGAGGAGGCAGAGCGTGTCCGGCCACTGGGCAGATGCAGAACAGGAATCCAGGAGTAGCTCCCATCCACTCTCCTTTCAGCTTCATTCCACTGGGCTCTTGAGCAGCTACGAGTCTTGGGCTCTAGACACAGTCATTCTTACTTGTAAAACAAAGAACATAATTTTTTATACATCTGCAATTTCATTCGATGTATCACAAACTGCTCTCAGAACATTGGTGAAAAGCAAAACTTAAGCCAACATACCATAATTGCCCATGTGTTTTTGTCTACCATTTAAGAACACTTTGGCTTCCTGGATTCCTGACACAGTTCTGCCCCAGGAAAAAAAAAAAAAGGTCTGGAATTTCTAAAAGGTGAAATAATAATAAGGGACATCAAAATGAAGACTCTGAAGTGCAAGTGTAGCTACATCTCTATTGTCTTTGTGGACTACATCAGGGAGAGACCTTTGATCTCTGAGCCACTTGGCATGGTGAAAATCATACTAGGGTTAGCTTCTTCCAGATCACGTTAGTGTCACAGACCAACATGGGTGGTTTTCTTTGTAGCACGATGTATGCTGGATGACCTTGATTTCCGTGCAAGGATGTTTGAGGATGACTGATACTGTGCCAAGATAGTATTGGAAAAGCTCTCAAACAGGACATTTGACTTTTCAAATCCATGTTCATACTTCTGTCTGTTTCTAAGCCTGACTTCTAATTCATCATCGCAAGTATTTCTAAAATAATGGTATTCCAAAACAATAATTGCTAAAACTTCTCAGGGTTTGTTTTACCTCCTTAACAACTGTACTTACAAAAATGAAATTTCATCCTTATTCTCACCTCTCCCATTGAGTATTCTCCTCCTCCTTAAAAATCAACAATCTGCTAGATACTTCACACAGGTGTGCGTGTGGTCTTTTACAAATGATGTTTGATAGCAATGGATTACTGATAACATGCCAGCCATCTAAATCAGAATATGTTTTAACATAGAAGCAGAAGATTACCTATTTTGAGTAATTATAAATATAAACTTTGCATTTAACTTTTTGCATATTTACCTTTAATTTTCCATTTTCAGTTTTTAGAATCCTTAAGTGTCTGTAAAATTAAAATAAATCTGTACCTGTTTTAGACAGAAACATAAATAAAAATTGAATCAGCCAGGAGAAGCAGCATCAGATACTTTCTTTCACTGATTGGCCATAGCTCTTAATGCAGACTTCTACCCAGGCACGGCCAGAGCTAAAGTTCTATCTGTCCCTCAGAAAGTTGTCCTATTTGCCCAGTTTTCCACTTTTGACTGGCTGAAACACAAAGTCTGCTGCTTTTGCAAGCCATATAACTGGAGGCTGAAAATCACTGTGAGCTTTTCAAAAAGATAAGCCCTGAAGTTTGTCCAATTGTATTTGAAAAAAACCCACAACTTAACAGACTAATGCTTGTCTACTATTGCTCACCATCAGCATGTTTTTCTGGACAATGTCAATCACAGTACAGCACTCTGTCATTTGGCTTGGAACAACAGAATTCAGAGCAGATAAACATAGAAGAAATGATCATTTTTGTTGACTTTAAGTCTATTGCCCAGCTTTCATCCATTCAAGCAGTCACACCTACGCACAGAAAAGTAAGAGAATAATTAGCGCAATTTTTGCATATGATAAAAGTCACTTTTATTTATCATTTGGAAAAATCTTCTAGCAACAGAATCTGGGGTTGTTTTTTTTCTCTCCTGGTTAACTGTCTTCAACTGTTTTTAGCAGTCCTCACATTATTTCTCCTGGTTGACTTCTGACCAACATACTATTTTAGAAGTATTCGGGGCCCCTGTTCTTAATTTTTGTTTCCAAGCAATCCAATGTATTTGTCCTCTTTATGTGATTGCTCCTTTGATTATAGCCTGTCTGGTCAAGTTTTTCTCTGACAGTACGTGAGAAGTACTGTAGAGACAGCATTGTTTCTGCTTGCTAAACATCTGTGCCATGAAAAGATATTGCCTGGGAAATGAATTAGGCATGAATCAGGTTTTATATCCTCATATAAAACAAATATGAAATAAATCAAATTATTTTTTAATATACTTAATTATCTTTTAATGTGTCTGAAGTCACATAGCATATGTCCTGTAAAAAGCACTTGGTTTGGTCCTCTGAACATGTCATGTATATGGTAATGATGAGAGATGGCTCAACACATTCTTGCCAGAGTCAGAATGCACTGGAAAAAAATGAGTTCCAAAATAGAGCCCTACTCTAAACTGCATTAGTAAGGGCATATTTGATTTTGAAAAGGGTGCATTCATTAGAAATTCCTTTCTCTGAATACAGTGAGTAATCCATTTTACTGATTTATATTTATCATAGAATCACTGACGTTGGAAGGGACTTCCTGAGCTCAGCCACTCCAACTGCCCTGCCCAAAGCAGGGTCAACTCCAGCAGGTTGCCAAAGGCCTTCCTCCAGTCTCTGAATTGTTGGGTTTTAGTGAACACTGCACTCTCAGAATGTGATAAAACATCTTTCAGTAATAAATTCATTAAAGGATTTTGAAAACTAAAAGAAATAGCAGTTTATTTGTAAATAATGTAATAGTATTTGCTTGGCTCTAAACAAGAAAGTGGCGTAATCCAAATTATTTTGTGGCCTAACAACACTGAAATCAGCAAATTTCCATTGCAGGAGTACACACTTAATCATTAAAATCTAGATTATGGGTATCACTGACTATATATACTTTTACTTTGCCTATGTATACTTACACTCACAAATTTATATATCTACACATGTAATGTCATGTATTCAATTGGGCAACATTTGCATTTACGAAGCTCTCCGTTTTTAACAAGCCTGATACCAGAAACCTGTTAAATGTCTACAATATGTTCACCTTTCACAGTGCATAATAAAGTCAAACACGCTCTTAAAGCTACTTCATTGCAAACATACTGGCAAAGAAATGAAATCTTTAAGGGAGTGAACTCATCTGAAGGTGGTGATTGAAAGCATTTTCACACCTCAGCAAAGGAGCATTTTAACATTGCTTGTCACAGGCATCCTGTCAGGCCTTCATGTGTTCCAGATAACACCTTTGGTACAGTGTCTTCAAGCATCAGAGTGAACTTTTGCCATTGATTCTACTGTAAAATTAGATTAATTCATTGTACTCACGGGTTGTTGTATTCAAATGATAATTTTTTGCTTGCTTCTTGCTATTCACCAGGAAATAACCAGCTCCATATGACTCATCGTGTTGTGGGAGTTCAATGCCAAGCCTGCTTGCACACAAAAGAAAATTACATAATTACACTAAATTTTGCAAATCAAAAACTTCTTTGTAATTGCCTTTAAGATTATTTTTTATTCCATTTTCAGAAGATGCTTCCCTGTGTAGCTATTTAGCAGGCACATTTATTATAAAAGTTAATTATAGTTTCTTAAAGAATTAAACAGGGGGGTTTGGTTCTTTGGGGTTTTTTTAACCAAAGAATATCTCTGTTATACACATTTCTGAACTCTGGGGTTATGTTTTGGCTTTGCCCATATTCCTGATAATCTGATTAAAGAAATGTCATTTATTTTTACTGTACATGTATCTGACCTGCACTTAATATTTTATTGAAAAGATATACTATTGGGTAAAAAAACTCAAATAAATGAGCACTGCTGTTCTTAACAGTCTCTGAATTAATTTAATCTTAAAGAAACTACTTTAAAATTAAAAAGGAATGGAAAAAGTACTGAAACATTTTAAATAACATGTTATTTCAGCATAAAGATGAAAACAGACAGGACTTTCAAAACACCACTTCATTGGAGGAAGGAAGGGCTAGAGAGAAAATTGATTAAAAAATAAAGTTTTTTCACTTTCTGACATTTACTTTTGTGGGTCTTCTTGGAGACCAACACTACGAATCCAGCAATCAGCAGCTATTTCCAACGTGTTGTTCCCTAACTTGACTACAGACTGTCATTTTAATCTCAAGAGAATGTTATTGCCTAGGAAGACTGAACTGGTAAGGGGGAGAAAGAAACCCAGAAAATCACTTCTAATTACTGTTACGTCAATTTGGAGACTGACTGGAAGTATCAAAAATCTATCCTTATTTCTTACAATACAGTAGAACCAAAAAAAAGTCTCAACTTCTTGATCCACGGCTCGCTCTCGTTCCTGAAAATGCCAGTTTCACTAAACAGGATTTCTGGACTGCATGCAAGCAGGGAGAGGTAATAAAAGACTTCTCATAATTTAATGATAACCGGTCACAGAGTTCGGTTTAGCCATTTCTAATGCTTCAGAAAATTGCATTTTGATGAGGTTTCTGCACCTTAATTTCCTCTCCCTATGCATCTCCTACAAAGGACTATTACCTAAAATACTGACTGAAAGCCAGCCCACACTCTGCATACTTCAAGATGTTTTATTGCCTCTGTGAACATTAGACACCCTGCTTATATTTACCACCTAACTAACAGGACGGGACAGAAAATAAACTACATGCTGTGAAACTCACTGATATTTTCCCCCATCTTTGGCTCTTTCCTCTGCCTTTCTTTGAATGTTCTGCAAAGTGGCTCTCTATTTCTCACTCTTCCTCTTTACCTCCAAGCCTCGAAAGCAGAGAAAGGGAATAGAATTATTAGCCTAATACTGTGTAGGTGACAAAACATTTCTTTTCCCTCAACTTTGGGGACAACTTTGAGGCAAGTTTCATAGCTGCTCGGCAGATCCACAACCCCTCCTGCCCAAATCCTGGCTGAATTCCCGTCTCATAATTACATTCCACCTACCTACAATTCTGCCTTTAGTTGAAGCGGGATAGTGTGCCATTTTCTGAGCTCTGTTACTTTGCTTATAAAGTCCCACTGAGACTAAAGAGAAAGGCAGGCAGGATTTGGTTCACTGGTCTAAAAACATTATATACAATGAAGCAATTGTGCTAGTGAAACTACTTCCCTAGACCTAGGCTGGAATACTGAATCAAAAGCTGTTGCTGACCAATTAACATACTGGTCTGTGACAGCATTTAAGCTCCTGTTCTGCTTGATTCAAAGCGCTGTGGAATGCAAATCTTTTGATATGGAATCTGGAACTCATAGGCCAACGCTCAACAGAAACATGCAACAGCCTTTCCCCTCTCTGAGAACAATTAAATGGCTCCATTTTTATTTCAGTGAGGAATTAAAAGTTTCCCAAACTTTGTTTTCCAGGACAGAGAAATGTCAGTCACGAGTGGAATTTGCTTTTCAGGTCCTAATGTAAATCTCACTCCTTGATTAGAGGCGTGACTTAAATCTCCTAGAAATTCTAGGCTTTCCTTTATTAACACCTTCCAGTCACCTGAATTTTCATTTGTACTTGAAAAATATTACTAAACATTTGCAATGCTCTAACTTCTGATCACTAAATACTTATGAAACCTAAAGGAAGATCAACCAGTTTAGACAGTAGAAGGACTGATATTTGCAAGATAAAAGCAGTTTAACGTGAATTAAATATGAACTATTAAGTAGTAAGATTTTCAAAACTTCCAAGATCTTTCGGTGTTTAAAAATTAAAGCCAGAACAGAGAATAATAACTAGTTAGAGGAATAAAGGTAGCATCTTGATACATATGAGAAGAGAGGTTATAACAATGGATACCAAAAGATGATCTTGGAGAAAGAAAAAACACCAGAACATTAATGAAACAACAAAAATTATGTGAGGTACAGTTAAGACAGACAAAAGAATGTTAAAAATGAGGACAATATAAGAGAAAGTAAACTGACATCATTTCTTGCTTAGGGTTTCAATTAATTCTTTTTCTTTAGCTTACGGCAGAATCACGTATTCAGCATTTTCGTTTCTCTATTATATTCATCATAATGAAGTTTGTGGTGTTTAGATTTGCTACTAAGTTGACAGAGGGATTTTGTCAGTAATTTGCTTTGGTTGCTCAGTGAGTGCCAGTCTGTTGTGATAGATATTCACACAGAACATATTTGTTTGCCTACTGAGTAGGAGGAAAGGAAAGAGGAGAAAAAATCAGTGTGGACATGGTGACCTCCGCTGTGAATTCTACTAAGTGACTTAATGGTTGCTGTGAATTTGTGTCACTCTCATGCTCTTTTAGAAACAGTGCGATAGACCTGGTGGCTATGTACAGCACGCACCCAAATGACACATTTTCCCCTTTGCATCAGTGGTATCCTCCCAAGAAAGCACTTTGACACATGCTGAGTGTAGAGCTGGCTTGATCCAATGGCTAATAACACGAAATTGGGAGCCAGAAAAGCCTGTCTTAATTCTCTTTTTCCTCTACCAACTCTTATGCCTTAGGAAAAGTCACTTAACTTCACTAAGAACCTCTAAGGAAAAAAAAAAAAAAAAAAAAAGAAAAAAGGCTTTCCAAAACAGATTCAGTCTCAGCAACTTTACAAGATGAATAAAAGATTTTGTCTGCTACTCTGAAACTGAAAAAGCTAACAAAAGCTGGATATCTGGGGTTCTATGAACTTTAACAAATGAACAAAATGCATATTACAGTCATTTATTTGTGTGTGGAAATAGTTATCTTTCCACTGCAAAAGCATAGAGTGCCAAATTCTGATCTTAGGGACATGTTATCAGCACCACACAAGGACAATTACAATATTTATCACTGTTCACTGTGTAGGGTTAGTAGGAGTTAGTAAATGACTTATATGAGAAGTTAGAGAAACCAAACATTTTCCGTCAAACTGGAATTGAGAATTGTTATTAGACTTTCTCCTGCAGACTTCTTTGCAGTTCCTCTAACCGTTGTTCTCTGTGGCAGGACAGGTAACAACTCCCATTTTTCCTGGACACCACTGAACCTCCTCACTTGCTTTTCAGTTATTAATAACATTTGCATCTGCTGTACCTCATCTTCTCTGATCATTTTGTCTAGTGCTAATGTTTTACCTCTTCCTTTGGAATTATTGCAGATGTTTGCTGAACACATGCAAACTGCAGCTGCCTTTTAAACGAGCTACAAATTTATCAGAAAATGCACTGGACATCAGAAGAAAATTTCAATAGCAGCAGGTTTTCCAGATGATGAAGAGACAGAACACTAAAGAAACCTAATTTACTTTTTGTGTGAGGTAGACGTGTTATATTCCTCTGGGCCTTTATTCCTGTGCATGCCATTTTGCAAATGAAACACACCACATGAGAACTGTATGAAGAAAAGCATCATGAATACTAAGTTAGCCTTGAGTTGCACAGGAATATAAAATGCATTGGTTCTAGTTAAAATCAATTTTGCCTTGGAAATAGGCATTGGATTCACTTTCTCTCTATCCCCAAAACACTTAAGACAGATGGAAAATACCACTGTAGCTGCTGTGTATTAAAGTGGTAAATACACTTATACAATCAAGCAATCCAGAAATCTCGTTGGCAGTTTCAATAAATCGCATTTTCGTTGTTTCACTGCAAAGGCGTACAGCCTCTAGAATGAATTCACAGAGTTAATGTGTTGATTCAATAAATGAAGAATCCCTTTCCCTCCCCCCCAATACTAACAAGGTATAGTTGGAGAAGAGTAGTCTCCAGAAGTTCCGAGTCACTAGTTACTATGGAATTATCAAAAGAAAGGAGGAGAAGAAACGGAACAGAAAACACTCATGGAATCCATCCCATTTATGTTCTGAGCAGGATTTTTTTTAAAAGTTTTTCATTTTTCCTTTTCAAAAAAAGTTTAGGAATACAAGGGGCACCATGAAATTATAGAAACAAAATTTTGTATACTGCTGTAATAAATGTCGCAGCTGCTGGATTTTTCATACTTCCTTTTATATTAACTTAAAAAAAAATTACTGATCTGAAATTTTCTAGTAATTACTGGCTTTAAGTAAAGATACCGATGATTATTGATGAGATCAGGTACAATAACAGAAACTAACTTTCACAGTCTTCTGAAGGCCCAAATGTCTTTGAATATCTTAACCCTGTAAAATTAATTCAAATATTTTTCACATATGAAAGTCAAGGAACTATAGTACTTGACAAAGATTTTTCAAGCTTTTCATATGGACTTCTTCACTGAAACACATAATGAATTTCTGCTATATTGTAAAATATTCAATAGTATTTAGAGAAGGGTTGTTGATGGTACCGATTCTTGTCACCCAGAAAGGGCAGCTGGTCAATCTGGGGCTGTAAAACTGGCTTTTACATGCATTTCCTGGGTAGTTCTTAGGCAGCATCAATTGTACCCCTTATCAACCAATTTTCACAAAATAGAAGTACAAGAGATATCATTAGATTGATTAAGATTGAAATTATTGATCTACTACGATTTGATCACTTGAGAAGGATAAACAAACTATAACTTCCTTTGCTCCACTTTCATTCTATTCTGATGATATACACATACTTAAGGTACAGACGGAACGTACTGGCATTTTGCTAGGCACTTCACTTTAACAACAAGTAACTTTCCATCTGACTTGACAATCAAGTTAATCTGGCTTTGCAGTGCCAGATCAAAAATCCTGTGGTAGAATGATATTATCTGTCTCATTCGGCTGATTACATTGCTCTAAACATTTGACTAATTGCTTTGCACTGGCCAGGGTTTTTTTTTGGTCTGTTTGTTTGTGCCTGTAGAGGTTAGTCTGATAGATATACAAGCATGTAAACTTGGACCCTTCCATTTTGTACTTCTGCACTAGTCGGTATTTCACAGAATCACAGAATCACAGAATAGTCCAGGCATTTTTGTACTATGTATCACCACACATTTACTTTAATAGCTAATAACTTCATAACTAATTTACCTTAATAACTAATCAAACTGCAGCTAGTAACTATAAACAAACACTTATTCACTTCTTTATCCCTTTGGTGTACTTTTGATTCTTTATGTGAAATGCCACATTTTGCATACCTGTACCAAACTCTCCCATAGTTGAATTCTGAGCTTCAGAGCTTTATACTGTATGAAATGTCATTCTTCAGGGTTGAATACATTCTGATAAAATACAGAGATTTCTTTTACCAACTCCCCAAAACACATCCTTTTCCCTGAAAAATCTCCAAAGCTTTCTGTAAATTATTCACTTTGTGATTATACATACTCTTTCAACATAGAGAAAAGTGCTTGTTTAAACTAAGAATTAGCTGTCTGTTATCATTCTTTTCTCCCCGTGGATCTCAGACATATGCACACAGGCCCACACAGTCTCTACATTTTTTAAGACTAAACCAATTTGTCTGCTATTTTGATGCAAGATGTATCAGGAAAATAATGCTTCCAAGAAATCTGGGTGGAAATGCTTGAGAAATGTACAAGATTTTCTTGGTCAAGATTGGATTTTCTGTTTGGTACATTTCTATTTTTCCAAAATAACCTGGCACAGAAATGATCCCTTTGCTTTGCCTAGTTGAGCATAGTGAATAGTGTCTCTTCTGTAATTCTTCTGGGGAAAGATGCTGTGATAACGAGACATATTCACGTACATAAAGTATATTCAGTTAATATGGATGCACAATTACAAGAAATTGAATTCTGAATACTCCTGTTTTAAAAACACATCTATGAAAGCCTCACAAAATGCAGAGAGAGACCTCATAAAGGATAAGACAGTCATCTAATAATGGGAAGAAAGAAGAGGTATTTTTGGTGGGTGGGAATTGGGACGATCATAAACAAATAGTTGCAAGTTCTGCCTTAGTCCTTACATGCACCTACCTTATTGTGTCTATAATTACAGCACCTGAGTGCCTTCAAACATCCTCAGGGACCTTTTTAGAGCCTACTAAATTTCCATGTAAAATAAATGATTAAACTACAGTCAAGTTGAAAGGTTAAAGTATAGTCTTTCAAGCAACTGAAAATTTATAAAAATCACTGCTGTTCAGTGCTTTCTCAGCCTATGAATTTACCTAGTTACCAGTTATTCACTTATTACTTACATACACTTGCAAATACTTTAAAAATATTCTTCCTTTGCAGAATAAAATCTAAAACCTGCCCTCCACAGTTCACTTCTAAGTTTAAGAATTCCTAAGCCCAGGACAACCAGCGACCTCATCTAGTTGAAGATGTCCCTGCTCATTGCAGGGGGGGATGACTAGATGACCTTAAAGGTCCCTTCAACCTAACTTATTCTATGTACTTCAAGATATTTTTTCAGATAGGTTTTAATAAAAGCCAAGTGAGTATGAATACTCACTTAATCTAGAACATTTTAAAAATACTTAGAGGACTTCTTAACGGAGGTTTCCAATACTACCTTATTGTGGCTGAGCTAAAAACCTAAAAGTGCTTATCATCATAATCATAATGTGACACTTTTACCCTTTATTAATTATGAAAGAATAATGATGGAGAAAAAAGCCCCACACCTTTTTCATATGTCCATGTGTGTTTATTTCTTAATATGTAATAACTAACTTCCTTACAAGATTGTGTATTAAGTACATCTGTTTGAACTTTACTTCAATCAAGCTATAATTGGGGCAAAACGTCCTTTTCAAAGTCATTTACTTTGTCCTAAAAGTGATAAATTATAGAAGGATAGAAAAGCAGAACAAAGATGAGAAGTCTTCAGAAGAAATTGCCAGACACCAGTTCCTATACGTTTACATAAGGGCAGCTCATGTAATGCTAATATGGAATTCATAGCTAAATCTCAAATTTAAAAAAGGTCACATATCACATGACAGATTTCTTGTAGAACAATCTTGATAATTTATTCATCAAGATGGTATCAACTAGGATATGACAGTGGGGAAGGTAAGTGGAAACAGCAAGAGCAGGATGGGGAAAGATGGGGCAGAATTGTAATATACCGCGCAATTTTTAGGAAAGGAGGAGAACATTATAATAAGAGCCAAAATTAAAAATGAGAACTAAAAGCAGGTAAATAATATAATAACGAAGGTTAATAAGATAGTATCATGTCTGTATAATGATTATAGTGACAAAAAAGCAGCAGGGGAAGCAAAAAGCACTACAGTTGGAAAATACAATACAAAAGAATAAAGTGAACTCTAAGACTGTGATTGAAGGGCACACAGCAATAAGCACAAAAATGGAGAGAGAATAACAAAACATCAGCATAGAAGCACTTGAAACCTTCAGTACTTCAGACGCAGGAAAAGGAAAGATGTGTTGCTGACAGAAAATTGTTGAATGAGATATAAGTGGAGAGGAATATGCAGTAAAAAAATTAGATATTTTCAGGAGCTAGACAAAGATGAAGAATGAAGATAAACAATGTGCTCTGCATGAACAAATGATAAATTAATAGAGAGTTAAATTACAAAACAGGAAACTGAACAATGACTTGCATAGACAGAAATTCTTAGGGTCACAAGCAATTAGAGTTACTAAAAATTAAATAGGGTAACGTCATCTGTGGAGACAACAAATTAATTATTGACTGAGAAAAATGATGACATCGTAGTTCTGTTGTACTTCATCTCACCAATTAGTAAAATTATTACCTGTAATAGAAATTCTTAGGAGTTCTAGTTTTGAAGAAGGCAACACAGAATCATACAGAATTTGCTACCTAAATTGCTCAGAGGATTTCTCTAAAAGCCTTTAAAAATGGGGAAAATATGCATTGAAAATCTTAATTTAGTTCACTCAAGCTTACAGAAATACCTTCTGACTTCAGCAGGAACCAGGTTAGATGATCAGTAGAGACTCACTGTTCCTCATGGGAGTACTGACCAAGAAATGGAACACAGCTATATCCTGCCTTCCCCAAAAACCAAAGTCCAAGTCTTGTGGCTCTTCAAGAAATAATGCACTCACTTGCTTATCCTTCAGTTATTCATGACAGTAACTTCAGCAAGCAGTCAGCTTGCAAGACGAGTATGGGGAGCCAGAATTACACAGCTTAATTCCTAGAGAAATTGCAACAAATCTGTTGTTAAGCGTGACTGTTACATGCTCAAGTTTGGAATAAGATTTTTAAATACCAATTTAAAACACCTGAATTGTGTTCGCTTTTTGGATGAAATAATAATAAAGAAAAGACCTCAGTTTGAGAAAAGTCTTGCAGGTTTTTCTCTTTTTTTTCAGAAATGGGCCACTTTCAACAAAGAAGCATTCATTTCTAAGTCCCAGAACAGAAATTGATTCTGTTTCTGTCAAGGTAGGTTTGAACAGCCATTGAGAGAAGATAGAAACTAATTCAGTACTCGCTCTTCACGTCTCAGTTATAGGTCTATTCTCTTTGTGCTATGGGTTGAGCACATAAGACAACTTGACTGGATGGTCTGGAAAGCAACAAATGAGGAATTTAAGTTCTGGCCTAAACACGCTGGAAGCAGTTGTTCTATTACATACCCACATCAAGCAATGCCAATCAATCACAATTCAGACACCGAATCAAGGATACACTTTGGCACCAAAGGACTCTTGAAAACAGAAATATATTAACAGTTACCATCTTCGAACTAATCCCTTTTTTCCCCCTCCATAAAATATGTTGTCAATTTTTTCTATCACAGCCCAGAAAGCCAATTATAGCCCAGGATGCATCACCAGCAGCGTGGCCAGCAGGGTGAGGGAGGGGATTCTGTCCCTCTGCTCTGCTCTGGGGAGACCCCACCTGAAGTACTGCATCCACCTCTGGGGCTCCCAAGGTAAGAAGGACATGAACCTGTTGGAGTGAGTCCAGAGGAGGCTACGAAGATGCTCAGAGGGTTGGAGTCCCTCTGCTGTGAGGACAGGCTGAGAGGGTTGGGAGTGTTCAGCCTGGAGAAGAAAAGCCTCCAGAGACACCTTATAGTGGCCTTTCAGTACTTAAAAGGGGCCTACAGGAAAGATGGGGACAAACTTTTTAGCAGGGCCTGTTGCAACAGGACAAGGAGTAATGGCTTTAAACTGAAAGAGATTTAGACTAGATATACGGAAGAATTTTTTTACACTGAGGGTGGTGAAACGCAGGCTCAGGTTGCCCAGAGAGGTGGTAGATGCCTCATCCCCGGAAACATTCAAGGTCAGGTTGGATGGGGCTCTGAGCAACATGTCCTAGTTGGAGATGTCCCTGCTCATTGCAGGGGGTTGGACTAGACGGCCTTTCTTTTTGGTCCCTTCCAAATCAAGCCATTCTATGACTCTATCATTCTATCAATCAGCAGCAGCAACAGTCTAGAGAAGCACAGGTAAATTTAACATAAACAGAAGGTAAAAAAATTGCTGACTTCTCATGAAACATCAATGCTTCAGTCAGCCAGTCAAATATTGGCTGGTGTAGAGCACAGAGAAGTATCACAGCAGGAAGCCAAAATCTGCAAAGCTATGACATTAGCTTATCAGACAAACGATTGTGATAACTCACCAGCACAGAATATATCTTCCGTGAGAACAGAAACAAGAAGAATTTATTGTCGTTCATGGGCCTTATGTGTTCCGGGAAGTTTGTGTCCACCACCACCTAGATAATGTGAGAGGAAAATAAATAACTATCCTGGAATCACAGAAATTCTGAATTCTTCAAATTGTATTTTTCACGTGCTGCTGCAAAATACCTTTTTTAGTGAACATTACAAAAAAAGTAGTCAGAGAAGACTGCCAGCTAAACACATTGTTAGATCCATGTGAAATTTAGCGCATGGAGAGACATCCACATAGCCCCTTAAGCTGCACTGGAACATCACAGATGAAAAATTGATAGATGCTCAACTACTAGGCTGAGTTTCCAACTTCTCACCTTTTCCAATGGGAGACTAATGCAGGAAATTATAGTCTTCATATATAGTTTTTAGTTAATCTGAGCAGAAACTGTAAGCAAAATATGAAAGCGAAGTCTACCTAATTGCAAACAATAGTATTGGCCTGGGCAGAAAGCTATTGTAGCAACCAAAGTGGTATCTTCACAGTTTAAAATACAGCTTTGCTTAAAAAGAGGTAAGTTGAAAACATGTTAAAAACCCACATGGAACACAAGTATTTTCAGATTAGACTGTAAGAACTCTCTCCCTTCCATTGTGGGGACTCTAATTTGAAAGGTGCTTTGTTAAGTGAGCAGACAAAACCAAAGGCCAAAGGAAGGAGGAGAGGTCAGCAGTTCCTGTCAGTCCCAGCAGTGTCCCACATTGCCAGTTGAAGTGGCAGCATATACGATGAGCATCACCTTTCCCACTGTAAGTGAATATAAAATCCTTCAGTTCTACTTACAAAAAATGTTGGTGTCAAAATTGCATACAAAGTAAATAAAGGATAGCAAGATATTGAACTAATTTAAAATTATCTTAGATTCAAATGAAAAGGTTTTGAGAAAAGACTAATTAGCAAACCTCTCCTTAGTACATGCAAGTAAACTATTTATTAGTAAAAATGTGGTATCATGTAGTTCTTTTTCCCTAAAAATAGCATGCTCCTTAACACCACGTCAAAAGGTAAAACTTTGTGATGTGTTTCTAGAGATGTAAAAGAAAGAATTCTGTACAGAAAGGAGACAAGATCATGAATCCACATGTAATAAACATGTCTGCGTCAGCAGAGTATACCAGCATGGAAACTTCTTTTTATACAGAGGTGTAAGAAATGTTTAGCAGGATTTTAAGAACCTCTGCAGGAAGGAATTCCTTCCTGCAATTGTCCTTCCGCAGTTGTCCATGCCTGCCAACATGACAAGTCCTTTCCATAATCCCAAATGCCCTGGGTAAAGAGGATTATATTACAAGTCATGAAGGGTAAAGGTAGAGCATGAGGCAGCACAATAATTAGAACTTCTCATTTGATCAACTTGTAGAGGATAAATTACCTTCAGCAGGAGGCATAATCTAAAGCAGTATATCTTCGGATTGCTTGCTTACATTTTGCATTAGTATTAGAAGAAAACATGAAAGAAAAAAAGAAACGTGTTACTTAGCTGTAGGGATTAGGTCAATGTAATTGCATGGCATAGGCTCCTCTGAGACTGGTGGTATCAGTCATACAAATGGTGTACCTCCTATTCAAATCACTCTTAGCATATTTCAACTTCTGGGGAATTTCAGTCCACGCTTTTTATTATTTGAAATTTTGTACTGATAGCAGTAAGGCACTGTAAAGTTGGAGATGAGAGATCAAATCAAAACTTAAGCTCTGTCAATCAAAAGTTTAAGCTCTGTCCTTATAAAAAGCATAGCTAAGTATTCTCAAATACAATTAAACACATAACAAGACACGATGAAATCCTCTGAACAATAATGTTAGGGACAAGACGGGCAGCTCTTTTTAGATAACAGAGTCTGAAATACCTGAATTTGATTAATAGTGCACAACTTGTCAATATGAATCTTGGGATCATGATAGCCACGGCCAGTTCATTCTGCTGTCTACTAAAGTGCAGACCGTCCCTGTGTTGCAGAGGCAGGGGATCAGGAACCGACGTCAGGCAGCTGGTACCGAGCGCTGTGTGGGCAGGCAAAAGAAGTACTTCCCAGGAGAAATGTATGAGCTTGGACTACTATTAAAAGCTGCCAATCCATGTTCTACTTTTCATGCTGAATCATTGCGTTTATGCAAAAGCAATCAGATGCAAAAGTGCTGGCCAAGCAGATACCATGAATATAAAGAAGGGACAGAGCAGGGCTGCTGGATGGCTACGTTTCCATTCAATTAAAACTTCTGGATTGTTGTATTGGAATTTCTAGTGAAGTGGAAATTTGGTTGGTCAACTAACTGGACAGTCCTCTAGTCCATCTGGCAACTGTCAAATAGCAAGCTCGCCAGCATCCTGCCTTCCCAACCCCCCAGTTTTCTGTCTTGCTGGAAAGAAAATGAAAGCAGATCAGGGCAATCAACTACTTGATTTCTACTGAAAAGAACAACAATCATGCATTCTTAAAAAAACCCACCAATCAATAAACCCCACTAATTCTGTGAAATATGCATTTTCAGTTAGGAAACTCTTTCCCTGGAAATAACTCCAGAAACCCCAAACCGATTCTCTGAAATCTGCTTTTTCTCTTAGAAAATTGCTTCCTTAGAAACAACCTCAGTATAAGTCTCTCTCCCTATTCAAATTCCATTTCACGTTGTGGCACAGTAGGAAGCTATGACTGAGGATCACTGCACACATGTATTAATCTAGATATTTTGTTCCCATAAAGGAACTAAAATATATCTGGATTGATTTTTTTCTGAAATTGAAAAGTATTTCATTTGCACTGAAACCAACCACCCTAAAAAGCAGTGCAAAATAAGCTTATTTACCAAGACAGTTAGCAACAATTTTGCACCTTGTTGGGCGAGATTCCAGTATTAAATTTCTCCTCTGTCAGGTTGAAATTATTTTCTTGGTTCTCCATTAAATATCCAAAAATAGGTGTGATGGTAAAACCTTGCAATAACTTACAACTCCAGGTGCAATAAGTCTCCTATATTCCCCCAAAATAATAATAAAGTAAAATCCCATGATAAGTAGGAAGCAAAGAAGTTCACACCTTGGCTTCAAAATCCAAGTGTCTTTAAGATTCATCAAAAGACTCCAAGATTCTCCAAACTTCTCAGCATAAAGGCCACCTGAAACCTTCTCCTAGGTTTTCATAATAATCAAACTGTGTAAGTACAGATACAGACTTTCTCTGTACCTTTTCGCCATTTTCATCTACAGTTTTTTAATACCTTTTCTGCTTCTTTATTGTAACTATTAATAGACCTGTGCAAAAGATCACTTGTAGTTTGCTCATACAGAAAGACATTTTATTAAATTAATGAGATTATGGTTCTTTGCTTTGGAATACTTGTAGTAATTAGACTTAATATAAGAATTCTCACAGTTGATCAGAGGTGTGAAAGGCATCTTATAATTAAGACCTAGATAACACCACATTGTCTGTTCTCTTCAGCTGCTCACTTATACATCAACAGATTATATAGGCTACTTAGCAGTTTGTGTTGTGAACTCCTTATTACCAGAAAAAAGGCAGAATATCTTGCATTCCTTATCAAGAAAATTAATTTTCCAAGCATTTTTTCTTATATAGCATCGCTATTACCACCAAATAGAATCTTCATCAGTAAATCCAAAGGACAACTAACATTTAATTGCTGACAAATTCTTGCAGTTTTTTAACTGTGATCTGTATGAAGATTTTAAAATTATACATTTGATAAGCTGATCTTTGACTTAGCAAAATGTCCAGCAGCTTCGTATTGTGAAGGGATTCAAAATGCAGCACCCCATGAAATGGGCAGCAAGAACTTGTCACTTTATAGTGATATCAATTGTCTAAAAAGCAGTCATTTATTGTAGCCATTTAATGTTTAGTCATTGTAGGAACCGGAGGACTAGTATCCCTCCCTGTATAGATTATTATTTTGGCTTTGGGAAGAAACTTGGGATGCACTCCATCGATGTCCAATTATGCAAAAAGAGGCAGATATGATTATGGATGCCTAAAATGCATCGATGAATTTATGTGCTATCAGTTACTTCTACACTAATTTCTGATACTACACGGACTAGCTTGAGCAGCATGAAACCAAATATTTAAGCTCTTCCACTAATATTTATAGACAAAATGTCATTTTTTCTCATAAATATTGATTCATTTCACCTATTTTTATATGTAGCATAAGTACCCAAAATGCATAAAATTCCCAGAGCTATGTTCTACTGTGTAGGTATCAAAATAGAAATGCTTTTCTTAGATCTTCAGTTGCTACTGACTGTGAATACTTTAAATGACAGAGAAGGATACAGACGTAAGTTCTAAAATATGCTTTGAGCTTCTTCCTTCCAAAAATCTGTGACTTTTAAAACATAGGTGAGAGTTCTACTCCTCAGTAGACTCTGGCCTGTGATACACAAAGATGCACGCTGCATTATGTAGTTAACAAGTACATCTCCAGATGCTATTTCATAAAAGGTGACTCAGAAATGGTAAACCACACTGATTTATGCTAGAATGGATGGATAAAAATTCCCCAAATTTTTTCTCTCTCTTTTAATAAAGAATGAAGTATTTTGGGAAAACAAAACAAAATAAAAAATCCCCCAAAAAACTCCAAAGCCCAATAAAACTGTATCCTTGGTTTTCTTTAGAATGTAATAATAGCTATTTCTGCACAAAGGTATAGTGTTCACTAAGAAATCTGCTCCTAGGGTAAGCCATTATTACTTCAGCAGTCTCCAGGCTCCAAAAGGAATGAAAAAAGTTTCAAAAATGCAGGATGTTCATGAAATGGAGAAATGGATGATGAATTTGTGCTACTTACTGCATCTTGTCAATTGTTTGCTTTTCATCATAAACTGAAAAGACTGGACAGAGCAGACACTTGGAAGCAGGGCCAGTCTGAGGAGTAGGCAAAGGAGGAGGCTGTCTAACCTAGCAGGAAATAAATAACAGCAAAAGAAGCAAATCTGGTAGCATGGAACATCTATTATTCACCTGCGGTAATTTGTTGCCTGGAAAGAGCTGATTAATCCAATTTTGAGAGCATTTTATAGTGAGTTAAGAAGTTTATAGAGGAAAATCAGTAAAAATATTCTTTCCTGTTCTAGAAATCAGGTGAAGTCATCACTGAAAATCAGTCATCTTTGATAACCTAGCTGGAGTTAAACAAATCCATGGTCAGTATCTCACTAACAGCTGGAGATGACAATGTTGAAATTTCTTATGGCAAAGGTCTGCTTCAGTCTCAGATGGTACGGGAGAAGCAGCAGAAGAAACGAAAGGGAGGGGCTCTGGTTCACTGCAGGTGGTCTGGAGTGTGGTGAAAGGTCTTCCTCATAAAAAGGGCGAGGAACAACAGCTAAGGTCTGAAACGATCACCAGATAATTCCTCCAGCATTCCGGGATGCATCCTGGGCTGCATCCCCAGCAGCGTGCCCAGCAGGGCGAGGAGGGGGGGATTCTGTCCCTCTGTTCCGCTCCAGGGAGACCCCCTGCAGTGCTGCCTCCAGTTCTGGGGCCACCAACATCAGAAGGACATGGACCTGACGGAGTGAGTCCAGAGGAGGCCATGGAGATGATCAGAGGGCTGGAGCCCCTCTGCTGTTAGGACAGGCTGAGAGAATTGGGGGTATTCCTTATTGCAGCCTGATCTAGCTGAAGATGTCCCTGCTCATGGCAGGAGTTGGACTAAATGGCCTGTAAAGCTCCCTTCCAACGCAAACTGCTGATTCTACAACACCAAAATCACATTTGTTATGGCAGTGACTGACATAGTAACACACAAGCTGGTTCTATCATCAGCGTTTTGCAATGGCGGAAATTTGTTTTAACTGAAATTAATCTCATGGGCAGGACACTCCCTTTTCAGCTGATCAGCATATATAACATAAAGCCATGCAACTTGTTCCATTAACAACCCAAACACAAGAAAAATGCTCATACGTTCACTGGATCTATATCTGGTTTTGTGCCCACTTTATAAAAATTGAGCTACAAAAGGAAGATTTTCCTAACAAATGGAATTCATGTGCTGGTTAATACACTGGGGAACAGACAGAATTTCTACTTCATCCACCAAAGCAGATAGAAGAAAAACAATCTTAATTTTCATGTGGTTTTTTTTTTTCTTTTCTGTGCAATAGGACTAAAATTAGCACAAATTTTGTTCATAACTAAAACCTAAGTTTATTGATTTTGAGTGACGTGATGCTAACTAAGCTGAAAAGTTTTGTTCATAAACACTGACTTGTCAAGTAAAGAAACAAATATTTTTAAAGAAGTAATTACTCTTAGAATTGTAATGTCTAATAAAATAAAAACTCAGTTCACTATTACTCTGACTTCCTATTATGAGCTACAATTTATACCATATTACAAATCCTCCTAAAGGTAATAAATTTGACATAGAAAAAAAATTATACAAAATCTAATTACATTTAATTTGATTAAATTAGAACTTTAGGACTTTTCTGTAATCTCATTTAATTTGAGACATTTGTAATACAGCAGAATTACTAACAATGCCTAAAACCCCTCATATATAAAGTTATAGACTTTATCAACTGTCTACATTCCTCTCCACTATGGAAGAGATGAGAACGGAAATCTCATGTTCTGGGCCAAATCCTGCCATAGGCAGGCACTTTACACTCCGCTGACCTGAATCTGTGTTACTTCGAACGATAGTTTTAAAGGCAGAATAAAAATAGGGCATAAGGAGGGCAGAGTATTTGTACCATTTGCTATTTCTCTGAAAACGTATGGGAATCTCACTGCTATTTCTCTGAAAACGTATGGGAATCTCACTGCTATTTCTCTAAAAATGAAAAAGAATCTCACTGCTTGTCTCATCACATTTACCCTAAAAGAACTGCCAATTCACACTAGTAAAACCTTTTCATTTCCAGGAAAGGAGCTTTGTTCTGGCATAAGCCTGGGTCGCACGTCCTGTTCATGGCTGATATTGCTGATCTTAATACACGTGGGATGGGACGGTCATGCTCTGGATTGCCCAACTAAGGAGTTAAATCTTCAGTCTGCTGGATGACCACAGTTGAAAATCTACTTTAAATGAACTCCTCTTGTGTGCTTTTTATAAGGTGCAATTTAACTTAGCTGAAAGCCCGAGGTACTCAAACTCGAGGCTTTCAACAGGAAGAACTTTTTAGAATGCCGTTTTTCTCTTTTTGCCAACAAAGCTGACTTTGTAAGTTCTCTGATGATTATTCTCAAAACAGATTCCTCTGAAGAGATTTGATGCTTCCTTCTTGAAGTGTTTTGCTAATCATGCCTTTTAACTTTGCTCGCTGAAGAGAAAACACTTAGCCAGTCAAAGAAATTTACCTTGCCTCTAAAACTTTTTGCAGAGGTACCATCAGTAGGTCGAAATGGCAACTAGCGTCTATTGTTGACCACCAAGCAGTGCTTTCAACCACTAATGCCTCACCCCTCTGGAGGCCTGGGGTTTTTTGGTTGTTATGCACCTTACGTATCTCCAGAACAATCTGAGCAAAGCTTTCCTCCCCTGACTTGCCTTTCTTCCAATCCTTGTGTGCTGCAGAACTGGCTTTTAAAATACCATCACAAACCAGTAATGAGAAGAAAAACAAACCTAGTTTTGAGAAAGAGCCACCACTTTAACACAGAAACAGTTTAGGCAGATTTTTTAAATGAACAGCGGTACTAAGGCTCTCTTAAAGATTTACTCACTTCAATGACTCAGTATCTCATGGTTTTTTCTCATTTTTTTCTGTGCCACAATAAATCAGGCTGTGAAATAAGCTTGGTTTAAGTAGCAAAAACATTATGATTTCACATTTAGCAGCATAAAAATTGCCTTATGTTCAAATTTGTGCTTCTCAGTAAGGTTCCCAGATACCTTCCACAGAGTAGAAGTTTATTATTAGAAAAGAAAAACGCTTCCTATGGGCAAAGTAAGGCTTGCCATCGCAAACCGTGATGAGTATGTATTAACGAGATGTCAGAACCTGAAGAAATTTCAGGTCTGTATTTGATATTTACTAAATTAAATTTGTGGCAACATCTGAGATTATACATAAATTAACTTACACAATTTTGCTTGGCAATTATTAGAAATTTCCAACTTGAATTTCTATGTAAGCAACCTCCAACAAATCAAACCAATGAATTGCAGTTAATATTTACTTTGGGTTAAAATGGAATTGAATGTCAGTTTTTGTGGTGTTTTTTTTAAAAAATGGCTGGAAATCTGAGAAAAATCTGAAAATCTTAATCATGTTGAGCTATTAAAAGGTTCCCATATTAACGTTCATATTCAAATGGATAACAAAATAGAAAAAAAATCAAAACTGAAGCAAATAGAAAGTTATATGATCAAAAAAAACTTCTGAAAATGAAAATTTGAACATTATTGACATGAAATCTGACAATAATTTCAAATAAAAACATACATATCTACAACATTTATTATAGCTTGTTTTAGTTAGTTATAAAAATAAACATTTCCAATTTCAAGGAAATGCTTTTTTGTAAAGGACTTGTTTTTAGATAAAACTTTAACAGTTCTATGTATCAAATTTATAGTTGTGTCTATCTATTTGTGATTACAACTGTGGTATATGTATATGCATTGTATCATATTTGACACAATGAGTGAATTTTATTTAATGAACCAAAGCAATTAAAAATCTAATTCCATCTCACAGTGCCTGTCTTTGGATAGTATTCCTATAGTTACTATTTAACATGATTTCATTTTTGATATGTCATAACTGGTTTATAAGGATGGCCTCAAAACATTCTGCTTCACTGTTATAGCTTCATAAATGAAAAGAAACCTAAACCACATCAATTAATGATTGCTGAAAAGAAAGCTTGTTCTTTGTAATCTTTAAGACAAAAGGAAAAACTCAAATGGCATATTCCAGCAACACATACCCACTTCAGACTTAGGAAAGCTTGCCAGAAAACATGGATCTCATCTTCACGCCCATTAAAAATAACATCCTATTTCCACAGGTTTCAGAAGCGCAGAATAATTAATTCACGAGGGAAGCTAAATATAAAGCTTGTGTTAAAATATATTAATTAAAAATTGCATTCTGGAAGTAAAGCCTTCAAAACCTGCAACTGTGCTTGGGACACATAGCAATGAATGAGGAATACAAACCTTTCAGCTATAGCACTGCTCAGGAAGTCTGAAGATATCAGAGTGAGCATTCATAAGACATTTGTTCCTTTACTTCAAGACATGATGATGAGCATTTCTTTTAACACCTTCCTACATGGGTATTTGAACATCCAGGCATTTAAAAACAGATGGGAAGGGGGAGAGGCAAAAGCCTTAATGTGACCAAAATAGCAATTTGTCTTAAGGGTTTCAAGAATTTGAACAATCACTCTTCAGGTCTGACCTAATGGGCTTGAAGTGATACCCAGCACTGAGCTGGGAAGTAAACATATTTTAGCCTACATATTGTAACACACAAGAGAGTGGCTGGGATGCTCTAAGGAGAAAAATTACTGCCAGAATGAGTTTGCATGTTAGGTTTTATTTGTTTTGAATGTAACCTTTATATATTACAAACCCTTCTGTAGGTGGCAAGCAGCATGCTTAAGATGTTTCTTTTACTTAAAGAAAAAAATGTTAAACTGCATACCACTGAAGTGAATTCTTTAATTTATTGGTAATAATGTTCTAGCAGTAAAGAATGGGTGGGAAGAATGCACCTTTTCCCCATCTCATAATCTTTTCACAATACTTAAATATAGTTTAAACACAAGCAAATGTGTTCAGTTCTGGGCCCCTCACTACAGGAAGGACCTTGAAGTGCTGGAGCGTGTCCAGAGGAGAGCCACCAAGCTGGTGAGGGGTCTAGAGAACAAGTCATATGAGGAGAGGCTGAGGGAACTGGGCATGTTTAGTTTGGAGAAGAGGAGGCTGAGGGGGGACCTCATTGCCCTCTACAACTACCTGAAAGGAGGGTGTAGAGAGGTGGGTGTTGGCCTCTTCTCCCAAGGGAATAATGGCAGGACCAGAGGAAATGGTCTGAAGTTGCGGCAGGGGAGGTTTAGATTAGACATTAGGAAGAATTACTTTACTGGGAGAGTGGTCAGGCACTGGACCAGCCTGCCCAGGGAGGTGGTGGAGTCACCATCCCTGGAGGTATTTAAGAAATGTGTAGACGTGGCACTTCAGGGCATGCTCTAGTGCCCGAGGTTGTTGGTTTGTGTCTGTTTGGGGGTGGGGTGGGGTGTGGTTTTGGGTGTTTGGTTTGGTTTTGGTGTTTGGTGTTCTGGGATTTTTTTTTTTTTTTTTTTTTTTTGTTGGTTGGACTCGATGATCTCAAAGGTCCCATCCAACCAAAAATATTCTGTGATTCTGTGAAATAAAAGCAACATTTATTATGAAAACAATTACTGAACTGATAAACATGATTCAGTAACTGAGGAATATTTTATCTGTTCTTTTTATTTCTCCATTATACCAAGCACATCAGGATGGCACATGAGCATCTTCCATGGGGTGGGAGTGGGAAAATGCAGCGTAAGTACACAGGTGTAAAAACAGTTAGCATGCACATGCTATCTCTGCCTCCTGCAATTGCTATATATACTATATGCCTTTATGCTGCATGTTTGCATTTATTTAGTGCTATATATGCAAAAGCAAAAGTGACTATTGCTAATGTTCATCATCTGGAACATCCAAGCTCACTGATGCTGACATCAGAATGGCATCGAAAAGAATTAAGCAAGGGCAGTAACCAGCTTTATAGCCCGGTTCTATCGGAGAGAGAGATTAGGATAACATCAGGAAGCTGTTTCTTAGCTAAAGCCACAGTGTACCAAGCACTCTCTTCTGTGTGCAAACAGCAGGCTCAGCCTACATGGTTGACGACAAGGATAATGCACGAACAACAGAGTAACTGTCCACTATTCTCAAATCCAGTCGGAAAGAGAAGCTGCAGCAGGTTCGCTGCTGCCCAGCCTCGTCACAGCCAAGGCAGGTTCGTACCCATCAAGGAGATACAGCTCCTCTCTGATGGCTTTGCAAACCCTTCTGAATCTTACGGAACGGCACACATCTCAACTATCTCTCTCCAGCTCTTGTGAAAACTATCTTTCAACAATGCCGTAGAGTGATACTCTCGAGAAGCAGCAAAGAATATCCAAGTGTGGTGTTATATTATTGCTGAACCATCCCTAGATGGAAGTTCCCAACCACATAGAGAAATTCCACTTTGTATGCTTCAAACATCCTCTTTTATAAGCTTGATCCTAAGGGAAGACATTCTTACTGAATTCTCAGTGAGAATCACTTTTTCTTATCTCCCAAATAATATTTATTCAGGAATGCAAGACACCTCAGCACCCGCAGATAACTGCAAAGCAGATGCCAAAATCACCATCGTAACCAGGTTTCCGTACAAACAGTAATGAAGTATTTGGCTTGTAGAAAAATAATACATTAGCTAGTACGCAGAGTAACAACTTCAATGTTATCTCCATGAAGCTCTTACCAAAAGGGAAAATATATGTATATTTTATTTTTTAATATTAAATATTCACAGAATGTTTATTAAGACAAATACACAGCCTCATCAAGATGAAAGACTTGGGAAGACTTGTGAATTTTTTAAATCAAAAATAAAACCATAATGCTAATAAGACTTAATGGCATAATTAAATATTTAAAATACGTCTATGAAAAACTCTTTTAATATCTAGATAGCTAAATAGATCTTTCTCCATGAAACAACATCAGCTACCAAAATTTTGTCCTGCATCAGTTGACTTAATCAAAATGGACTTTTTTTACGCTCTCTTACAGGTTCTGTCTTCTTCATACATAAATGATATGTATGTCTTCCAAATCAGCTGGCTAAGCCAGATAAAGCGTACAGAAATAGATGGTGCACCAGATTTTGGTTATATTAGGGATCATAGTTCTCCTAACAGAGACTTGAAACATACTGCTTTCTATGCAAACCTTCTTACATTTTTTATATTATGCAATTTGAAATCCATGCCAAATGGAAAATCAAATAGAAAAATTATTTCATACTTCCTAATGTTGTAGACAGGTCCTACAAGAAGAGTACAGCTACTTTGTTCCAGCTGGTAGCACAGACAACAATCAGTGAGGCCAGAATTAACTGCCATCGTGAAATCTAACTATCAGCTTTGTTTGCTTTTTTATAGCTACATCAATGATGAGATTTGTGACCATTCTTTAAAATATTCCTTGATGCTTAAGTTCGCCTTCTCAGATGTTGCCACAATTAGACCTTGTGGGCATTGTGATCATCAGTCACTTCAGATTCATTACAGAAATATCCATTCACAGACACGTCTTTAGACAAAAAGGCACGTAGAAATAGCAGCTAAGCTCCATAACTCTTGATGTCTTCATTCAGGAAGCTTTTTTAAAATTACTTTAAAATGTTTTGAAATTTAGATGAAAATAGATGAGGACACAGTAAAAAAAAATTGCTCGAAGTCCCTGAAATGCTAATCAGAATTTTAAATTACTTGATCCATTCAACCCAAGGATGACTACCACATTCATGTTTCTCCTGTTTCTTTTGGAAAAAGGTCTGATGGCCAATGCTTCTCAATGAAAAAAAAAAATCTTCCTCAAGCTGTAAACAAAGACGTTTGTCTTCACTGATCATTACAAGGAGGGAGACATGAGCATGGGTTCTACAATAAGAGCATCAAAAGGATTCAGCCCCCCAAACTATATACTCTTACTGGCACTTTTTTTCTCTTGGAATATGACAGAAGCATTATACTAACCTGATCTTTTTATTTAGTTCTGACTTTACTGATTGCCAAAGTGGTAAGCACAATAGCTTGACATATCCCCCAGAACTGTTTAAGCAGCCTGTTCAGCAATGTCTGAACATAGTTTCAATGTCACTTACACAGCCTTTGAAAAAGAGAAAAGAACCGTGACAACAGAGTGTGCCTCACTGTTTCCTCTCAACTGTAATGACATTCTATTAAGAGGATGGCATCAGTGTCCATCTTCAAAGTATTGGTCCCTGGCCTGATCTTTAATTCGATTAGTTTTAAATCCCAAAGGTTTAAACTGAATCCTGTGCTTTTGCAAAAGCAGAGCGATGCTAGATTGCTGTATTAAACACAGATGTTGCTGATCTGCACAGTGATCCTGAAATCATGTTTTTCATTTCTTGTTCAAAAACTAGTGTGATCTCTAAACAGCTGCTTTGTTGAGTCCCACAGGTAACTCCACTTCATTTTGAGAGAAATAATTCCTATATATAGTGTCCATATGTTCCTTTTCTTTCAAAAGCTTAGTGGAAAATAGGTAAACAAACAAAAAATCTCACTTCAAGCTACAATTTATAGGCTATGCCATGCTCCTATACAGATGCTAGAAAGTCTTGTGTGAAGACCACAGAGTAGAATCCCACAGTAGTATGAAGCTGGTAACAGGGGTCAAAAATCTCTCAGTTTACCATTGACCTTTAGGTGTTAAAGCCAATAGTGCTTATCTGTGTTTAAAGCCTGGCACATGAGGAAGTACCCTGCAATATCAAGGCCTTCATGTGGGAGTTCAGATTTTCAACGTGTTTTCAGATGAGCAGTGAGAAAGTAGTAATGGATTGAAATAAGATTTTACCTCATTCGCATCTGCATTACAAAATAACAATAGCTCCAAGACTGTGAACAACAAGCATTTGAAGAAATGAGGTCAGAAATCTTATCATTCTAAGTTAAAGATTACCTTCTTGCCTTATTGCCTTCTTACCTATTATCTTGCACAAATTGCAAGATAGTATTTATTTCATTCTTAGACAAGTACAAAAGAAGCTCCTATCTATTCCCCCAGTTCAAGTTGTAGCACCTACAGTATTTCATTTCATTTCTTGTATTACTTTTTTACAATTTTTGCTTGATTTGATTCTTGTATTTGTGCCTTGTCAGAATACCATAAAAAATCTGTTCAATTTATGATGTGGGCAAAAAAACTTTGAGGTGTCTGACGTTCAGTCCCAGCTAAATCGGTAAGTGATACGTTAGGAGGTTTAATCTCAGTGCCCGTATGTCACATCTCAAAACCAGGCCACACTGTGGCATGAATGGCAGGTGCCGCTCAGCACAGCTCCAGACTGACATACTGGAATGGCTTGGGGAGCTTACTCATCTTTTATCACTGGTGGAAATATTCATACCTCAGATATCTCCTAAGAAAAAACAGCATTTTCAAATCAAAGGATACTTACGGACAACTATGAAATTAGCTTTTTCTTAGAGCCAGTGATCTATGTGTAAGGATCGTTTTTACCCGAGACAGTATCCTATATAATAGGGACAGCTTCCATCTAGCAGTTTCTGGTCCCATAGGTATGACAACAGAACACAGGCAAGAACGGTGCAGGGTGCAGACTTCCATCTAATTATTAGGGACTTTTTTATATCTTTATATCTTTTTTTTTCCCTATTAAATATGTTCTTATCTATACTTGAGACTTTTGTAAGACAGTAAAACACTATGTACAGCACAGCTACTCAAATGTCACGTTTGAATATGTCTATTCACTGTTCTAAAACTGGTTGTAAAAATTATCTCAAAAATTCAGAAGGAGAGAAAACTAACCCCGAAAGCACATAATCAAGTTCCTAACAATGTATGAGCAATAGAAAGACCAATGTTTTTTCATTTAGGGGATACATATTCCTATTGAATAAAATTAACCTGTGCCTATATAGGCTGTTTTAATTTTTGTGCATCATAACTGTACCTATTGCAGAGAATCGTATTCCAGAGGTACAGATCCTTTCATTTACTGCCATATACTTGTTTGATCATGCTGAAACCTCCCAATGGGACTCAATGCTATTCTGTTTCTTCACCACACAGTTTTAGACCAAATCCCACATTTTCCTTTCACAAACAAATGGAATGTATTGTAGTGCATCCTAAGTCCCCAGGTTTCCACCACAATCTTCTGCAGCTTCAAAAGCTCCGTATGGCCAGCTGCTTATCCCATCTCCAACTCACCCTCAGATAACGCTTACTGAAACAGCCGTCTGCTAAGGCTGGGGTCACAAAAGAATGTTTGCTGTTCTCTAAACCCCATCTTATTCCAGAATGGAAACATTTTGTGCCCAGAAATGCCATCTTAAATAAAGTTTTGTAGGGACTCTAAACGCACTACTTGCAATCACATTATAAAGAAATGCATTCCAGTTGAAAGAACTTTTCTTAAGGTTGTTCCCCCCTCCCCCCCACAAGTGTGTCCTGACAACTTTACAAGGAATGGAACAGATGTTATAAGTAAAAGACTGTGAAATATCATGGCCACGGCATTAGTAATCTGATACATAACTGCATGATTAGGAAGCCTATATCATTAGCTCATTGCACTGCACAAAAACTTGCCAGTGGTCTTTGTTTCCTTCTTTAGGTGATTAAAAGAACAGAAGTTCTTTAATTCTAGCTTTTCTGACAGGAGGATTTAGAGGCAGGATAGCTGGAAAGAGATATTACAAGATCTGATATGATTGATCAAGATAAACTAGAACGTGACAATATGAAATACCTTTGAAGTTTAAAAGAAAATTATTTTAACAGAAACTTTTCCTGTTTTTTTTTCTACAAATAATGAAGCAATGTAGTAGAAAAGTTATGAAAAATTAAAAAAAAAGCCCACATGTCATAGCTCATATGACTAGTGGGTCAGATTCTGTTATGCTCTTGCCTGATGGTGAGGTGGTTTCCCGTGCCATGCAGCACCCCTGTAAGCTGTGTAACCCTGCTAGGCAGAACTAATCACAAAAAAGGAGAGGTCTTCATACTCTATTGTGTATGAACTGCCACCGTTTAAATTACCACAGCTTTGTTTGGCTATGATAGGCACTGAGATTGAAATGAGGGCTAAGATTTCTACAATATTGTAGATCCCAGTTTTAACCTTGGCTCTAGCCCTGTGACACAGTTCAGCATTTCACATTGCTTCGCAGAGACTGAATTTTATTCTTCTCTTTCTTTGTTTCTATTTTACCTTTCCTTCTACAAACTTCCTGCTGAATGAAATCTGATGTTGCCGTCTTGTTTCCTTAAACCTCCTAAGAAACTGTGTCCAATCCATGCAGCGCTTTCAGGAATTCTGCCAGCTGCTCAGCTCCATTACAAAAGCACTTGCAGATGTAATTTTTCACCGCTTCTCTCATGAGCTCAGCTGTATGGGAGGAGATGGGTTAGAGCTATTCCCATGGAACACAAAGCAGTGACTGCCCGGAAGAAGCTGACTATGTGGATAATGATCATCTCTGATATTTCTTCATCATTCCTGGAGAGCACAGCTATCAATTCGTGCCTAATCTAGACAGTATATTTCTAACATAAAGTCCCTATATAGCTGGAAATGACAACTGCGAAAGCTGATTTATCCAAGCTGCTCCGCTAGTTCCTATTCCATGACAGAACAGCTAATATGCTGACAGACAGACAGCTTAGGGCTGAGCTGTTACTTGATCTCATTATGTGCCAAATGATGCAAGTTAGCAAGAAAAGTAGTAAATTGTCACGCAGACAAACAAAACTTTTGCAACAGCTAGTAGAAATAGTCGCAAGCTAAAGCAAATAAACTTTCATTCTTCTGTATTCTTGAAAAGTAGCTTAGAAGTTGACCGGTGACACTATAGCTTCTCTTGGAATAACTTAAATCAAAGCTGCTATACCAGAGACACACTTTGAAGAACAGCACTTTGCTAGTTCTCATGTATGTTTAAATTCAAAATTCTTAGTGATTGATTAGACTCAGTTATATCTAGGTCAAAATGTTTTAATACAGATGTAGCCATTTGCCTGAGAAGTGCTTGGAGTGACATTTATTCCTGATTCTCGTGCAAAAACCCAACATGGTCTGACTCCGTTCCTGTCTAGACAAAGCAAAGAAGAACTACATTTTTGTGGTGAAGCATCAGCAATAATGCCATAGACTGTCAAACCCTGTGGGACGATTTCACAGAAGCAGTGCTGTCTTAGTTCATCCATAAGATAGTCAGTTCTATCTGAAACTTGTAATAAGATAGTCAGTTCTATCTGAAACTTGTAATCTCAGAGAAGCAGGAAAAGTAGAAGAAGTCTCTATTTGAATAATATGGGGGGGTGCCTGTATTTTTAAGCCTACCCAACATGATACAGTTTTCAACACCACTGTTTGGTTTCAGATACAGCCTATTCTGCAGTATTGAATTAACAACAAGAAGTAAAAAATAAGAAACCAAATCAGTGTAAATCCTGGAAAATAAATAAAATATTTACCATTTTATTTTTCCCTGCACATTTCATTGACTTTGAAAGTCAATTCTTTTTCCTGGCTTCATTTTGACACTTCATTAGCCAGTGGGTCATCACCTTTTGCTCCACTGAGTAGTGGTTATTTTTCATGCCATCACAGATAGAGGATTCAGCCCTGATTTGTATTGCAGGTAATAAATGGTAATTATCTGCACCTTTTTTTCTGATGTGAATCACTGTCTCTGAATTGGAGGAACTAAATCTTTGTAACTTTGATGACAGTGGATTAGAGTATAACCAGTCTTTCTCTGGTACACTTACTGGGGCAAAGACTTAGAGGTCATGCATTCAATTTTGTGTAATTACTGTCAGTTTAATGATGAAGATGAAAGAAGATAGTGTATACTTAATCAAGCAGATAAGCATATGAAGCTTCTGCATTAAAGATTTAATGGAACAATAGACACAGAGCTGGAAAATGGACAGTGGGCAAAACATGTCCTTCTGTGGCTGCTCACGCTTTACTCAGAATGGTCAGGACAATGCAGTAAATGCTTTCTTCTTTTTCCTCCATCCTTTTTCTAAAGATACCATAATGAAAATCAAGTAAGTAGAAGGTCAAGAATTACTTCAGGAAATGTACTTAAATTTCACAGTTTTCCTTCTAGAAGGAAATACCAATTTTTAAAGGTGCCAGAGTAGATGCAATAGAGTCTGAAGTTATCCATAGAACAGAAAACATTGACACAACAGCATAAGTTTGTTTTCCCTGACTGTAATGGTATCGCAAGTAGAAATGAAATCTGCCGTAGTTCATATATTTAAAATTCACAACTTTTATTCTATTTATCTTCATAAAATTGGTGACCACTGTGGTGTCTACAGCGTGTAAAATTCTGTATTTCCTCATACTTGAAAGGACCACAGCCTTAAGACTGCTTCTTACTGGAGCGAGAGGCTCAGCACAGGTGTCACATCTAAAACCACTCAGGCTGCCTGTCCCTTCTATGTCACGTGTCCCAGTGGACTTTTCCTGGCCATACTTTACCTGCATTATCATGCTGTGCGGGAAACAGAGCAAGCAGAGCAGCTTGCCAGTGTAAAAGCACTTGGTCAGGGCGTCTTGTAATACAGCTAGTACAATGCCACCAAGAAAATGATAGGGCCACAAAGTTTTCCTATGAAAGAAGACAGCAAGAAGCAGAAATATATCTTTCTTTAGATGTGTATTAAGAGAAAATAGTGATGATTATTGAAAGACATCACACAGTTATTCAACTCCAGCTAAGATTCTGATCTAAGATATATGACCTCAGACCAGGATTAGACTCCTAAACTGAGGAGGAATTTAAGTTTTAATATACATCCTCCTCTTCATCACGATGATGTCCTTTCTTCGTGCTGACTCTTGTAAACTCCACTTCCTAATTCCCTTCACTGCACAGCAGCGGAGGTACTTACCTCAGAGCTGTTGATCTCACACCATCAGGTTAAAACATACCAAGATAGTCTGTGTATCCAGCTCTAAGGTCACAAACAAGGTTACAGCACAGCAGCAAACTGGCCCCAGGTCTCTTGAATCTCAGGCTGTCCCCCACTTGCTGGCCTATTTATCCATCAGAAAGCAGCACTGGTAAAGAGCAATGAGTCTCAATCTAACTGGATCCTGAAGATTACTATGTTTTCTAGTTTGTACAGATTAGGTCACTAAAATGGTGATGGCAATTCTCAGCTATATTTGAATATATGAACTGGAAATGTAAAGTTCTGTCACTCATTTTACAAGCCCATGAAATTTCAAGGGGATACAGTTCTAATTACCTCTCATATCCAATTTGCCAAGATAAGTAATAATTTCTACTCTTCTATTAAATGCAGATGTAAGGAGCATGTCAAACAGCTCAAGAGTACAGTGCTCCCCAGATGCTACACCTGTTTCTCATATATCATTTTCCTCTGTTTCATCACTTGTGTTTACCAGAAGGTTATGAATAGCTAAGCTCTGCCACCAGGGAAGGTCGTCTCTGAATGATCCTTATTACTTATTACTATTATTTACTTACATTTTATTAATGGTCCGCAGGCTCTACTCAGGCTCTAACTTGGCTAAACATTATAGAAACATATGGTGAACGTCCCCTGCTGAACATTCTAAGCAGAGAAACAGATAATTGGCTGGAAAATGCTATATTGGAATGATTATGAAAACCGGGTAACATATTAGTTCAATTTTTTCTACCTATCCTTACTTTTAATTATTTGTCCACAAATCCAAATTTTAGGTCTTACTTCTGTTGGCATCTAAGCTACAGTGATGTTTAAAATAAAAGAAGAAAAAAGAAAAAAAATAGGGATGATAAAAGAGAAGTTCAGTGAACCAGTGACAATGTAAAGAGGAGATGAATTACTCTGGACTTCTTGCATCCCTTGGGAAGGAGCTCCTACTACTGTTCCTGATGAAGTTACACAAAAGTGTGTTGACACATTTATTTATACAGAAACAATGGGTCTCTTGTCCTATTATTAGAAACAGTTTCAGCCATAAATTCTCCCTGGATTTTGGACTCATCAACTTCCCCACAGATTTAGTGGGCTTCAGGTCTGATGTCAACATTTGGAGTCATCTTCGACAAAACAGACTTAGTTGAATAAAGTCTGCATTAGATCAAAAGTCCAGGGACTTTGTAGTCACCATCAGTTTGTTCAGACCAATGAACAGGACCTGATAGACAGTTCTGTGAAGAAGAGTGCTGCTGTAGAATACAGTATTTAGAGCAATATTAGGGTTTTTTTGCTGCATCTGGTTAGGGCCTCTAAAAGCAGTGGGACTGAAATCCCAGAGATAACTGAAGGCAAACAATGAAAAGGTACACTGTAGTTTTTCTAAACATCAAATAATTGTAAGATAAGCCTTAGTAAAATATCTCACTGTGTCATTTCTATTTCAGAGTGCAATTCTTCACCTTCTGCCACGATGGCTCTGTTTACCAGTACAGCACGAGTGGTTAAATATCTCTTGTCTGCAACATCTGTTAAGAACTGGAGGGGTTTCAGACTGTGAACTGTAAAACCCTGATAACAAGACAGTAAGCCTGGCCCAGTGACCCAAAACAAAGGAAGCAATGGATGTAAAAGGGTAATGCTGGGAGAAAGAAGGAAAGTTCTGAATTAACCTAGGATGATTATATGTTCTGACAGAATGAAGTAACTCCTGCTTGCTATACATGGCAGCAGAATGGAACAAAAACAGATGTAGACTTCGCATGCAGTAGGTAATAGAGTGTCTTCTCTCATGAGTAAGTAGAGCTGCTAGAATAAATTCTGTCAACAGCCACTAAAAGTACAAGTAATTAGACATATATTTAATATACCAGATTTAATACACATCCTTATGGAAAATTCCATAAAGGTATAGCATAAAATCACAAATGAGTATGCACACTTTCTGTAAGATGTTTTGTTATGCTTATCTACAGCATATATTATTATTATTATCCCTATCACAGCAGCTCCTGGTGCAGCTTTCAACCATCCACATAACAGCTCTATTAAAAGCTATGGAATAGCTGTATAAAGAAGGGGTTGGTTTGTTTTAATCTTCCAGTGCCCCTGCTGGCTCTTCCAATTCATACTCCTTATAGTTAGAGGAACCAACAGAAGCTGTAACGCACATATCACTGGGTTCCCCTGGACGGGGATCTTTCTTCTCCCAGCAGGATGATTACTTGTTACCTTTGATCACTCGCTTTCACTGGAGTCTGCTTGTGCTGTCAAACAAATTTATGTTACCTTGTAGTAGTAACAGCAGTAGCTCCACAGCTCAGGCACCTCCCTGGCCTCTGACCAACTTCACCAAAGTCAAATGGAAGGCAAACAAAAAACTAAACAAACAAAAAACTATGCAAGCAACATAAACACATCTCTAGTGATGGACCACAGAACCCTTACTGCTCTTACAGCAAGCATTCACGTTGCCACCGCTACACAGATATTAGCCTTACCTGAAAGCAAGATTTACATGACATGGTTTAATATCTGCACGTTGATAGTCTTCTCTACACACTTATAAGTGCATTACAATCACCTCAGATGGCCTGTGCAATGCTTGGCCAAACTCACTCAGCAAAGAAGAGATCAGTAGGATTCAAAGAAACAAGTACTGCTTTCACTGGTCACCTAGGGAGTTCAAGGGTTTTAAGACAGATCTAGTAAAGACATATTGGCAACAGGTTTCAATGCAGCTAAGTGCTCTAAGAACAGGACAGTCAACAGCACTGTGTCCTCAAGCAAACTTTGACTATTCACACCATTTTCCTGATGACACCCAGTAAGACTGAAAGTCCCTGTGCTTAACAATACCTGCCACTCAGAGTCATTCTAAGGTCAGGACGTTGCTGCCCATTTTTCAGCCTCGGAGTTAGCAACAAAGTACTACCAGGCACTGCAATAGGTCAGGCTCATGGCAGTGAAATCCCAGACTCCTGTGCGTATGTCTCTCTCTCACAACCACTATTGCTTTCCCCAGAGCTTGCTAATGCCAATTACAGCCACTACGTTTGCATATAACCTATGTGAACACGCACGCCTTCATGTTCTTAGACTTGGCTTCCCGGCTAATGGCTCCCTCCTGGCTTTGAGGATTAAACTTCACTGAAAGGCCTATGGAAAACCCCAAGCACTTACAGTTCTTGCTATTTATCCTGCATTTGAGGACCCCAAAAAAGTAGCAATACATTTGAAAGGTAATCTTTATATGGGGAAGAATGAAAGCCTGATGCAGTTAGTGTTTTTAAACAAAAGTGCAGAAGCCCCTAGAAAAGAACACAAAAAGCCAAAGGAAACTAATCTTTTAGGGTGCGTACTACCCACTCAGACTGCCAATTTTCCATTCGCCCTGTCAGTTTTCTTGTGTTAGTTTTAAATGTTAGGGATTGTTAGCCCCAGGTAAATATGGTAGCAATGGTTGTACCTTTTCACGGGGAGAAAAAAAAAAAGCATGGCACTTGTTCTTCTACTCAGGAATTTATTAAAACTAATTTTGAACTATGAGAACCTTTCTGGGTTCTAATTTGAGCTGAGTCTCTTAAAGGACCAATCAGTTTATTAGAGCTCTGCAGTTTGCTTTGCACATTTGGGAAAAGGGAAGTGACAGTTGATATAAACGTAGTTTTTCAATATTCCAAGATGATGATGGTTGAAATTCTGGTCATCACCGGATCTCAGAGAAATAATGTCTGAAAATGTCATGTTACTGCTTGAAAACACAGATAGTAGGATCAAGACCTGAAAGACATACTAAGTGAAAACAAAAATAATAATCCCCCAAATGCAGTGTAATAAATAATATTACAGAAAACATTTTAAGAGATTTCAATCTATGCTCTGAAAATTTCCTTTTGTGACAATCGCTTCAAGACATAGGTAGGGGCCTTTTATGAAATTACTTTTACAAATACTTCTAAATAAGTATTCTCAACATGTAATACCCTTCTTCTATCATATTGCTTAGAGCCCAAGTGTTGGCTATCATTCTGCTCCAGAACATCATCTGTTATGAAGGAACTCCTGCAGCTTGCTGGCTTGCCATGATGGAAATAGTACCCGAAAGGGATCCCAAGAAAGCTGTCATGCAGATGAAACTCTGACAGTTGTCCCATTATCAGTGTAATTACAATGATGTATCAACGTGGGAAGGAAGACTGTGTTTACTTATTTGAGGAGTTTCTTTGGTTCAGCAACTGTTCTCTCCTGATATTACTGCATACCACTCATATCAAATGGAATATCTGAGCCTAAGTTTTCAACAGAAGTGCACTGTAGCAAGGTAAAATGTTAAGTTAGGCACGCATAAATGTTTCGAGTGGAAGATGTCTGACTGACAGGCAGAGAGAGAAAAGTCTATTTATATGAAAACAGGCAGTGTTGATGGAGGCTTCCTCCTCTTCTCTTCTGCTGTTTCTTCCCCAGTGCCTTGCCAACATACCTTATGCTTAATTTGCATGGTCTACAATGGCAGGCAAAGAGCAGTTCAGTCTCAAGTCCATTCAGCCTTGAACCTCTCTTCACGGATGAAGAATGAGCTCTTGGACAAACTCAAACACAAAATGGAAGGCTACAGAGGGTGGAAGCAAGGACAGGTAGCCTGGAAGGAATACAGAGGAGTCGTCTGAGCAGCCAGGGATCAGGTTAGGAAAGCTAAAGCCCTGATAAGAGTTAAATCTGGCCAGGGACATCAACAACAATAAGAAAAGCTTCTATAGCTACATGAGTGATAAAAGAACTAGGGAAAATGTGGGCCCTCTCCGGAAAGAAACAGGAGACCTGGCTACCTGGGATATGGACAAGGCTGTGGTACTTAACGACTTTTTTGCCTCAGTCTTCACCAGCAAGTGCTCCAGCCACACCGCCCAAGTCACAGAAAGCAGAAGCAGGGACTGGGAAAATGAAGAACCACCCACTGTAGGAGGTCAGGTTTGAGACCATCTGAGGAACCTGCAAGTGCACACAAATCCATGACAACTGACGAGATTCATCCATGGGTTGCGAAGGAACTGGTGGATGAAGTTGCCAAGCCACTATCCAACATATCTTGAGAACTTGTGGCAGTACAGCGAGGTTCCCAGTGACTGCAAACAGGGAAACATATCCTCAATTTTTAAGAAGGGAAAAAAGGAAGACTGTATTGTCCTAAAGTATCTTTTAATATTGTTATAACAAATAGACCTGAAACACTGCAAAACTAGAATGCTGTTTTTTTCCATTTTACACAATTTTAGAGGTCCTTTCTGCCATTAGCCTTAATGTCCGTTGTGATTATGTGGTGTTTCTGTATCTTGTACAAAATGTCTAGCTCGGAGCAAAAATATTGTAGTATGTCAAATAAAACAAATTTAATACCAATCAGCTGCACTAATTGGAATGACAGTGACATTCTACACTACACGTAAGAGTGGATATACCTTACAGACAAGAAGCCTGACATTTGACTGAGATTCCCTATTTAGACTTATTATATTGTTTAGAAACCGAACTACTCTCTGAAAGAAGGCTCTCCTTTTGTTTAACAACATTAATGTAAAAAAAGAAAACCACACTACTGACTTAAACCCAAACATGTTTCCTTTGATTCTACCTTGAAATTCACTTTTATTTTATAATAACATCTGTAATTATTTTATAATTTACATCTACAACCTCCTCATCTCAGGGAGATGAGAATAAGACTAGGTATAAAACTGTTACTTAGTCTTCTGGTAAGACTAAGCATCGGGTCCAGTGGAATTTTTGTAGTGTAGACACTCGTTCACTAAAAAAAAAAAAAAAATCAATCAACACTAGCAAGAACTGTGTAAGAAAGAAATAAATCCAAAAGAAATAACAGTCGATAATAACTATTAACTGGATTAAAAGCTGCTTTGGGATGGAGGCCACTCCCTTTTCCAGGTAGAAAACAGAACCCATTCTGGATAAAAGAACATTTTCAAAAGTCAGAATTTTGGGAACAAAACTCTGGGATTCTTAGTCAACTCTGGACAGCAATCATAGACTGCATTTCTGAAGAAATCTCTGAAACAGATACCTCAACTGTGACACAAACAACTGACTTAGATGAACCTTCGGCTTTAAACGGCTATCTTGTGTACGGAATTTCCCCCAACGTAATTCTCTAAGCATCAAAAACTGAGAACAAAAATCAATATGCCTAAAATGAGGATGTTTAAAATTCAGATCTCGATCTTTCTGCGCTTTTTACTTTCCCTAGCAATTAAATAGGATAAATGTTTAATTAAGAAATGTTTAAAAAAAGCATACTCCACAGAGCTAAGGACATAAAAAACTCAAAAAAACAAAGAAGTTCAGAGTATTTCTGCCATGTTAGTTCACCAATGATTAAATTGGTTTAAATATTAGCTATAGTCAGAGCTGTGCAAAATAGACTTTGTTTTTTAGAAATTGCACAGAACTTTTCAATTTCATAGAATTCTGCACTGCCTCAGTTATGGGCTTCATTTGCAGTGCTGATTAAGTAGATTTTTGCATCAAAAATGCAAATGTATACATATTTTTGATGCAAAACACTCTTTGCTTGAATGCTGTTACGTCTGCTGTGATACCGGCCTGTTTGTGCTCAACAAATTTTTCTGTGTTACTGAAACTTCACAGTACATTATGGGCTCAAAACAGACCCACTTGGGGATAAAGAAAACATCCTTAAAGTTATGCAAAATATTCATAACAAAATGCAAATACTGTTTACAGTTTTCAGCATCTCAGTATAGCAACTCATATTCTAAATTGCAACCAGCTAGAAGCTATATGGAAAACTTTTTAATCAGTCTCTGTGCTGTATACTTATATCATCGTCTTGTACAACAAACGTTGCAAAAAGGCTGGGCCCAAAATTAGGTACAAAAATACTAGTTTTAGAGTAAGATAGTGGTTTTAGATACATTTAATATTGACACATTCAGAATGATATTCATTTTCACTGAGAAGATTTCCTGAGAAGGGCATTCAGCCAGACAGAGGACTGTTTCCTCTGGGGGAGACAAAACCTATAGTTAAAGGATTGGATTTTAATTCTACCGATGTTAAAATTGCACCAAAAATGAATTGGGGCCAAAATAATTATTCACATCACACACTGCTGGGTAGTTATAGATTGATGCATTTACATTTTGCCAGAATAAGCAATGCCTTCTGAGAAACATAAACCTCTACTTCTTTCACCCTTGCCTCACCGATGAATACAGTTCTTGTCACTGCTCACTGACAGAGCGAACACACATCCTCTCATCCCTCCATGCGTATTTACCTTGCTGCCTCTCTCCCACTAAGTGAAAAGTCCTCCACACTTAGGACACAATGTTCTGTTTCCTAGCATGCCGCATCAATAAACTAATGACACTTCTGAGAGTCCCTCTTGTGGTCAATTCTGCCTCCTCGAGAGACGTCCATAAACCTGACTGCTTCTCTCCACTGTACCTAACTCAAACTCACTGCTTCACAAAATGATTCTGGAGAGTAAGAAAGAGAAAACAGTCGTATTGCAAGAGACTGTTAGCACAAGAAGCTATATGGATGAGAACTCCACCATAATAAGATCCTTGTTCAGTTCTGTGCCTCAGGTAATAGCCATTTTTGAAAGACTAGAGATAAATGAAGTACGTTTTAGAAGCATATACTAACACGCAGGGCTTCACTGGGAGGGGAAGTCTACCTAGATGACTGAAGATGGTTGCTTCCATTAAAATTATGAGGCCCTAGTCTCAGCACTTCAGTTTGCTGAAACTTGTTTCTTTAGAAAATTCTCCCACACATGTTGTTGGATATTCCTTACTTTTCCAGTCTAAAAATGTTTAGTGTATAGATGGTCCCAGATAACCTCAATTTTCTGCTCTGCAAAGGGCAGCCACCACACTGGACACTGAAATTATGTGGAGAGAGACAAACTAACTGATAGAATACTGGATGAACTACATGGTGAAACCAGATTTCAGAATTTGCTCCACAGGTGAAAAAAAATCTGAAGTTCAACAGAAACCTTTTGGTTTAAATTAAGCATCAGATCCTACCTGATCTTTCACAACTGCTCCTTTTTAGACTCAGGCACCTGCAACTGATCCTCCATGAGAGAAATCTGACTAAAATCAAAATGAAAGAAAATTATGACTGTGTTGGCACTGGATTGTACCAAAATTGCAGGCTACATCTCATTAGAAGCAAATGCTTTATTAATGTAGGAAAGCTAGTATACTTTGTAAGGAAAATAACTTCATGAGGACAGATCTATGTTTTATGTAATCTGGTTCCTTGATTATACAATGCACTACAGCAAAAATATAGCTTTCCTGACACAGCAGAATTTACATTAAAGGCTTCCCCTGCATAACTTCATCAGTGGGACTGATGCCTCTTACCTACCTTGATCAATGACATACATTAGCTGAAATTGGCAGGGTACACCTCTCCTCAATGTATCAATCTGGCTCAAACTGAAAACAAATAATGGTGAAATTAGTGAGCAATGACCAAAACCTGGTTTGGTGAATAGTCCTCGTAGTAAGCAATACCTAAAACTAATCCTGGCATAACTCTTCAACCAGGTATTTTAATAATATGCATAAACAGATTTTATTCAAAGGCCACAATTTTCTAACAGTCCAACCAAACCAAAGACACCAGAGGTAGCATTCAACAGACGCGTTTTTATTCCATTCCAAGGTCTGTTCCCTTTACATTTATTGTTTTAAATTTTGTGTCACAAGAAATTGTGCTTGACCCTCAGATTTGAGTCTGTGTGGCTCATAGATAAGTAGCTGCAGGTCTGAATCACTTCTTGGACAACACAAGGGAACAGATCAAGAGACCTTTTATCTACTATGTCAGTGCTTTGCCAAATGCAGGAATCAAGAACACTCAAGATTTTACAGGGCAAAACACATTGTGAGCTCAAGGCAAACGCAGTAACTAAATGAATGGGAGAAGGCAAGACTTCCCTGACACAGTTCACTGAAACCCATAAAAATAAAGTTTATCCTTTTTAAATTGCTTTGTGTAAAAGGGATTATACTGCCTATGATTTAGTGCTTCTTTAAATGGTTGCTGCTGCAAGATTACAGAAATGAAATTATTTAGGAAGAAAATAAAAGGACAGATGCAAAAAGCCCCCAAAAGCACCTGAAAGTCTTTACTGAATTATTTAACATAGCTATGTCCTTGTCCCCTTTTGTAACTTGTGTCTATGCCAGTTTATGATTATCTTATTCTCAAAAAATCCCAGTTTAAAAAAACATTGTCACCTCATTTCAGCATGTACAGAAGTCTTACAAAAAAAGTATTTGAGTTGCAAAGCAGTTTCTCCTGTTTCCGCATTTTAGAAAGTTAGATATCTAATTCCACCCTATATTTAAGAAGCATCCTTTAAATTAGCTTTACGTGTTTGTAAAGTGGCATTAGAGTAACTTGTTTTGTAAGCTATGTCTGCTTGTTCACAGCATTTCTGAAATGATTTCTTAGGAGACTACTCATAGTTATTATACGGTCCACTTTACAGAGACGTGGGCTGAATTTTGTTAGTGAAGTGCCGTGGCGGTAATGCCTAAAGATGACCACCAAATCTCAGCAGGCAAGAAAATAATGGTTATTATTTTTAAAATGCAATTCAGGCAGTTGGAACCCAGTTCTGGCTGACTGAGCGAATTAACCCCTGCCCTTTGCCCTCCCCCACACTGGCACCATTCACGGGCTGTGCAACAGCATTAACCCTATGGACAAACATGCCGGTGCCTTACACTGCAAACTGAAGGATGAGAGCTGAGCAACACCTTGTGTTAGATGATAAAACTAAACATATGCTGCCAGTTTGCTCCTTTTCTTCCTTAATCTAGCAGACTTTCTCTCTGTGCTATCAATTTCCATGTTTTCTCTATGAGCCATTTGCATACTTTCATTACTTTCTGAAACACCAGTTTTCATAAATCACTTTATAACACTATTTTATATCTATTTTGTTCTTCCTCATTATTTCTTTCCTATCCTTCCTGGCATTCTTCGTTACACCAAATGTTGCTTTCCAGTGTAAATCATGAAGTTCCTTGAGATATTTTTACCAGTATGATTGAGAGCTGAGACTGACAGCTGATTATCACCGTTCCACTTCCTTTTTTTTCCTCAATCCTTCGCTATTAAAAAGTTAGATGCTTGTCTCCCACTCACTTCAACTGGAGATAGCTCTTTTCTCCCAGCGCATACTCTGAATATCCAGTTGGGTAGGAATGCTATAATAAAGTAATTATTAAGTTATGTTGTTGTGAATTACTTCAGATTACTCATTTTTGTCAAATGACTGTACTGTGCAAACATAACGCAGATGATTCAAAACGCATTTCCATCACGTTTAGTTAAATTCACAGTAACTAGACACTTAGAAATATTTTCTCCCAAACAGAATCCATGCCCAGTTGTGGGATAAAGAATTTATAAAATAATTCTTAGCCACCTAATACTACAATTAAGCTTAACTTTAAGCTTCAGAATATGAGTATTTAAATGCAGGGAACCAGCTACTTTTAGGAACTATTGAGATGAAGAAATCCATGTCATGAAACAACACATACTCTATCAGCATATAAAGGGTATTAAAGAAAGCAACAAATTTTCATAAGCACATATAATTTATATTATCCCTTTTTTAAACAATTTAATCATGCTTCAAGAATCAAAACTTTGATAGTTAATATTTGTGTGGGCACTTGCAGATGGTTTGGGGAAATTTTTTACATGAAGAAACTTTGCTTTTGATAGAGAACTTATCTTTCATTAAAATTATAGATTTAGGTAACAATAATCTGACAGGGGATTATAATAATATAATAGTATAATATATAATATATATATACACATATATATAATATATATATAATATAATATATAATATAATAATCTGATAGGGAATAATTTCAAAGTCCACAGAAAAGCTGCCATTTATTTCATTCAAAGTATCAGCCTGAAATCAGCAGAACCAGGCTTAATATGCACAACCTACACAGCAGCATCCAGATGACTGCCTCTAGTACACAAACATTACAATCATACGTTAGGTAACTGCTCTAATAATACTAAACTGAAGAGCATTTTGGATGTCTGGCTTGGCATATTAACCAGACCTAAAGATCCAAACAGGAACTAATTAAGGCTCTCTATAAATTATATAAGCTACATTTTGTATCTTATCACTACCTAACAAAACCTGACGTGCTTTTGTGCCTACTAGCTCCTCAAGTAGGGTTTTGTTTCCCCCAACATCTGCATTTTAGCTTCTGATACCAGTAGGTCATAGGGGCTATAAATTACCCTCGTTACCTTAATAATCACAGGATTGCTGAATAAGCTCCATTCCATCATAACATAATCACATTCCAGCATCTGCATCAGGCTTTAAGACTTCCCTCTGCTTATGAGGAATACTGGTCTGAGGCAATCAATACAGAAAGCATTAACATTGTGCAACATATTGTGTATGTGATAGAGATACTTGCATATCATTACAGCAGCAATACCTCGATGATAAACTTACGTGTCTAAAGTGAATCAATACAAATTTTTGCTTCAAATAACACATGCAGGTTGTAACAACAAAATGTGTTTGTTGCATTTCATCTGAGTACATTACTGTTTTCAGTATTTTTTTTTCTTTCCACTGCAATGCACTGTTCAGAATTCTACAGGTGTTAGCGCTGAGGGAATCTAAACGGGTTTGCAGACTAACTACAGAAATCTGCTAATTTCTTACCAAGGAGAAGGAAGACAAAATTAATTTGGGCCAACTTACCTAGTCAATGCAAGGAACAATTTCTTTGACAACCTTTCAAAAATGAAGCTGATAACAGCATAATCTTGTGTAAGTTTTGCTAACCTATCTCTAAAGGTGATGAAATTAAAGTTGGAGTCTAAGTTGCTTGCTCTAGGATAGTAGCTGGGCTAAGAACAGAATCAAAGGACCATTACCACCAGGTTAATGCTGTACCTATACACAGGGGTCTTGCATTGCACAGAATTCCTCCAAGTTGTTCAAATGGAACTAAAAATCAACTCTAATTTCTTTTAAATTGTCCTTCACCTTTCAAGTGCAGAGAAAGCTGAAATCTGTAAACAAACTGCTGCAATAATGCCTGCCTGAGCCTGCAGTGCGAAACTATGACTTTGAGAAAGCAGCAGCTTCTTGCTTCTCAAGCACCACCTAAGACGCCAGAGAGCGTTCCCTTCCCCTGCTCTGGCTTCCTGCCCTGCTGGGACCAGCCTGCAGCACCACCTTGCCTTCTACAATTCCTTCCCAAGACCTGACCATCCAACTGCAAGGCCCTTCCTGCACTGCCCCAAAGGCCGGGAACGGGGCTGCCTGGAAGCACAGCCCAGTGGGCAGACAGATCTGCCTGCTCATGCTAAGCTGCTGCACCTGAGTGTCTGGGGTTTGGGTCTTCCCTTGGGTGAGACTGGGCTAAAAAGGGAAAACTACACCAGAAGAACAGAAGAGTCACCATTGTACTGATGTGGATCTTCTTTCTACATCCTTCTCATTCAGCACTTGTATTTTTTCCCAAGTGTTTCTCAGCTTTTTCTGCTTTTCATTTGATGATAAGATGTTTTACATCAAAATTTTTCTCAAAAAAGTCAAAGCTAAAAGGACACAGCTCAGAGCATTGAAATCAGCTCTGACTACTCTCGGGGGGGGGGGACGGGACCAACAAGATAGCATTATCACCACTGCAGAAACTGTCCAACCCCACCAGTTTACACCTTTTGATTTTACACTTTTCATAAGCAGGGAGTAAAATATTTATTTAGACTTAATGATGCCATGGCCACTAACTTACATTGCAACACTACTACTAAGCGTTATTCCTGACTGCCAACAATATCCTGTGATGACCTAAAATTATCTCATTATAAAATAAATAAATAAAAAATTAAAATATCAATCATTATCACTTTATTACCATGCTTCAAAAATCTTCACAAAAAAAGTTCTTCATTGGGCAGACTGCTTGGAACAGTGTAAGTTCCTCTCCTCTCCCACAAATCCCACATTGGCAGAATTCCGCAGCTGGGCATCCTGCAAGCCTCATCTTAATTTCTTAGCACTCAAGAATTTAAGCACAACTCCGGACAGTGAAATGCAATAAAGAACAACATAATCACATAAAAATATTTTCAGGTGAAACGTAAAAACTCTCTTATATTTAACTTGTTTATGCTACTGGAAATTAAACTTATTTTATTGAAGTTTGCAAGTGCACCTCCTCTAAAGAAAAAGCTGCTATGACTCTTTCAAGACTCGTCACCTAGACACAAAATAAATAAACTATATAAAATATTGTGGTACTCTCTTTTAGCTACTATTTGAAACTCATTAAACTTTGCTCAAACTATTGTTCACTGGAGTCAAAATTATAGCTGATTGAGAGAGACTTGTTTCAGGTAAAATACGTATTATGTTTACACGTGCATTGCCAGAGATTAAATTACATTCTTCTTTGCTAACAGAATTTTGCAGTATTTCTGGAAACGCAGTTTTCATTTGGCCTTTCTGTGTTACCACAGCTTTCAGAATCCCTCAAGCTTCACTGCAGTGTAACAGACCGGTTTCAAAATCTATTATGGCCAGTGCCAAATGCATGTAGGCAAATTTGCCTCTCTTGTGTTTCTGTTTGGTTTTAGTACCACTCATTACATGTAGCGCAAAGGCCTTTTTGCAGGTTTGTCACTACTTTTTGCCTTTGTAATCTCCTTTCTCTTCATGGCAGCGAATTCAGTCATTGAATTATCCTTTTTTTTTTTTTTTTTTCTAGTTAGTCTGTATTTTTTTTTCATCTGCAAACACTGCTGTTCTTTATATTGACCAATCCTGCACCAATTAAGTATAACTTCACTTGAAGAGGTATGGAATCAAGCTGTGGTCCATTAAAGATGTTATTTCTTTAAATTTACAACTTTATTCATAGCTTATAATACATATACCTTTGGTCAGCACTTGTTTTATCTCTTCAAAGTAATCCTTTTCCCTTTTTTAGTACTCCAGCAGATAAAGCATGTTTGAGAAAGTGTGATTAACAGTTCCTTCCACAAACAGAATAGTCTTCTGAGCCACTTCAGGGTATCTGCATCACCAAAATGCTAAAACAGTAACAGCATGACGTGAGTCTCCAATGCCAATGAACTGCCAGTCTGATAATTATTCATCAAGTCATCCCTGTACTCTCAAAGACTATTTAAAAACATACATTTCTGAGTGTTGTGGGAGGAACTTCTACAGGCCCGAGGCCTGGGTACGTGGGGCTGGTGTTATGTCAGTGGAGAACGAGAATTAGTTTACACCAGATCTGACCAATGTCTTATTGGAACCAGGTCTTACTTACTTTTTTTCTAAAGGACTCAGGCGCTTTAAAAAGCAGATCAGCACTCTCAGGGCTTTTCAGTCATCTGTGCCTCACAGATAATTTGCCCCTTAAGACTCGGAGATCAATTATTTCAACGGAAGAAAGTTGGGCACGTTGCCCTTCTGAAACCTGGTGGCACCACTGCCAGCACGTGTCCCACAGCAAACCCCAGGCTGCCGCATGCTTGCTCCACATCTGTCCCAAGCAGGCAGGGGAGAGCCCCCTCAATCAAAAACCTGTGTGATTTTGTTAGCATGGTGCCTGAGATAATATCCTCTGCCTCTCAGATGGGTTTCTGAGGTTGGCCTCGTTACTACACTAACACAAATAAACTGCTTTCAGTATTTTGTGAATTCAAGTGGACTAAATTAGTGTTTGCTCACAGCCTACAGGCAAACCAAAAATCCCTAATTTGGATTTTTTTTCTTAATCTTAGTTTCACATCTACTGAAAGGGATTAATTATGGCCATTAAGCAATCATCAAATACTGCTGAGCAAATCAATTGAATGTTTTCATAATTTTACTACAGCCTAGTAATATTGACTTCCTTGAAGAAATAGTAGACGGGGGGAAGTATAGCTCAAATTTACAGAAAGTATCCAAACGTAAGCAAGAAGTCTATGCGGCAGAGTGCCATAACTTGCTGTCAATCTGAAGTTCACATACAGGATTTCTTAAGCATGTGAGGAAGCTACAGAAATAATTACCATTGAGAAAGGTATTAAGGTACCTGCTGCTTTTTTCAGGACAAATTCTCCCTGCCAATCTCCCAAAGGCAAAAATATCTGAGAGGATGATGGGAATCCCAGACTCCTACACTAGAAAGTCAAGAACATTTACCTAAAAATAAGGAACAAGAATATAGTATATGCAGGACACAATTAGTACATTTTTCTTAACCGTGACAATTACAGCATTTACATTTATAGCTGGCACTTGGAAGTTTTCATCCTTTTCCATGTTAGTCCCATAACACAACAAACCTCTACTGCTTCACCATATATCAAAGTGCATTTGAACTACAGTGCTGTTCATTAGAAATAAAATGGTGCCTTTCACCATCCCTTAGCATGTCTTTTCCACATACAAAAAGTTACTTAAGGAGTGTTACATCAACATGGCTGATGGTATTCATTAGCATTCCATTCAATTAGAATCGTAAGTACTTAATGCAGAAATTCAGTGCTATCTCTCTATACTGTTGGGCAGTTCAGTCTATTATGGTGACATCAGCAAGTTGTTTAAGGCGCAATATACAGTTTTGAAGGTAAAAGTCTCACAGGTTTCTATTCTGTTAAGACCATTTTGTGATGAAGTGAAGCAAATAATTTGGAAAACTCCAATAATAGCTGTCCGACTATATGTCTGTCTTAAGAAGTCTATATTGGAATCCAGCCACTTAAAATAATATGGACCCATGTAATTCTTTTAGTGATTCCCTTTTATTGTTATTGTTGTAAAAGTAAAACAGTATCATCATGATTTAAAGTTGGGGTTTTTTAATTATATAATTTTTGGATAATTTTGTTTTTAAAGTCCTTCTCCATTGGAATAGATTCCCAAATTCAAGTCAAATACACTTGATACTTCTGAGGGGGAAAAAAAAAAAAAAAAGAGATCCATAAAATGTGAGTAAGCTAAAAGGGAAAGTAATTTCAGCATGATAATTTTATATAACAATAACAGATTTTGAGGTGATGGTACTCAATAGGTAATAATCATTATAAAAAAGCAAAACATTGGCGCACCTAGCAAAATCATGTTATTTATATCTTTATTACAGTTTTCAGAATACATGGATTAACAATGGCCAGGCTGTGATTTCATCAAATTCCTATTTTAAACATTACATACAAACACAAAACTGTTTAAAAAATAGAAATGCATGAGTTTTGTCACTTTTTTTTTTTTTTTTGTTTGGCATCAGGAATCACATGACTTCCAAAAGGGAAACCAAATGGTGCACGATAGCAGACTGACTGAACGGTAATAGATTATTGTTCACATCCTGTGGCATATGTATCACCTCAAACAGTGCTAAAAGAAGCACTACGAGAACACAGCTTTCTCCTTTAACATTCTTCTAATGACACCAGTGGGTGCTGAGTGACAGCTTGCAGGACCGCAGAATTCACAGGCTTACACAACTCCCTTTCTTGTGCACAGAAGCAATATGTGATCTGAAATAGAGACACCTGAAGCTGAGGGATTTGGCTTTATCTGCTTTGATTATTTTTTTATTTATTTACATGTTGTATGCATGCGTGGGCGCGTGTGTAGATACTGCAGAAGAAAAGATGTAGAGGTTTCTTACAATACTTATTTTAAAATGAGTAACTTGTAAATACAGTATGGCACGTAAGAGGTGGGCTTTACATTGCTTTATCATTTAGCATCTGTTATGCCTGACCTCTCAGCAATTCAAAGGCAAACATTAAGGTATAATTCAGCCAAGCATTTGTTTAATGGACAAGAAGCCATTTACATATATAGGTAAGTTTGCTCCCACATTAACTATTACCAGCTTTAAATATTTACTAGCTATATCATTCTCAGTATAGGAAGTACTAAATTCACCCATCAAAGCAGGATTTGCCTCAGGGATGCAAAAGCTGAACATTGCAAAGTTTTCTTAATGAAAGCTATAGGAGGATTTCCAGAGCCAAACTTAAAACTCAGCCAGATTCTCAGAGTTTTGCAAACCATTTGTATATCGTGGGATGAATTTCAAGTAGGTCACTGATGAATTGTGGTTTGGATAGAAACCATGAAAACATTACTTTTTTACAGCATTTGTCTGAGGTAGTACATATACCACACACAAAAATGCAAAAATATACAGATATCCATAACTATTTGCATGTTACAGAAGGGAACAATGGGAATGCTTTCATTTGTATCTGAATTTTCAAGAAAGAACAGATAATTTTAGATAACATTCTTCATATTGACCATGGTTGTCTAAAACCAGAACAAATTATGTACTAGTATTTCTGGGAATACTTCCTGAAGCTCTTCATCAATGCCCTCTCAGGCACTAATTTTGTTTTGGCTTTAGCATCACTTCCTAATATGATTAACACTTAAACCAAACATCACTTATGTGCTGGGAAAGGGTATTTGTTGAATCACAAACAAACATACATGACAAACTGTGTTGCACTTTTTTCTCAGTAACCGCATAAACCTTGAGCAAAAAATGTCTAGTGTCTTTACATTTCTGATTTGTACAGCCAGTAGTTAAGCAACAGAGATGTATATTTGTATATGATTTAAGCATTTCATTCCCATGTCAATTTATCAATAGCAAATTTAGCTCAATTCATCGCAAAGGTAAGTTTATCTTCCTCTTAAATAAACTAAGAAATGTAAACAGTGTAACATCATTAAAAAAAATAAAAATCTCTTCAGTACTTGTAACTGGTAAAATGTGAATGCAAACAGATGTGCTGGTATATTGGTAACGTAATGTCTCAGAGGACATATAGTGAAACATAATTAGCAAGAAATTTATGTATGAACCCTCCAGCGATTTTCTTTCTGGGATTACATTGAATACAAATATAATTTAACTGATATATTTCATTTTTTAAAATTAGAAAATAAGGCAAGTGCATTTCTGAAAAAGGTGCTACTCTTCTACACTTCTAGATAAACATGTGACACCTCTGAAAATTAGATCAATAATAAAAACATTAAAAATATCTGCAATTTAATATAGACTGAAAAACTATCAAAAGACAAAGTGACCAGCATCAATTTCAGAAAATATTTTAGACTTCATAAATACGAGCACCCTATATTTACATAAATTATCTTCTAAACTATTTTTCCTTTGAAAGACACTTTTGTTCTAACAGATATGTCCATTAAATTATATAAATGTTTCAAATACGAAAAAAGATAGTAGTAAAATAGAAGCATCAGACGATGTTATTTTGGATTTGCCTTTTTTTTTTCTCCTAAGATTTGGTTCTTGAAAATCTGTAGTCAGCTTTCACAGAGCTTTAAAAAAAATAATATAACCCATGGAAATGAAAAACTCGTGCACTAATAATTACTGCTACAGTATAAAGATTCTGTTGTGAGCTTTTGAGTTTTCACATAGCAAGATTATACCAATACTTGTAAATCCCAGCAAAACGCTAAATTTAAAATTTGAATTCTAAGACACTGTTGATTGTAGTACAAATTTATATAGACGTTATGAACCTAATCCTTTTAAACTGGCTTTGTACATTAAGCACGTTTTTATAACTATAAATTTAATAGTTCCATTTTAAAAAGTTATACTTCAATACAAGGTTGATGTTCACCTTACATGAAACAGGATGCAATTCTTTGTATCTCTTACTGATAAGCAGGGAGACAGAATCCTGTTGCATGCATTACTTTTCCCTAAGTACCATACAACTCTTTAGTTTGTTACTAAAACCACAAACAATTTAGGAAGAGTATTAGTTGATAGCACACATTTCACTAGGCTTCAGTTGTATTCCTATGTTTAGAGATATAGCAACGGGCAAAACCCCTGTTTCCTCTGAAGACAGTTTAAAAAAAAATATTATTTCAATACTAGATTGAAAAGGAATTGTAACTTTTCTTACAATAATTGGATATTGATCAGTGTAGTTTGAAATTGTGAGAATTTATCCCAAACTAGTCAGATAGTCTTAAGAGTATCTTACCAGAGAAGCAAAAAGAACCTACTGTACAAAGATGCTTGGCTCAAGCAGTAGTGCAAAGTTACACTGCCCCATGCTGAATGCTCCTCTAGAGCTAGCAGTTCGTGCACAGAACATAATGTGACACCTTACCTTCCAAATATTCTTTATCTAACTTTAAAATCAAAAGTTCCCCATAACACCAGGCAATAAAAGTATTCGTAATAATTCATCAATCAGTGAAAAGCAATAATAATTTGAGAACAAGTGCCATTTACTACATTGTATCTCGTGTTTTTAAATATCATAGCTGAGCAACGTATGAGCAGTTCCACTGGAACTCCCACATAAAATCCTCTATCCCATCCAGATAAAGAACGAACCTTTAGTAAAAAGGATGGTGAAGACTGACCTGAACACCAAACAGACTGTACATTCAACTAGAGTCTGGGGAGAAAAGGGAACTCGCGTTTCCCATTGAGTGGCAGAACATTGACAGTGTCAGCTACTGAACTGACTGCTCACCTGAGGTACTGCAGTGCAGGGGCCTCTATACAAAGTAGAATGGGAGGAGCTTCCCGAAAAATCAGACTGCTGCAATCATTGATCACTGCTATATAGTGCTCCAGGTAGAAAATCTGTCCTTAGCTGCTAAACCCTCAGCACTAAAATCCACCAGTAGAGAAGTAGAGATCCTGCTACGTATTTTACCTGAGAAACAGAGGAAAAACTCAGAGGCAGTTCTGAATAACTTCATAATGTAGCTTGTCTCTAAAAACCTACACAAAGGTATTCTTAGTGTAATGAAAATAGGACAATCGTATTTTCCCCCAAATATCTTTATAAAGAATATATAAGTGCATAATTAGAAAAATCCCTCCTTAGATACAGTTAAAAACATATCCTGCCCTTGATATTTCATTTTGGTAAAATCCTATGCTCTGTTTTATTTAATTTTTTTTAGCAGTGATAATTAACTATACATCATCATCTCAAAAGTGTAGATATGTGGTATATCCTATTTGCAGCCAAAATAGCTGAATCCACCAGGTTTTATATTGAGATAAGATTTTCAGCAACCTGACTGGGGCTATGCATTGCTTTTTTATGGTTACAAAAAAGATTCTGATAATGTAGACCAGCTCATCTCTGAATTTATTAACATACAATTTTATTATTTTTTTCCTTTCATGTCCAAATCGGAACTGAAAATGGAATCCACAGCTGTATTCTTTCAACAGATTTGTATTTTCTTACCCATATAAAACATAACCTAGAAATCCCCAACTCCTTTCATGTAAGTTGCCAGCTTTAAAAAAAAAAAAAGGGGGGGGGGGAGAACAAAAAAAGAAGAACGTAAGAAAATAAGATATATATCCTACTGTTTAACACTGTTTACAGATCTTGGTAGTTGGGGTAATAAGATACAGTATGTGGATTATTTAGCAATAGCTTTTAAAATACATAATATTTATACACCTTCTCATTTAACCAATACCAGTATTCCTTTATGATCGTGGCCAATTTGTATGATTAATTCTTTTCAAAGTATATCCATTTAATTGTAAATAAAACAATTTACTAATTCTTTGGCATCAGAAGAATCATATAGCTGCAATTGTTCCATTGTGGCGAGAACGAGACCTTTCCAAAGTTACTCGTCTGTTATCTGTAATACAAAGAGAGGAAAAAACAAATCACCATAAGATTTGAAACAAGGATAATGCAATGTCAAGAGGTTTTCAAACAGCCCTGAAAATCATTTCAAATGATATGTAAATAAGTAACTAGGAGACTGGATCAGAGAAGTTTCACACTGCAGCTGCCAGACTGAGTTCAAGAGTTCTGCAATCAGCAATAAATTACTTTCTTGATCAGAGAAGCCGGGTGATAAAAGCATTAGGAGAATCCTGAAACACAGTCCCCTTGGAAACAGCACACAATAACAAAAATTCTGGGTAAAAAAATCTTATTTTATAAACAATTTATGCACAGAAGCTCTGGAAAAATACATTGCCATTTTCATGAGAATGTACTGACCAGTGTGGTGGTGAAAAGCCTTCTAGATGCTGCAAGTCCAAAAGCACTAACACTATTCGCTATAATTTGGTACAGAGTTAAAAATAGAACAGTTAAATCAGCCACTTCCTAAGCATTTCCTGATTGTGCAATGTGAACAACTTTTAGTATAAAATATTACACAGTAATTATTGCAATGAATAATAAATATGTCTCTATCACAGGAAAACAATCATGAAGTACCAGCCACGTTCCTAAATGCCTTTAAAATAAAATTTTAAAGCGATGAATATACACATGCACACACACAAAAGGGGGCAGAAAATTAAACCCCACTTAGTCTTCTGGAGGTTTTAATCTTTCGTTTTTAAGATGTGGTCCTGCCACGCAATTATTATTTTTTTTTGTGACTGCTTACTTTTCAACTAGCCTTTTCTATTCTCTCATGTCACAGTCAGGTTGCTGCTCTCTGTTCGCATCAGTACAGTATCTACATTGGTACAGCATCAGGGTGTCCCAATCTATGGCTAGAACTCCCACCTACAACTGGAATATTATAAACCAACGGTCACTTCAGAAGCAAAAAGTCTGACAGACAAAAACTGGAAGTAAGCAGGTTTTCTCAGATTTTTTCTAAATGAGCTGATTTAGCTTTCTCAGTTTGCACAGCGCAGCAGACTATAAAAGCGCATGTGACTGACTGGTCCTGCTGGGGGAATGCACTGAACCTAGGGAAGGCAGAAGGGTCAGGCACAGAGCATGAGACCCCTGCGTGTCTGATGGGTAAAAATATATACTTTGTAAAACCTATTGACTGGATCATTAAGTTCTAGAGACGGGGCAAAGGCTGGAGCAAAGACCAATCAGGGATCTCATCAGTGTACATAAATACCCGAAGGGAGGGTGCAAAGAGGCCGGAGTCAGACTCTTTCCAGTGGTGCCCAGTCAGAGGACCAGAGGCCACGGGCACAGACTGAAACACAGGATGTTACTTCTGAACACTTTTTTACTGTGAGGGTGACTGAGCACAGGAATAGGCTGCCTGGGGAGGTTGCGAAGTCTCCATCCTTGGAGATACTAAAAAACTGCCTAGACATGATCCTGGACGACTGGCTCTAGGTGACCCCGTGTGAGCAGACTTCCAGAGGTCCCTTCTAACCTCAACCATTTTGTGATTGTGTTCTAAGCTAACAAACCCAGAAATGGTCCAAGCACATTAAATAAGGTCCTGGAGAAGACAAAGAAAGTCATCTCTGCGATCTGTTTCTGGACAAAGAACAGAGGATGCCTGTGGAGACTGCGTGGGCTCTGCAAACTCAACCTTCCTTTTCCCCCTTCAATGAAAGTGTCTCCAATGCTATAGGGAATTAACGGCTCCTTTAGCAAGATTATTAGTTCTTTTTATAGTTCTGCCTTGCCTCCTTTTCCTAATGAATCTATCCATGCATAAAGTATTCAAATTACCCTAAGTCAATCTGTTTTGCATGGGAATAAATCTCTACACTGGTTGCAGTGTCACTAGGCAATGGAAATTAAAGCACAAAAATGCTGTCTAAAACCCAAGAAGGGAAGTTATTAACTCCAATGTGCTGCTGTTCCTCTGCAACAGAGGAAAGCAGGGAGAGTCTAGTGATACTTGCTCTCAGTGGGAGAAGTGCCTTCTCCAGTAGACTATCTCTTGATATAACTTCAAGATCATCAACTGTACAGGTTAAAAACAGATTACAACACTCTAAGAAATGTTGATTTCTTCATACTTGGTTTTTTTTCAGGTTTTTCTTGTCTCTTTTTTCATCATGGTAGAGACAAACATTTCCTCCAAATGACAGTTCAGATTCTCCTGTAATTGCACAACTGAATGGGGACTTAAAGAAAACGCAAAGCTGTAGAACATTGCCTTCTTCAGCTGATAACAAAATATTTTCCCAATTTTCAATTATTTCCAGTTTTTAAATGGAAGTAATTATATTTTCTAGAGATAGGAATACAAAATCTGAAAGAACTACAAGGTTCTTCCAATCAAGGAAACTGAGATGCAATGATTCGGTTATTACCAGTAAGAAACAATGTCAGCATTTGCAAAAGATTTTTCTGCAAAGTTTAGAGCACTTTGTAGTGAGTTTTACTAAAACAAAAGGCAAGTAGGATATAAATTACACTTTGATAAAATTTTCAAGCTGTTATAAAAAAGGGATGGGATGATGACGTTTACTTACTATCAACATGAGAGCTTTAGCATATCTGAAATTTTTGAAAGTTAATATAAAGTATTTCTTGTTTTTCACGAACAAACCTATTTTATTCAATAGTGACTCTGCAAGCAACCTTGTGTATGCGTGTGCATATTTACATCCAGTTAAAAAAAGCAGCATTAGTACATGTACATGCATATACACACACACACACACAGAAATTACTTGTTTCTTCAACAGATGTAAAATGTGCTTGTATATGTATAAACACTCATTAGGCTAAAATAAAGGGTTTCATATTAGGACTTGAAACTGGATTGGGCTGATACTTCGGTGACTCAAGCAAAATGACATTTCATAACACTTTCAACATACACATTCAGTTATCTCCAACAGCTGTATTGACTTTTTTTTATGTTACAGACCATACTGAATACAATACAAAGCAAGACTGGCTCATAAACATAACTATGATTACTCTAGCATGGAACTAGCAAAACTATTCACTTGTATTGTGGGATGGGGGAAACAAAAGGCAGTAGCAGTAACCTAAAAGTATTTAAAATTAAACAAAAAATGATTGCCAAGAGGCTCAGGTGTACACTGAAGAAGCACATAACACTGTGTCCAGTTTTGGGCCCCCTACCACAAGAGGGACATTGAGGTGCTGGAGCGGGTCCAGAGAAGGGCAACGAAGCTGGTGAGGGGTCTGGAGCACAAGTCTTACGAAGAGAGGCTGAGGGAGCTGGGGTTGTTCAGTCTGGGGAAGAGGAGACTGAGGGGAGACCTTATTGTTCTGTACAAGTACCTGAAAGGAGGCTGTAGAGAGACGGGGGTCGGTCTTTTCTCCCAAGTCACAGATGATAGGACAAGGGGTAATGGCTTCAAGTTGCGCCAGGGGAAGTTCAGGTTGGATATTAGGAAACATTTCTTTACTGAAAGGGTTATCAGGCATTGGAATGGGCTGCCCAGGGAGGTGGTGGAGTCACCATCCCTGGAGGTATTTAAGAAACGTGTAGACATGGTTCTTCAGGGCATGCTCTAGTGTCCAAGATTACTGGTTTGTGGTGGGGTGCTGTGTGGGTGGGTGATGGTTTTTGGTTTGGTTGTTGTTGTTGTGTGTTCAGGTGGTGGGTGGTGGTTTTCTTTGTGGTGGTTTTTTTTTTTTTTTTTTTTTTTTTTTTTTTTTTTTTTTTTTACTGTTGGTTGGACTCGATGATCTCTGAGGTCCCTTCCAACCACTACGATTCTGATTCTGATAAAAATTACTAGAAAATATAATAGGTCCTGTACCTATAAACCATGCCTTCTGGGTAACCGATCTACCTACGCAGATGAAAACTTTGTTTCTTACTTTAATGTCAGAAGTCCATCTCTTTTAGAAGAAGGGCATTCAAGAAGCATCCACAATGCTCTTACTACAGACATTATAATCAATCTCTGAAATGAACACATGAACTTAAGAGTGATCTCTCAATCAGCTGAATGCACCTTTTCTTGTAGCAGTAAAACATAGAGCAATGAAGGGTTAAAATGGAAAAAAGCACGTATTTTAATATCATAAAATAATCTTCATCTTCTAGCTAACTGGATCAAATTCAAATGAAGTCAATATACAATTAGATGCTGAGAAATCAAATCAGTAGTTCCTTTTAAGTATATATAATAGTGGAATGTAATCTTGACCATGCAAACTTTACACCTTCACTGGAAGAAATAGAGGGGCTTTGTTACAATAACAATTATTTGCTCAAGTCTTCTTGCACTCACTATAGTAGCTGGATGGGAATAAATAACATCTACAACATACAAGGTATTTGTAGAGGTGGTTTTGATACATACACATCATTCACCACATACTATGAATCTAATGATGTAAAAAAAAAAAACAAAATAAGTTCAATAAATATATGCCATTAAGTAAACCAAAAAAATATCAAAATATAAACAGTTCTTTTTAGACAACTTATTTTAATTTTATGGAATTTGACAATTTTAGCCGTAAGACATTCTCCCTTATATTCTGTATGTATAAAGCATTAGAAATTACAATCAATTAAAAACACACTGTTAGGAGAGAGGAAAATATTTTGCAAAAACCTATACTCTGCAAAATGTATTTTTACTTTCCTTAATGCTCCTTCATTAGTTCTGTTATTAAAAGAGAAGTCTCAATAGCTGCAACAGATTTATTAACTCAGTAGCTTGTTATCAACATAAAACTCAGTTATATTAGGAGAAAAATAAATGATATTTTGCAGAACTGCAATACTAAGATTAAGTGACTTTTCCATTACACTTTCTTCTTATCCACTCTTCCAGGTAGTAACTTTGTGCTCTCCTAATTATAAGCCTTACTTTTTATAAGCAATCAATGCTAGTAATAATATAGATGTCATGCAACTGAATGGCCTAGTCATGAGACCGAGATATCTGATAATAGGAAAAGACAGAGTCTACAAAACCATACCTCAAAGGTACTTGATTGGAATTTGTATTATCCTCTAACAACCACAAAAAGAGTTCTCTCTTTGACATGCCTTATATTAAAATTGTATTATAAAACGCTACCTTGGGCTCAGTACCTTAGTTGACTAGTTCTCCAGGAATTTTCCAGTCAGTTAAAGCATTAAAAGTGTTTCTTTGTGCCTTAATTACAGCATTCAACTCAAACAGTAGCCTGATTTTGGAATCTTATTTCCCTGCAGACTTTCCTAGAGTGCTCATCAGGACAGTATCTAAGTTCCTCACAAATCTAAATAACTCCAACACCCCCTTGATTTGCATTAAAAAAACAGAAACAACAAACCCACAAAATCCCCACAAAATCCACAACAAGCATGACTGGTGAATATAACTACTTTTTGTCCTTTTTTTAAAACAAAGTTTGAAACATCTATCTATACGCAGAAGGCAAAGCATCTAAATGTTGTAGAAAAATGGGGTAAAAAGAATACTAGGTTTTTCAGTAATAAATACTACCAGAACTATTTTGCCTTCTTCAAAGACTGTAGTTACAGGACCCTCATACCTGAACAAGGCATTGTTCTTAGTTATGGCATTGTTCTTAGAATGTCTTAGTTAATAAACACTATGTTAATCCCATTAATAAGAGCTTAAACTAGTGCCAAAATGCTGACTCTGGAAGAGGGGTAGTGTACAGCACTGGGTGCTCAGCTAGTAACTGTGGTGCTGGAGCACATGCTGGAAGGCATGAGCCCCAGTGAGAACTCCAAAATGTTTCTTTATTTAAAAAGCTCACACCATTAACTTTCACGACCACTACTTTTCTTCTTTCCCCCTCCCCCCACCCTGACCTCTTTTTTCCCTCCTGAGTAACCACTTCAAGGTGAAAGAACTAACCTTCCCATAGCCAACAATAATAAAAGGTGTTTAATGCTGAGAGAAAGAAGGTACCACAGAATGGCAGGGGTCGAAGAAGGTACCACAGAATGGTAGGGGTTGAAGAAGGTACCACAGATTGGTAGGGGTTGGAAGGGACCTCTGGAGATCCACCTAGTCCAACCGCCCCAAAGCAGGGCCACCCAGAGCAGTTTGAGCAGGAACACATCCAGGCAGGCTTTGAGTATCTCCAGAGAAGGAGACTCCACAACTTCTCTGGGTAGCCTGTTCCAGGGCTCTGGCACCTTCAAAGTAGTTTTTCCTCATGTTCACACAGAGTTTCCCGAGTTCCAGTTTGTGCCTGTAGCCCTCGTCCTGTCACTATCAAATTGGAATTAATAGAACATAAGGCAGAAGCAGAACGGATGGAGCATAAGACAGCAGGGAAGGCCATCAGTCTCCAGCACCTCTTGAACGCTACAGCTGAACACTGTTCTCTGTATCGCCTGGCCTGCACCTGTGGCATTATTAGAGAACACCAACTGAGAAATAAACTAGTCAAGGAAATCTAAGAACTTCAAAACCGTTGTTGGTGTCTAGAACAAAATCCTTTTGAGAAACAGCACCTTGCGAGAAAATGGCTCTTCTAACCTCAATTCTGTTAAGATTCACTCCATCTCTGTGAGATTTGATTTCAAACTGATCTTTCAAAATGTGTGGCCTAGGTAAAAAAAAAAATAGCAATGAGGTAAAAATCAGTTATGGGAGAAACGCAGCCAAAATAACACCTCAGAAAGCACTCTCTGAAATAGACAGAACTTTCCCAAATACCTTTATTGCAAATAGATGAAACAAGTGAAGAAAAGTGTTTTCTAACTGGGTTAAGGGAAACCGTGCAGTTAATATGGTTTCTTTTAATCCTTCAATATTTTAAACACTCTTATTTCAACCTCAGCAGGCACCTTACACATACCTGGCACAAAATGTGAACTAGACCCTTTACAATCATCACAGTGGGTCATTCTACATTTATCGGGATATAATATTTTTGTAACCAAAAGTGAGAAAAGATCAAGTGATACAACATCCCTCTTCTCAGCTTTTTTTTTCCTAAACAGAATCTCACATTCTTGACAATCAAACTTAAATGACAGCTAAAATGGTTATTTTAGCATCTATTTCAAAGACAACATAGATATTTCAAGCAAATCATGTAGCTGTGAGGTCAAATTCTGCAAACCCTGTTTTAGTTTGGTTTGGGTCCAACCCCAGACTTTCATGTGAAAGCTGAGTGATAACCTGAGCACATACACAGTGTATGTTGTTATGATGGAGAAAAAGAAACTTACCCTTAGGCCAAAGAAATAGCAGGGTTTGGGGAGGATGGGTTGTTTGGTTGGTTTTGAGTTGTTTTTTTTAAAGCCCTTGCAACCAGACAGCACATATAAACAGCCCAAACACTTTAATTATAAATGCATCATGTGTTGATCTTATAATAATTTTAAAAATATGTTCTTGACCTGGTTAGTGGGATGTTTACCAATATATTGATACATAAGAAAAGATGTTGAAGAGTAAGAAAAAGTGTTAGAAGAAATAAGGGGGAAGAAAAAAAAAAAAAAGTCTGTGTAGCTATTAAGAAGACTTCCAGGATAGGAAGAAAAGGTATTAAGGGGAACTGTAAGACTTAAAAAGACATCTCTCAAGACTGAATGGTTCCTCCTCAGAAAAAAGCACAAACACACGCGAGGATCCCGAGTTATCTGCAGCATTCAGGAGTGCCAAAATTATCATCATAACATAGTAAGCCTTAAAGTAAGATAGATTTGTGTGTAGGTATGTATTCTCTTTGAAAAGATTTCCTTCAAAAGTTTTAGTTGTTTAGATAACACCCAGTACCTTCATCTTAAGAAGGTTCCCAGACCAGCCTATGTGCACAGTTTTTCTCATTAAGAAGATATGTGGATGTTTGGATTCTTTTTACCTTGCTAAATAAAAGTCGCTAATATCCAGAAGCACTGTAGTACAGAGACAGGGCTAAAATACAGAGAGCTAAAGGATTTAAGTCCTGACACAAAGAGGTTTCACTCAGATTAAAAGGGAACAAAGACACATCTAATCTTACTGCTGCCACTCAGACCGAGCTTGCTGGTCTGAGTTAATTGTAGCCTTTGAGTCCTATGAAAATGCAGAACTACAGTAGAAAACCCATTTATTTATGTTCTATGTGCTATACATTAAAATGCTTTAAAAATGAATAATGTGAGAAGTTTTACTGTTAAATGGCATGTGTCATGACATTTACCAGCTCAGTGCAATCCAGCTGTGACCACAGTCAATACAGTATGAGAACACAATGTAAGTCCTACTTTTGCAACCAAAATCTAGAAAGCTATCTGTATCACAATTCCATTAAGCAAATAAATACTTATCCTATTTAGAGCTGAAGAAAATCTAATAAAGTTCAGTATTTATAGAATAAAGATGGATTTGTAAACCCTATTTTCAACTAATCTATTTAAAAGAAATTTTACTGTTGCTTATTCCAGGACTTAAAGATTGGGGAAAAAAAAAAAAAAAAAAAGAAAAAAAGGAGAACTGCCACAATAAGCCAAGATTCCCCAAACCTTTAAATGATCTGTTTAATATTTTAATTTGACTTTGCTTTCTTTGTTAATAGTACCGCTTGGGATATGCATTGAAAGCTCTTCCACAAGAATTGCAGCGCAAAAGCCTTAGTTTGAGACAACACATGCCTGCCTCAGGGGTTACAAGACAAATCAATCTATTTTTCTCCTTTCCTCCAAGGGTAATTGGCCTTTAAAATTACAGAGGAAAAAAGGCCTTCATGTCAGCACAATGCAGGCACATATACAGCCATTTTCCATTTCTTTTTCAGTTTGAATTCTCAGCTGAGAACTAAACTTATAAAGGTGGGAAAATAAAAAGAAGATGAAGAGGAACGATTGCATCAGTTCAAATCCTCTCCAGTAACAAGCAGCACTGTGACCAGCATTGGAGTCTGAAATTTAGGGAAACCTGCTATGAATAGCTGTCATTTTCCTAGTTAGTATTTTTTTGTTCTTGTTCGTGATAGAATTTACTTAAATTTTTGTGACAGCCTGTACCACCAGCATTCATGGAGATGTGTCAAAGAATTTAGTTAAACTGAGAAATTATAATTATTGCTTCATTTCTCATACAATCTCACAAAATAATGCTGATTTTTACTTCATCCTTATGAAATTGTCTTTTTCAAGCAGCAATTGTGGCTATGAGTATCCCTACAATCCTTATGCTGTGCTACACACACACTCGCATATAAACTCAGAGTTTCAGACTTTGAATACTGTTAAATCGTATACAATAAATTTAAACTGGGCTAATACATTGTTTCAAAGTGAAACTCAGAGGATAGTCTCCATGTTTTTGTGATTCCTATTAAATGTGATTTATGATACATTACTCATCATACCTCCAGTAAGAAATTCTCATGCAAAAATATTTTCCAAGGCATTAAGATGACCAATTAGATAAACTAACAACTGATACACAAAACCAACAACGATGATGAAGTTGGAAAAAGTCAAAACTACTTAGTCTTTTAAAAGAGAAGTAAAATTCCCTTGAAACAGACTACTGAAAGTGCACCACTAAACCTTTAATGTGAACTTGCTCACTGGGAGCGTGTATACAGGTGTAAAGCAATTATTAGGTTTGATATCTGAATGAACTCAGGTTCCCATTAGAGCTTGAATGCTTCAATGACCCTATTATTTTCCTTCCAATGCTCCCAGACCTGATCAACTTAATTATTCTGACTAGTGAAACATTTAGGACATGAAGGTATGATTTGTTTTAAACCAAATGAGACAACTGAATACTTCATAAAATAACACAAAAAAAGAACAAGATACGTGATGTGTCAAATCCTGGAAGAAGGTCAGGTCTAAGTAACAGTAACAAAGAAAGAGAGAGACCCACTGCAATAAAACTACATTTATTCAGATATTTTCCCTTGAACTTCTAATTTGTAGCCTTTACTGTATCTCATGTACAGTGCAAAGGGTATATCTTATGAATCTGAAGGGCAAAACGCATTTCAGGGAGTAACCAAATTAGATCTGCTTTAGTTAAGAAAAAACCTAAACCTCGAAACACAGAGAACGTGTCTCTCCTTTCATGACTACACACACACTTTCAGCAGTTGTCCAAAAGTAAAATCAGATCCTATAAATAAAAATATTTCACAACAGTCAGGAGAGATTTGCTGATGTAAAAGATGTGTTTCCGTATTTGAGCTGTTACTATTTTACTGTTAAGGAAAAGTGTGTGACATAGCAAAAAAACGTATTCATATTTTGAACAGATTTGGTCTGATAGTAATAAACCATACTCTTAATAAATAATATAATTTAAAATGGCTTCCAAAATGTCCTATTCCCAGCTCCCCTATTAACACTACTGCTCTTACAATTTGTATTTGCTTTGAAAAGAGTTGACTGTAAGGTTATGAACAGGACAAAGAAATAAAGACAGTAATAGGTTCTGAACCTCAAGTATACAAGCAGCCATAAAGCTAGCATCTTCTCATCCGAATGCATTTGTCCTTAAAAAGAATCAAACTGACATCCAAGTGGTCCCCTTGCCCCTTGCCTCCTTTCACTAATGATATGTAATGGCTGCTGAGCCTGCAATAAACGTGTTTATGTCCAGCTAGATTGCCATCATTTTACCATCTAATCTGATACTTTTAAGAAAGAAGTAAGTCGCGGGAGACCAGCACCAGCTTGTGCTGAAGGCATTTCTTGACATCAGCCTTCACTTCGCACTTCAATTGGAAGTATTCGATTTGACAAAACATACAGAAAGTCAAGAGAGAAAGCTCTTCACCTCTTCTCCAAAAATGCCTGATAGAAGTCAATACCAATTCCTTTACAAAGTTACAATCAAAACCTGCCAGATGAAAGTCAAAGGAGAAGCTTTCTAGCTATTCCTTGCAATATTTTATTAAAGAACGGCGTAAGAATGTGTTTGCCTCACTAGGATCACCCCCACCTCCACTTCTCATTTTTATCAGTTAACGGTTTAAATACTGGAAGTTACATCTCTCATGCATAGATGTTTTAGTCTTTGTATAGAACATGAAAGTAATGAACTCAAAGACAGGGAAAAAAGACAAAGCTTTCTTTTCTGTAAAGGAATATTTTCGGAAAAGAAGTTGGATAACACTCTTGAAAAGCACATATTTCCTGCTGTTTCATGTAAACTGGCTACCATAGCTTTTCTCCCTACCCAGACAATTGACAGCCCTTGTCAAAAGCAAACAATTTTCCTTGTAGCCTGCAAAAATCTGTCTTCTGCATTTTTTATGCATCAGAAACAAATTCTCTTTACATAGATATAAAAAAATAACTCTGCAATAACTTGTCCTCTACATGTAAAATGAAATATTTTAAATAATACAATAAAGGCAGACGATCCATAATTATTTCTTGATTAAATAAAATATCAGCATTTTTTATTCATGGCTAGGTTAACATTTACAATTCAGCATTTTGCAATATTTAAGTGGAATTGAATATGCTATGAGAAAACTTAAAACTACATCACTCTTGTATGACCGGCTGGCACAGACTGTAGTCTTCTGTGCCCGTCTGCACCTTCATCCTATAACATTACAGAACAGCTCCGGCCTGAGCCTGGCAGGATGATCTCATCACTACCTGTTACTTCTCTACAACCCCCCAACAGAGAATAACAAGATACTGCATGCGACTTTTACTATAAATTACTTGCAATGAAGGCACACGCAGCTTACGTGAATGTGAAACTGTTGCTTATTAAAAGAATTCATACAAGAAAGTCATTTCGACTATACACGACAGACTCTGAGGCAAAATAGGAATTTAGAAGTTGAATTTCTTTCTTGGCTCAGCACAGAAGACTCCTTCATGATTCAACATGAGACCTCGGTGCTCACATAAGGCAGAATTTGACCCCTTATATTCATATAGAGAATAAAAGTATAGAAGCAGTTGATGCTGTAAGAGGGCAACAGGTTTTCATTAAAGAGCTCAAAATAGCTTTTATTTATTAATACTTGTATCTGAGGAGTGTCATTGTCGAAGGCTTCCTGTGCTGCTTCAGTAACAACTCCCTCAGATCAGTGGCACCCAAAAATCAACACCACATTACTCCATAATCCTCATCTACTTTGTGTGCAAAATCTGCCAATGGATCCCGTCCCCATCAATAGAGCTCCTCCTGACAGAACAGCGAGGACCTCAAGGGAAGAAGGGCAGGGGCAGGGTGTGATCACAGCACACGTGTCTCTTCCTCAGCTGGTTCCTAAAGAACCTGCCAGTGTTTAAGGACTGCCGTAACAGCCCTTTTGCAAGGACTAAGAGGACAATACTGCGTAGGTGTACGATTATGGTCTGCTTTTTAAAAACAGGTTTAAAAACTCTAGGGCTTTTTAAAACCATACACCAAAATATTACTTCTTAGTGAGTCTGACTACCTAAATGAACCCCAATTTAAAAAAAATAACTGCAATGATATAAATATGGACACAACTGCTCCAGAAGCATGTGATAACTTCCTTCTGAGGTCAAGCTTTTCTACCTTTCCCAGAGGCGTAACTACAAACCCTTCCTTTACTAAACAAAGAGCTGTGACAGTGCTGAGAGCCTGTATCATGCATTATGAAGAAGGCCCTAAATAAACCTTATCTGTCTTTCTATATATCAAAGACCAGGTCTGGCTTGATAGACACTACAGAACACATCCTGTTAGCAACAAGAATATGTAGCGAGTTCTCAATTAAAGTCCCAGAAGTTTTAAATAACAATGTCACTTCACTTTAAAAGAAAAATAAACAATACAGAGCTAAAAAAAAGTTAAGCTCTTCTAAGTGACTGAAATTTCTTCAGCCCCCTATTTCTACCAAAAATGTTCTTGAAGTCACCAATTAACAGATGATACCTTATTATAACCCACAAGTGTTGCACTCTCTGGACAAATGTCAAAGTGGAAAACTAATTGGCATCTTTCAACCTCTCAATACCAGAGCTAAAAACTTTCATGAAATTATTTACCATTTAACAAATGGAGCTCCAGAGCAGCCAATGCCAAAGTTAACATTGATTTTGTCCAGTAGTGATACAATCTTAATATTGCTTACACATTTTTTTAAAATATTTTGTTAAATGTTTCTATGTTGTCCTTTAAGCACTTTTAGTTGAAATTAACTTACACTACAATTCAAAGCTAGGTAACAGATGAGTTAAAGAAGAAGTATTTTTCCATGAGTTTTTAATGATTATTTTGATTCAAAAATAACTATATCCAAATGCTTCTTTTAAATAACATACTCATCCAAAAAGTTTCTGGTGGTAGTCTGTAGTCTTTTCTCCTGGAGATATTATAGAAATATAAAAACAATTACTCTCTGCCCCTTTTAGTGTTAAGCAAGTTTATCTAATTACTTAATTAAGATAATATAAAAAAAAATCATTGATCCTTTTAGTTACACCCTCCTGTGCCCTTTTTCAATCTGATCACTCTTTTCTGTTGTATATCAAAGAGAGTCTGAACAAAGTATGTGAAAGATTGCTTTGTGATACTGTATAAAGGCTAGAAGCCTTTTGCCAGGGCTCAATCTCTTCACATACTCCTCAGGACTCCTTTCCTGCTGCTGCTTTTAATAAATACCTCTTTTCTGCATTTCTTTGTTGACATTTTGCATTCTGTTTTGTGAGCAAATCTCTTCTGTAAAACTTCAAACTTAACAGCATTTTCCTACACATAAAATAGTACATAAACCTTAGTTTTTGTGAATTTTATTTTTATCTACTTAAAATTAGAGATCATAAGGACTTTTCTGCAGTATATGCACACAACACAAGAAGCCCGTAACAAAACAACAAAACCAGTAGTTCTATGACTAGCACAAACAACAGAGAAAAGGAGCTTCAAAACTGTGGTGCTTTATAAGGAACATATTTTTTCAAGCTGTTCTACATCAAGTTCCCCCCAAATTTAGTGGGCCACTCATAGCATCCCAACTCGGCTTTTTTAAAAAAAATAATCATAAGAACAACGGATTCAACGCTCCTTTGGGAGTCGGAATTAATGAAGTCCTTGGAGTTCAGGACACCTTTCACGGACACCTACCTGTTTGCTGACACCTGCCATGCAGCCTGGCTTCTCTGCAGCTTTCTTGCCCTTCTGGCTCACTGAAGAACTCTAGCTATACTGTGGTGGAAAACCACGCTTCTCCAGCTCCACTGAGCAGTGAGAACTGCTGCTCTACACTTTTAAATCTCACTTGGTTACTGCATTGTTTCTGAAAGTTAAACTATTTCATATCAATTGCTCACAATCCTCCTGCGTTCTCTGACCTCTTTGTCAGTTATTAATTTCCTTAATACATTATCAGTTATTCTTCCCTGACATACTAAACTTACACTATGTTACATTCTCTTTAAGATAACACTGATACCATACTCCAACTTCTTCACTGATAATTGAAAATGAGCTGCATATATAACTACGAAGAGGGGGACTGAGAACTACTGAGCAGGAACAGAAAATCATCTGTACCTTCTCAACTCTTGCACAAGACAGAGACCACAAATTCTAGGCAACAAAGACAACCATAAGGAATCCTGTAATTCACGTTTTTGTTTAGCAAATAAACAGTCACTAGATGCCTTTGTCATTTATTTATGCTTCTATCAGCAAGAATCTGAAGCACAACATACAACAAAGGACTGGTTACATTCCCCCACCTGATCACATTACAGGAGAACATCATTTCCCATGCCTGTACTTTCTTTGTTCCAGCAGTGATGAAGACAGAAAGAAAAAACAAGAGAAAAAAGAAAAAAAAAAAAAAGTATCTCAAATGCCTTCCCTTACTTCATCAGTACGCATGACAAGGTAAGTCTCATTTCTCTTAGTTTGTTTCAACCTCCTCCCCCATCCTCAGCCTTTGTTATCACAGAACATACACTACAACTAGCACACAGTCTTCAAATCTTTTTGGAATCCTCCATGAACTTCCTCCCCACACTGAAGCCACTCTACTCATACACCTAGTTTTGCTTGAATTTGTAGGTCAATCAGCTTCATTTTTTCCAGCTTCTCCCTCTCAGCATTTTCAGAATGTGGCTATATAGCTCTTCCAAAAATTTTGATTGGTATCCATAAGATGAGGTAAGTATCCCACCATTCCCCATGCCACTCCGTATCTTTAAAAAAAAAGAGACAGTCCCTCAGTCTTGTTAATCTGTGCTGATGCAGTGGGACCAGAACAGCCCTTACTCAGCTCATGTAAAGCTTGAAGAAATACATTCACAGTCACTGAGGCTGGATGGGAAGCAGTAGTGACACCTTACACAAAAATACTCAGGAAGATTTTGGAATTTAAATTCTGCTCTTGACCCTTCTCCAGACTGAAGCGACAGAAGGGAAGGACAGGGCAAGGGTAGCTTGGCTGTCTATGAGGTAGCAAAAGAGGCTCAAACAGGTCACTGCTGAGAGTGCAGAAAAATGAGCAAGTCATTCAGGGACAAATCTTAGCCTCAAGCATCTTCTGAATGCAGAGGACTTGATTTGCTAATAAGGATGAGGGCTGTTGGGTCATCTTTTTCACTGTCACATGGAAGAGACTTTAGAATCCCATGTCTCCTCTTCTATGCTTTCCAGCCTTGAAAATGTTTTGTGCCACAAAATTAACTTACTTTCCAGCCTTTTTTTCCCTTCTAGAAATCTAGTTTACAGTGCCACTCCAAAACTAGTTTTACCATACAAACAGGGAAATTACAAACTTAGGTGGAAGAAAAGAAATTCAGGAGCCTCTGTCTGGGGCAGTAGAGAAAAGGAACTTAAACAGATTTTGCTGCCAGATAAAATGTTTAGGAAAATACATCCTTAATGCCACTAAAATAACAATCCATCAGATATTTTTTGCCCAAAGCTGTCAACGTCCTTTAGAATTACGTTTTGCTGTATGTAAACAGTTTTAACTACAAGCTCCTTCAATTTCATCTTAGGGAATATTTTTTCATGGTTGAGCTAGTTTCATCTTTACAAATAACCAAGTCAGTGTGTTAAGGGTTTACACCTATTTGTGTTTCACTAGCACTGTGGCCTTTTGACTACCACCCACTTCTTGTATTTTCTTACAATTCCTAAAGCCAATTCTGCTTTTAAAGCCAAAGCAATGAAAGCCATGAACAGCTTATCCATTGTCCACCAAGAGCAGAGTGAATCAGATTTCAAAGCACACAATACAAAGTCTGTTTTGTTGAATTAAACTTTTGATCAAAGAACATGTAACCTTTTTCGTTTGTATTCTCTTTAACTAGACGTTTTAGACAGCATTTTCTACAAAACAGGACTGAGACTTTGCTGAACATTGATGATAATTCTTGTCGATGTCTAAGTACTTCTCCTGCACTACATATGCAAGAAAACAATGATATAAACTTAAAGAACAAATCATATTTTTGAGGCTCTTGGACCACTTTACCAGCTGTTTATGATGAATGAAAAAAATCCATTAGCAAACTGACCCCATTTTCCAGCCTAATATTTCAAAAGAAAATAGCAAGAAAATCAATAGTAAATAAAAAACAGACTGCAATTCAGTTTAACAACCTGACTCGCAAGTTACCTAGGCTTTAGACACAGAAAGCTGTCTCTATAGACTTTTTTTTTTTTTAAGGATAGGAAGTTTTGAAAATATTTTTTTAATTCTATGAAATTTATATCTGTGATTTTGGAATACCCTCTTCAGCAATAACGGAAAACCAAACTATAAATGAAAAAATTTCAAAAGCTTTAATACACAATTTGTTGGAGAGATTTTTTTCATAAAGTATGCAAATCTTACCACATATTCCAAGTGTTTTACTAACTGCAGTTTAAGGCAAATAATTATTTCATTAAACAGCATGCTTGCAAAGGGCTGAAAATGGTATCTATAATACAGAAGGGAAAAAAACAAGGAAGAGAAATACTCCGAAGTATGCAAAGTATTTTCATATCCCTTTTGTAAATTTGTGACAAGAATGCATTTAAATACTCCTTCAACAACAAAGATGCATGAACAGTAAAAAAGAGTCAAAAGTGCTAACTGCAATTTGATTTATTGTGTTTGCTTTGAGTTATAGTTGAAAAACAAGCCATATGTACTTCAAGTCCAGCTCAGCGTGAGACAGCCATAATGTCTGGAAAGTCCAGTGGGAAAGATTAGTAAATGTCACAATACCTTCAGGGCACAGTAGATCCTTAAAATAGGTAATGATTCAAGAGTTTAAACACTAAAAGTACAGCAGGGTGCCTTGAAAAAAAAAAAATCTGCATCAGCCTGAAAGGCCTACTAACTTAAGCTTAATGACGAGCAAACTGAACGGTCACTATGCATTGCCATCAGTGTATGTTCCGGTACAGCTGTTTGATGTGACTGATACAATCATTTAACAGTCCAGTAAAAGAACTATTAAAACAGTTCAAGTCACCCCAGTGCCTCTTAAAAAAAGGCATCTGCTTTTCTTCTACATTATCACACACATATGATGACAAGACTGTTCACAGAACGGACTTTCAGAACATCAAATGAAAAGTGCTTTATATGCTCCACAGTAAGTTTATATGTTTATGTATGTGTACATAAACATATTTCATCACTTAGAGAAACAACAGATTATGCCTTTTAACACGCAAAGTCTCACTAGAAGAAGTGATACAGGAGTTAATCTAAATAGCTCATATCCAAGACTTCCTGTACAATGTCTGCAAATCAATAAGCTTTATAATAATCCAATAAAAATCGTTATCGTCTATATTAATGTTCACATACAGTCCTTTGAATATTGAGTAGCATACGAAAACAATTATGATTTTGCAGTTTAAAGACACTATGAACAAGTTACTGTCAAACCAGTTGTAAATTTTAATTCTTCTTTAAAAATGCTCTCATAGTAGGGCATTTCCAAAATGTTTGCCAATTGAAATCTGAATAAAATATACAGGTCTAAAAATGTTCTCCAAAAATCCTAAAAATAATACCAAAATGAAGTTCTGATAAACTGACCAAATACAGAATCAAAACCTTCTCCTTTAAACGCTGAAATGGAATATTGAACAATGTTCAACACTTTTCCTAAAACATTTTTGAAGCAGAGAAGTCAACTTCAGGTTGACTTAAAACCTAAAGTTAATTTTAGGTTTAGGGCAACTGTAAGAGTAACCATGTGGTACTGTGACTTACCAACCCTGCATGCAAACAAATGAACAAAATTAAACAAAAAAGATGAAAGTTATTAAAAAAAAATTAAAGGATAGATTATCCACCTCTGACAGGTAGCATGAAGAATGCTTAAACATACCCTATTCAGAAATACACAGCAAAGACACACCAAGTAACAGCGATAGGTTTAAGACACAGGGAAAAAAAGGTGTGATTATGCAGTAGGATACAGGAAGTTGTTATAAATAAGCAGTCATCCTTCCAAATGTTAAAATCTTACCTAAATTAATGAAACAAGGAAGCATGACTTTTGCATCATGCACACAGGAAAACACCAAACAATTTATAGAGACAAACCAAACCCTGATAAGAAACAGTAATGTTATTTCCATTACCATTGTCACTGCGGCACATGGGTAAGGGAAAGAGCATAGGTTTTTCGACATACACACCCCCAAACATGATAGATGGCTAGTAAAATTATTTCCTACACATCTAAGTGGTGCTGAAAATCTCAGTAAGTGTCTCCAAAAAAAATCCAAGGTCAAATACAGAGTCATTATTTAAACAAACCACTTAGCCCTGGATATTCTGGGTCTAATCCTAGTAGTTTAGCCATTAGCCAACAGTTAAACTGTCTTTCCTTCTTTCATTCTGAAAATGGCCTAATGATCCAGTCTGGTTTATGCAATTAACAATCTCCCCACCTGTAACTGACAACTGATGTAACTAAACATTAATTCTTATCCTACAAAATTTATATTTAATCTGTAATACTAATATTGACCACACTCAGATAATACACTAAAATCATTGATTCTTACGTCTCCAATCCTCCACCTTTGCAAAATGTACTTTTTGTACAAAACTCCAAATTAATTCGTATCACGCAGCCTCTGTATTTCTTCCTTATGAAAGGAATAAAATTCAGTTTCTTCATGTTTTGCCTTGCTTTTTCTTTCAGATGACCTATAAGATGCCTGACTGTTCACATGAACTACAAAGAGGTTGAAAGAGTTGGGCTTGTTTGCTCTTAGGAGGAGCTGAGGGGGGATCTAACAGGAACCTTCAGCTGCCTGAAGGTGAATCACAAAACCCGAGTCAAATGCTTCTCGGTCACAGCAGAAGGTAAACCAAGAGACAGCAGTGCAAACCTCCAGCTTATATGTTAGGGAAAAAACTTCTGCACTAGGAATGCAGGGCAGCACTAGAATAGGTTGCCCAGGAGGGTTATGCAGGTTTTCAGGACTCGGTTTGACAAGTCAGAGCTGACTCCATCTAGTGTGGTGCTAATCCTGCTTCAAGCAGGAGGATATACTAGATGATTTCCAAAAGCCCTTCCAAACATTTCTCACACCCTATCAACTCCTCGATTCTTGGCAAGCACGTATCAGGGATTCAGAAATAATAAGTATTAACACTAGTTATTTTTGGCTTGTCATTAGCATTCACATCCATACTCTTAGCAGTTCTAAATGCCAAGGCTTTGGTTTCAGTGCTATTTTTCAAATAGGAAAGGGTATTTTTGCCAATTTATCATTTCTAATCTGTTCAAAGCTTAAGCCAGAACTCTTCAGTGAGACTTCTTCATAAGCAACTGTACATAATGAAAATAAATTAACATCTATTATTTATTTTTGTTCTTAACATAGTTAACATATGCCCACAGGCTAAAGCTTATATTGAAAAAATAAACAAAATTTATAGATAGGGAAACTTCACTACTCTCTGAGGACTCAATGATAAGATACAGCAGAAATAGGACTCAGGCTAGCTGCCTGATAACTTCCTGATTGCACAAAAATACCAGTAACAGTTCAGAAATTAATAAATGTAAAATATTATTACTAGTGTTTTCATAACTACAACAGCCATAGTGAGGTCTGACTGAACCCATAGCACAGGCATTTAGGAAATGCTGCTATGGACACGGCAGGGGGGTTTGATGGTTTTGCCTATGTTCATTTCACAGTATTTTATAACCCTGCACCCATGGTGCATGTGCTGGCCATGTCCTAATTGTGGAGCAGGTGCATTCCTCAGCAAGGTACCCTACTCATTTTATCTGAGGTACCCAGCAGAGAATGTCAGGTCACTTCTGGCTTGTGTGTTTGGGTTTCCTTCCAAATTGCCTGGAGGAACACTACACATCAGGATGCAGATGCAGTGAACACATGGACCAAGGCTCTCGAATATGCCATCAAACATCTGTCCGTGCCACAGACACAGCCAAAGGGACTTCAAGCAGCTCTGCCATGGGGAGAACGGCCTCCCAGGATTATGCAAAAATAAATAAATAAAAAGTTCTTGAGATTGTCTCCCATGGTCTTAAAAGCCCAGAGAGGAAGTTGTGCAAGGATAATGAACGTATGCGCATGTGTGTGAAAGACTGAGAAAACTTAGTTATCTTTATTTGATTATGCCTAGATTTCTGATCTATTTCACCAAAGAAACACAATACTGACAGAATCTGCTCTGTAACAGCAAAGAATAAGAACATACCAAGAAGATAAGCAAGCTTTGACAAATCCTTGAGATGTAACTGAGATTTCTGAATGTTGTGTACCACAGGAGAAAAAAAGAAGTGTAACTAAGAAAAAAAGTCAGTATGGAAAACAGAAGGAAATGAAGAAGTCAAAAGAAACCAAGGCGGGGCAGGGGGAAACAGCACTGACTGCTTTGTGAAATACCAAGGGAAAATAGATTTCTGATACCTGTATGGGGGTTTGGTATGGTGGTGGTTTTTGGTCTCTTTTTCTTTTTTTTTTTTAACTTTTTGTGGCCTTACAGCGAAGACTGTATCTGTAAGGAGAGACGTGACTAACAGATGTCTCTCCAGTGTGCATGGTGTGAAAACATGAAGTAAAATCAATTTCGGCTTCACTTTATTCTAAACATGTGACATATGCTAAACTTATTTTTAAAAAGTACAGGGCAACTTCAAGGAAAAATTAAATTATTCGGTCTAAAACTGTTGTGATAATCTTTTCAATTCTGCTTTGAGTTGTGGTATAACTTCCACTCCCCACTGAAAACTGCATCTGCCAAGAAAGCCCTTGGTCAGGGTAGAATTATGGTCCAAACAGGACTGAAGAGAGGAATTACCAAAAGGCAAAATAATGTGCTGTCATCTTTTATGTCCACAAAGATTGAATATGCACGGGTGCTGAAGTCAAAACCCTAATGAGTCCTGTCTGGAATGGAAACAAAACCACCCCAAAGTGCATCAGATTCTCCTGCTCCCCCCCCCACAGTATCTGCCTGTGAGATTTTGTGCTCTTTGAAAGACATAATGGGAAAAAAGCCTCCAAACTAACAAAACATTATGAAAAAATTATTCTAGAAAGTATAAGTATTATTTTATGTAGAAAAACTATACATTACCAACAGGAAAGCAAACCAAAATACATAAACTAATTTCTGTGACGGTAAACCAGAGTGATTTCAGTCTTCTGACTAAATATTTTCCTGTAGCCTCTAGTAAATCTGTTTGTTATCCCAAACAGGATTAATTTCCACTACCATTAGATCTAGAATTTAAAATAATTATTCAGATTTAATTGCAACCACGCCTTTGTTTGTATTTCATGGCTTTTTGAAGCTGCATTTCAGAAACTAAAACATGATTTAGATTTTCAAAACTTGGGATCATTGAGGGCTGAATATTGTATCCTGAAGCTCAGCCTAAACACAGAGGGAAGGAAAAACAGGGCACATAATTTTATTTATTTTAAAAGGACAGACGGGGTGACATATGGGTTCAGAATACTGTAGAGACTCCAAGCCTAAAGCTATAAACACATACATAATATGTACTATATATGTCCATTTACGATACGTGCACCCTATGTGTACTAAGTATGCAAAAATATATGGGATAAATATATTGGATTTGGGAAAGCTGATGAGAAATGTGTCACACTAGGAAAAGCAAGGAAGAGAAATTATTAATGGGAAATAATATAGCTCAGGAAAACATTTTCATACAGCTTTAGGTAAGACATCAAACGGTGTGCAGCAGGACACACAAGTTAAATAAAGAAGAATTAAGGAAGCAGAGAATCGCACTACCTCCCATATTTTGTAAATATAAAGCCGTGCTACCAGTGGATGAACATAGTGTATTACCAAGAGCAGTCTGGCAGGTAACTACAAGAGAATATAAGGTGTGGGGACAGTGTGGCTCTATATTTACTGATACCTCAGATAAAAATACATAAAACATGAAACAGACTACAAAACACTCTTAAATTTTGCAGCTTAATTGATTTTTGTCTCAGAGGTCCTTGTGATTGAGGAGCGAAAATTTATCTATTTAATAAAAACACAGCCATTTACAGTAAGTACAATAATAGATAATAACCATAAACTGAAGCGCCAAAGTTAAGTTGCAGTTTCTTGTAAGGTAGTATTAGAATATGATAGCCCTGCCTTTAACTTTCCCTTAAAATAAAGTTGTCCGATTCACCAAGAAAACAATACTTATTTTATTCTACTGAATGTATTTTAACTTTTAAGATAGCATTATATGAAATCTATGCATATGAATACCTAACGTCTTTATTAGAACTTGTATGAAGAGATGTTCTAAACGCAGGTCACCCAAGCAGCAATCCTCATCCGAAAACATGTACATTTTTAACCCAGCTGAGGGGGAAAAAAAAAAAACTCAAAAGAAGGATTTATGAACTGAATTTATTTTTTATCTACCAGTCAGCCTAAGTTGAAACATGAACAACTGATTTAACACTGAAATGGTATTCAAATATTTGACTCCAATCCCCTATTGCTTCTAAATTCACTCAGAAGTCAAGATTATTAATTCTTCCTGACAGAAAATCAAGATTTAATGATCATCTGATAACCCTTAGGAATTACAAAGTAAACTCAGATGATAATTCAGACAAAATAAAATGATTTTACATAAATTAAAAAAACATCACGTAGAATGTCTGTTTAGGCATTTCTTCTGGGGCAGTAACTAATTTTTAAGAAAATACAGAAGAAAAAAAAGTATGTTTCAATACCTACCGAAAAAAGTTTACAAGCAAAGAGGGGACCTTTATTAGTATCTGTGGACTTTTTACCATTATATCCTCTACTTAAATAAAACAGACAAACAGAACCCCTCAAGCACACCTTTAAGAGCCTGTAACAGGAAAATGCATGAAAGAATTTTAACCCAATGACCTTGTTGCAATAATAGTACTCACTTTAAGACAATACCACTTTCAAGATCAAGCTGTCTACTCCAAGGCACACCAGGCCCAAAATTGTTCAAGTAATGTACTTTGTACAAGTTTATAGAGAAACTGATTACAACCTAGTAAAAATGATATGCTGTAAATGATTTTTAGGTAAATTTTTAGCTTTCAGGTCACGTCTGCAGGGAAGTAACATTAGAACTAACAGTGGTGTGAAAAATGGAGATGCAGAATCTGTACAGCTTGTGCATTGATTTTTTTTTTTTTGACCCAGAGCTCTCTTTGCCAGCAGAAACACTTTAAAACAAAGTACAAGCCAATGACAATCTATTTATATATCTGGCTATGTTCAGGGTTTTTTTTTTATATTGTTTAATGATATTTATTCTTCAAAGCAATTAAAATTGAATCTCTCCACTGTATGTACATTGACTTTCCTTGATGCAAAGTTACTATAAACACATGTTCGCAAAAAAAAATCAACGAGGGTAGCATTCTCTGTAACACCGGGTAAAAGATTACACCAGAAAATTTAAGAGCCAAAGTAAGCTCTAAAGGCAGTTCCAGTACATTCTGGCTGTAATAAAAAAATTCTGACAGATGCTTCTCCGAAATCCTTTAGTTGTATAAACTTGAAACAGGATTTAGAGGTTCCCGCTAATCTGACCCATGAAAAAAATTCTTGCTGATGGCAAATCCGTTTCTTTTACCCTGACCATTTCAGCAATACACGTCAAATGGAAGAAAGAGGGGTGGGAGCATGCCCTACCCTGCAACTAACAGTTACGTCTTAGAGAGGGAGACCAGAACAGCTGAGAAACCTTCCCTGATCTCTGGTACTAACATGTAAGTGGTTAAGAAATATTAATTGCTTGAATGAAAGCCACAACAAAATCTCAAATTTTTGCCCTCCATAAAATCTGAAGACCTACCAATGTGAAACACAAAAAAGCTATTATAAAAAGCACAGTTTGATTTTTTCCTTAATATTTCTGTACAATTGATTGTACAGAATTTTGTACAATTCTGTACAACTGATTGACAAAAGATTCTGGAGACCTTCTTTATATCCGCAAGATGAAAGACAAGAACAGCATTTCCTTCTTCCATATTGCAATTCTCCTTTAGTGTTTTTGCCCTGTCATCAAGTATTTCACCTAAATGTAGTTTTATTTTTAACAGTATGTTTCTGACAATGGCAAAGGGCTTCCATATATTTCTATGACATTCCCCACACATTTAAATTTAAGCCATTTAATTTTTGATCTGCATACAATTCGTGATTTGTACACATGACTAGTACTAAGTGGCTTGCAGAATACAGTCTGAGTTAAAGGTGAAAGCTTCTTTCAGTTGTCCTGCATTCCAACTTTATACGACTTCTGGGTTCCCTAATGATGCCATTCTGATCCATAAAACCTAATTCTTTGCTATTTTAAACATAAAACTTAAAAGGCACACTGAAAAGTGCTGAATATCTTAAGTGGCATACGAGGAACTTGGGACTTGCAGGAAGTAATTAACTCTTTTGTCTTTAAACCCCTCCCTCACTCTATCTTCCCATTCTCCTTTGTCAATCTGAAGACGTATCTTGAGATACCATCTGGCTATTAATGAGAGTGGAAGAAGGAAGCTTTAAATGCAGCCATAGTAATGATAAACACAGTCACCCAGTAGTCACATCAAAAAAGAATGGCCAAAATGATTTATTGTTTAATGTGTCAATGGCTTTTTTCTTCACTTCGAGCTTAAAATAAAGGCAAGAAAAGCAAAATGAAAGCTTTTTAGAAATCCATTTGAGTTTTTTTTTTTTATTTATTTAGTTCTAGGTAGGTTTTCCAATAATTTTGAATGTTCAGAATTACACGCACTTCATCTAATCCTAAAAGTTTCCCCTGAAACTTCCTCCTCAAACCCCTGTCCCCAAACATTTGGAACTGAATCACATCATTTCAATGGGCATTGAACACTGGATTGAAACACAAACAGAATCTGGGGAAGAAATTCCTACGAAAGCTCATATAACAAAATGTCAGTCAACATATTCCCAACAGAAAATGTTTTAGGCTGATAATCTGAACGTATTTGCATACTAAGCAAGTAGGCCCTTTAAGAATTACTACAAAAAAACATAGATATATTTATTATAAAGATCAGCATTACTGTATTCACTATAGTTACGATTATGGAGACAAATCCCATTAGACATGTTTTTGAGAGGAAGGGCTGACAGAGGTGGACTTTTGAAAGGAACAATTTTTTTCCCAAATAATACAAAAATATGTTTCAATGTCTGTGTCATATGACAGATTTCAGCAAAAAATCCCCCACTTTCCATATCGGTATTTAGCCATGAATTTGCTCGGTAATTTTGGCAGTGAAGTTCTTGCTACTTTTTTCTATGAATTCCTCCATCTCCAAAGCATTTTCTTGGTTCGTAAATCTACAAAATGTAAAGTGACTGTTTTATCTGAGGAGCTTTCCTCTAGGATGCCTGAAGAATTGGAATGTGTATTCTACTAACAGCTGTCTAGTACAGATCAGTGCTGGTATCAGGGCGCGTCCATCTCCCCACAGTTTCTATACAGGGAAATTCAGCACTGCATATAGAAAGTTAAGTAAACGGTTTAAGTTAATCTTTCGCCTTCCGAGTATATGTAGAGGTAATGGAGGGGGGGTGAGGTATTGAAAGTAAATGATACGAGGACACAACTGAGAGGCAGGTTGCATTGAATATGTGAAAAAGAAGTAACAAGGAAGTATCTGGGAAGTTTAGTGAGAAATACAAAAATACATGGAAGGTCAAACATGCAGTGAACTCGGCCCATAAAAGCAACCCAATTTATGACCCTCTACAGTCACAGAACCTGATTTCAGTAATGCTACTGGATGGCAGCCTGAATTCCTAGGAAAAACAACATCTCTTATAACACTTAAGATCATTTTGACAATTTGAATACAGCTTCTTATACCATCAGTGTGAGCGAGAAAAGACAGGTAAAAACACAGAGATGAGAAGTGGCAACGCATGCAAAAAAAGTATCTGAAAAAACATAGGTCAGAATTAAAACAGAGAAAAAAAATTAAACGAATGCAAGTATTTCTTTAAGAGAATTTAGTAATTTTTGATGCTCAAAAGAAATACACGGGCATCATTCTGTCATCAAAGAACTTGATTTTTATGAAGGGTAAATATCCAGTTCCTTCTATAACTTTAACTTGATAAACTTAAACAACCAAATACAGAAATTTTAAAACAACCTAATATTTAGTGAAAAGGAAAAGCAGACATCTTCTTGAAGTACTTCCAAAACCATTTTATTTTTCCCCTAAACTCTTTCTATATACAAACTTTAATCTATACCAATTAAGAAAAATATGCTTGGCTGGCAGCATATGTCCATCTTCTATATCTTAAATTTGAACTTTTGAATAAGGCTCAAGTTTATGCCAGCCTTAAGTGCTTGATGATGATGTTTCGCCTGCAAGCTATTTTCAGGTACATAATGTTACAGTTTTTTAAAATGTAAAAATAAACAGAGTAATATGTTAAAAACTTCAGGCAGTAAATCTACCCTTTTAGGCAGAAAGTGTTCTGCAGAGATTCATGAACCCTGTAAGAGTTTGGACAAGAAACTTCATATGAAAGACGCTTTAAAATTCTTTGATACCACCTTTCCTGTTTCAGCATATAAATCTTTATGTGCTTTAACTTAAAATTGCTAGCAGTTTGTGTCAAGACTATTAGAAAATGAGCAGGAAATAAGTTTTGATATTTATTGTACATTTTGGCAGCTGCTCAGGAGAGCAGTGCTTAATCCACCCCTATTCATCTCATGGGGATAGAGGCAGGAGAAGAACCCTTTTTTCTGCGTAAAGCGGTAAGAGGATATGTACTGCCGTCTTTGTTGGGAAACAGCTTGCCTTACAGCTCTCTTAAACCATGAGAACCATGGTTCTGCTCCTCAACAGCTTTAAACTTTGCAGGCCAAGCACCCCTCTCTTCCCCCCCAAGAGTTGCTGTCTGCAATTTTAAATGCCGAAGTTGTAACCTAAAAAATTACAGATGCTGGCATTTGTGGAATTGATGTAATTGATGTCTTCTTCCATGCAGTAAATAGAAGTGATAATGATAAATGATGCTAACAATTATGCTGTTACAGCTTTAAATTAACTATACACACAAAATTTCCCTTTAGATTAACATTCCCTAAAACATTCATGTTAGACTGGTCCAAAAAAATCCTAACATCTTGAATATTTTAATTTAAATGCTTACCTCATACTGCTTTTCTATGTTAACTTCCTAGGAAAAAAAAAATCCATACTTCAAGGGCAAAGGCTGAGATCCATGTTCACAAAATATATTTCTGTACATGATGAGGAAAAAACCTCCACTCCTTTTCCACTAGAAGTTTCTTCTCTATCCCAACAGAGAAGATAAAATTCTTTGTTTGGAAGACTGTCAATGAAAACTTTGAATAACTGTAACTAATACTATGCATTACCTACAATATAGGCCCCAAACACATTCCCTCCAATTTGTTCATTAAATTCAAATTCCTATCCCCGGCTGCTCCTCTGGTGCTGTTTACTGTCCCTCAGTTGTGCTGAGGCAGCTGTTTTGTATGATCACTACTGATGCAGACCCATAGATCACTGTTCGCTGAACACACCACTCACACACACACCTTCATCTGGAGATGTCATCAGGCAACAGAGGAGGAATTTCACATTTCAACAGTCATTAATATTTTATGAAAAGTATTAAATTATGGAATCTATTATTTCTAGAAGATCTGTGACGAAACTGCAGATTCCTGTATCTCCAGCACTGTATATGTATGTAAGTGTGTAGACACACACATACAATAGCAGGGTTGTGCATGCATTTATACACACATACACACCTAACACTTTTTTTTTCTGCCAGACATTGTTTAATCGGTAAAAACCTGATTTTACATATATATCACTACTAAGTGATGCTGTAGCAGCTTTTTTGTCCTTCAGAGTATAGGCATACACTTTATGTTTCTAATAGCAAATTATATTTGACATTTAATTTAAAAACCAAGTTACCCTAATCTAGAGCTCTACTACAACACTGATAAAGTGATGAAGCTTTCCATAGGACAAAACCATTTTTTTAAAATTTAAGATAATTTCAGTGACAAGTAACTGAAAATGCAATTTAGAATTTATTACTTAGCTTGGTTAATTACAGTATAACAGTTCCAAAAGATGATGATCCAATAGAGTAGTAATTTTCTCTCTGAAACATTGTATCAGAGTAAATAAATTAATAAAATGCAAATTAATGAGTATTTGAATTATATTGAAAACATTAAATGTGTACCAATATATAATCCAGTCCTGGTGCTTAAGCATTACACCTAAAAGAATGTTCTAGCAATTTATAGAACTGACCAATCTAGACAAATCTAAAAACCTTACAACAGGCAGCTCTTATATCCTTAATTCACCACTAGGAAAAATGTTTTATTCAGTTATGACCACGCAATTAGTCCACAACTCTTCTTAAGCTGAGAAGAATGTATTTCCTAACCTCATCAGCTACAGAACATAACTAAGCCAAGGCTTTATCTCCATTGTATACAGATTTTGCACCTCGTTCTTCAAAAGGAAAATAGAGGACATGTTTAACCAAATTATCTGATTTAAAAAGATATTTTTGCATCAATTGTGTCCAATCCACCTGCAAGTCTTCAGCAGCTGAAGAAGCTGTGACCTTATTCTTCTTTCCTAAAGAGCACAGAAGCTAAATGAGCTCCTTGCCCATGTTCTTGAAAAACAAAAGTCTGAACTAACCTAAACATTTTTGCATCAGTTTTTATCTTTATCTCTTCTCTATCTAGCTTCAGCAGATTGGAAAGTTATCAGTAGGTACATGGTAGATGCAATTAAAGCTTTCTGAACATTTTTTACTGAAGAGCTTTAGAATAATTAAAGTGGTTTTACTACAGCTGAATGGAAAAGAACTGTCATGCATGAACCACATAAGAAATCTGCTGTGCTGAGCTACATTGCTAATTTTAAATCGCTAGCATTGCACCTGAAGTTACATTTTCTATTTTAGTAACTCTGGACTAAAATATGGTTTTTCCTAATAATTTTAGTTCCCTAGGGCACAGATAATTTTAAACTCAGAATATCCTCTTCCCAAGGATGTCTGTCCCTACAGAAAGGCTGTAGTCTCTGGGTATACTCCAAAAGATTGTTTCACAATAGATTATACCTGACAGTACTTAGCAAGAATGTCACGTATCACAAATATTGGCCAATAATACGCAGTGCAAAGGCTGGAAATGTCAGTATAATATTAGATGTATCACAACACTAAACCACAGTATCACAAACATTTGCAGAGACACTGTCATGATACCACGCCTCGTGCACAGCAGTGCTTTCAAGATAAATTTATTAGGATGACTTTAAATACTTCGTTTTATAAAACATAAATACCATGTTCCTGTCTATTTTCATTTGTACATAATCCAGCGAGGGGATGTGAAAGTCAAGATGCCCGTGGGTTTTCTATGGTAAGTCACCTTGACTATGCCACCACGTTCCTGCTGAAAGCAGGCACCGTGTAACATAATGGCCAAATAACCAGGATTGTCTCTCTTCACATCCATATTGCACTTTTTCACCTCCCTCTCCAAAAAGCCTGAAGTACTTTCTTTATTTCAGAACTGTAATATGCATTTCATTACGGTCACAATCACATTTTACTTTAAAATAATTCTTTAAAGAATCAGACTATATTTGAAGTTGCATGAAAAAAAGTCAATTAACGTATTTCAATTTACTAATTCTGAGGTTATACTTTCAAAATCCATACGGTCTTAAAGACTTGTTGCCCTTTACATAATATGAATTCTGTTAGAATAAAATGACACATATCACAAGACTGCTATAGCTTTAGCTGTATAGAAATCACTTCCAAACTGACTTCCTCAATGACTGTCTAAAATGTACACTAATTCAGTCTTTGTTTCGATTATGAGTTATGCAGCCAGATATGAAACTGGACAACGCTTTATCATCATACGCTGCAGACCCTCAAAAAAAGTAGTTTCAGACACTTTTCTTTGAAAACAACCAAAACTTTAAGATGCAAGTATTTTTTTTTCCTTAGGTTGCTATAGTTCACTCTAGTTTACTGTTGAGAAGTATTATGAATGAATGTGGAGAGATTTATTTTACCTGGAGATGGTGACAAGTGTTCTTCTGGTCACTAATTAATGCAGATCTTGTAAGGTATTGCTTCTTTACATTCAGATTTATGGTCTAATGGAATTACACTATTTTAGAACACATTATGCAATACCACTGCATAGATATTACTTCAGAGCAAAACACACAAAAGGAAGCAGCAGTATAACGTTATTTTGGCTTTTTCTAAACTTTGGAGAAAGACAGTGACATATCAAGACCATCAAAAGAGTGAAGCCACTTCCTTTGTTATTTATAAAATCACCGGTTTTAGTTGTGTTTGTAGCAGATAATGCTAATTTATAATCAGAGATATGAGCAACTATTATGAGATATGAGAAACTATTATTAGTTATTCTCAACAAAGAAGCTTCAGACTTACATGGATTAAAACGTTTTTTGGATACAAATATGTGAAATAAACACCAAATAATTAACAAATATTAAAAGTATCTGTGAAGGCTAACAAGTCAAAATGGGTAACAGTCCTCTTCTGCCAACCTCGGTACTAGTTGCACAAGAACTGAAGTAGCAGAACTTAAAGTAGCAGAGCTATACTCGGTAGACACAAAAAGAAAACATGTCTGGGATGGTAAAAATGCAAGGCTGCATGGTTTATTTGCACCTGAGAAATATTTACTCAAACAGACTTACACTCTTCTTGGAATGAACTGGGTTGCAACAAAAGTTTCTTTGAGCTGTATTAGCACTAGAAAGAAACATACAATACAAAACTAACTTTCTAATCATCTATACAAAAAATTATCATTAGCGTCTACTTGTCTAATTTGACTCTTTTTCATTATTTTACTGTTTCTTTGCATTTATTATGCGTACTATTCAGCAAAAATTTGTCAACATATCGGAGGATATAAAAAGTAAGGCAGCACAGATTATAATGAACAGAAAATTTACAAGTCAGCTAAACTGGAAGTTTATAAACAGATAAGCTGAAAGTGCCTATTAGCTTTCTCACACACATTAATTGACGTTTTGGTTTATTTCTACATGCAGAGTCAGTTTTGAGCTAACATCTGCTTAAGGTCAATATAAAATTTTATAGCTTCATGAAATATTTGTGCCAGCACAGAATTTTTATACATGTATATGTGTGTCTTTATAGATACAAACATACATTTACATATCTATAATATGTATACAGACACATACTTTTCAGTCTCATTTTCTGCACAGCAAAAATTACTTTTAAGACCTGCATATTCCCATTACACAGCATTAAGATGAAGTGAATGATAGAAAGACATGGTATTTTTTGAATGATAAAACGTTTTGACATTCACTTTAAAATTGTTTTACCTCTTACATCTGTAATTTGCACCACAGACAGGTTGTCTAAAGTATGTTCTCAAATATATCAGTTCATGGAGCAATTTACTCAGCGATTTGTCTGCTACGTTTAAATACTGTCTGAGGTGCTCCTATGTATAACATGACATGAAGGATTTCTTCATAATTCCTTCCGAAAATTGCTAGGATCAGGGCAAGGGCACAATGAAAAACATGACAAGAATCATCCTGACCCTCTAGGATTTTGAGGTAGCTGTAACAAAAGGCATCCAAAAATCCTAAATAATGGAGCTGAAGTATAATAAAGAAGAGACACGACATTTTCTCCACTACCTTTTTTTTTTCTTTTGAATTACCATAAAATTCACAACACTCCGAAAAAATGAGTAAATTATTTAGTTTATGTTTGCCACTGCTTCTTTACTCTAACATACTTCAACTGCAAACCATGAAGGCCTTCATTACATGCCGAACACAATTTTAATTGATAAATATATCTGTAGAGCTATACAGTCAAACTTGGCTGGAACTGCAGCTCTCATGGTTATCAAATTCTCATCCTTGGACCATGGTGTTTGAACATAGCTGAGATGACAATTCTAATGTGCCTTTTCAACAGCAACATTTCATACATATCTGTGAAAATTAGTCTGGTATAAGGCAAATGTTTAATATTACCATTAAAATGCAGTTTTATAGGAGACTGCAGAGTAGGGTTTTCTCGTTATTTGTTTCTGTCCTCTAATCAGGAACCTTAATAGGCTCATATTCTTAAAAGCAGAGCATTTTACTTTTCAACAGTTCTGTTCATAAATTTTCAGTTTCTAGCACAATGTATTTTTAAAGAGTAAGACGCTAAGTACTGATTTATGAAGGAATCAGTGCTATGCTCCTAAATAATTCACCAATGATCAAATGTTAAAAAAAAAAAAAAGATACCAACATATACCTTCATCCTGCTTTGCAGTGCTGCCATGTGGCCTGGATTTTCTGACTCTTCATCAAGAAGTTTAGAAACCTGTTGACTTTGTTTTAAACTTTAAGTTTTAGAAGCTAAATGCTTAATTACCAAATATATTCTATTAAAATTTACTTAAATAATGACTTGCAAAGAATGCCTTATGAATGACCAAGTCCTATGAAATGCTACAACTTTTAAACATCTTCAATACATATACCCAGAGTGAAATCTTCAATATTCATTTGTGGCATTTAGGCAGTATCTAAATCTATATGAAACAACCACTGTCCAGCTGAACCCAGAAAAAGTCAGGGATTCCCAGTCACTGAGTTTGTACAAAGAAACTCATAACCATTTCTCACCCACATACCTGTAACTAATAAAAAGTCCAGTTTTTGAAAGTACAGTGGGAACAGATCCTCAGTATTTTTTCAAACTATGGGTAATCTGTTATCAAACTAAGGGGAACCTGTTACTTCTTTTGAAAATAAAACAGTCCATAATGATTTCAATGCAGTGTGCATAGCTACACACATGCATAATTACATGTACAGTTCACTACTTGGAAAAGTCTTTCACTAATACTTCATACCTCCACGTTGATTACTTTTCTCTAATACTAATTACAGAGGACATTTGAAGAAAGAACAACTAAATTATATACTCAGACTTCTTCAATGCAATGCTGCAGTTCCTCTGTAGTTCTCAATACGCTATGCTTTACACAGAATGTCTAGAGGTCCCACAAGAACTCTACTACCATTCAAAGTCTTATTTTCATTATGTCTTGCTTTGATATATTTATTGTTGATAGACAATCATTAGGTTGATGTGCTTTTCAAATTCACAAGTAATATACTATATGAATTTATTTAGTTTTATATCAAGATGCACTCTGCTGTTACAATAGCTGTTTAAAACAGCTCACAAGTGAAAAATTCTGTAAGCACTAAGTACATCAAAACTAATAAAAAACATGAGTAAAAGTAAAGGACACCTCCTAGGTTTTGCCCATATACCTACATACAAAAACTTATTTCTGTGAAAGTGAGAGCTTTCACAAAACGAAGCATAAAAGCACGTAAAATATGGAGAGAACAAGCCCATACTCTCCATATGTTTTAAGAGATACGGCCAAATTTTCACTGTAGTTAAGTCTTATTTCTTGGCAAACACTTACAAAAATCCACTAGACCTGTATGAAAGCAAGCAAGGCCGTATTTTCAGTTTCGTTGCCTTGTAAAAAACACAGAGCTTTTAGAAGAAAACATGGAGGACATCAAGATTGCATTATTTTAACTGCATTTTTTGCAATTTCTTCCCCGTGACCACCTTGTACCATGAAATATGCAGGTTGTTGTTTTCAATATTGGTAATACGTCACAATATCCAGCCTGCGAAGAAACTCAGTTTATGACTGGAGCTACTGACTTCAATATTTGCAATGGTGAATGCGTAAAAAACCCCTGCAAAGTATTATTTCTAGTTAAATTACCACTGTACCGTTAGCAAGTTAATAAATCCTTATGAAGATCAGACATTGAGGAGGATGTATGATTATATTTCTGATGGAAGGAAATGGCACGGTTAGCGAGGATGATTCTGTCTGCATCTTGAATATGTGTAAAAAAAGTTTCTGCCTTAATTTATGCTGTTTGAAAGCCCTGAACCAGTTTTGAAAACTTTATCCTTCAAAGGCATTCTTAATATTCAAAAAGACCTTGCTAATTAACTCCTAAAACTACCTCAAGTCCAACCTGCTTCTCCTGCTCCTTAGAAAAGTTTTAATTACACAGATTAAGCACTGGAATTCCAGCTGTCACCTTCCAATAGCTTTCTTCCTTTTTAAATATGGTGCTTTTGTGCTGATCTCTCTTTTGCTTTGAGAAGAGCTTTGGACGGGTTGTTTTTATGATTTAGCAATCCATACAACTATTAAAAATGATGTGACAGTATGGAAAGCACATTTAACCAGTTAGAGAACACATAGCTCTTTTCTGAAACGTTATGACATCTGGCAATCAGATTAGGCTTTCTCTAACACAGAGAAAGAACTATCTGAATACCAAAATGGTTGTTACAGAGAAGATCATGGCACTATCATCACAAGGGCGCAGGATAACAGGACAAGGGGCAAAAGGCAAGAGTTCCTTCAGGGCAAACTCCTCCTTTATGTAAGAAAAAACAACCCAACTCCATTGTGACAGCAATTAAACATTACAGTCTTCCCAGACAAGTGGCGGAAACTTTTTTGCTAGCAATGCTCAAGGCAGTGTGACAGGGAAGCAGATCCTCATCTACTGCCCTTCCTTCAGCAGAAGGCTGCATCCGATGACCTCCAGAGGTCCCTTCCAGACTAGACTTTTCTATGATTCCATGAACACATGCACCAGGCTACATAAACCACCACTGCTGCAGTTCTCTCTCCTTCCTGTAGTACCGTTTGCAGGAAGATGGCCAGAAGAAAATTTCAACAGATAAAGGAGATTTTATCTATGCAATTCCAGCTACCCTTACTGTAGGAATAAAGTAGTAGTGCAGTGGGAGCAGCTCCATGGAAACGTACTTAGTTGTGAAAAGGTCTTTTGACTACTTTTCCCAGTGTGCAGGGCTCCTCATATCAGGCTACATAACAGAGCCTGCATAAGCACATATGTGCATATAAGCTAAGTAATGCAGTGGTTTCTACAATCTTCCATTTACAGCCAGTGCTCTCCAGCTTGAATGCTGAGCATGGGCCATTTCCTGGATTTTCACTGGCCTTAAGCCTTGTGCAGGTCATGGGCTGACCAGATATGCCTGAGAGGTAGGCACATGCAATTAGTGGAGGATGGTGATGCTGACCAATTTAAATATAGAATTAAAATAATTAGAAACCTCTACAAACGCTTGGCCCAGAAATAATTATTAGTACAGTAGCTCACACAGAATTTGCAGTAAAAACCTAAACTACTCAAATTATATTTTTATCAAGGTCTGTTAATATTTACTACAGTGTGCTCAGCGGGGAGCACTTTCCTAGTCCCAGCTCCAATAAACTGGCTACGTTCTGTATGCTTCGGAAATACAGTAATTTGTCACAAATGTCTTCAAAAGCATTGAAAGTAAGTGCACACTTTCCCACAAATAAAAAGGAGAATTCACACATTTTAGAGTAATCTAAAAATTTATCTGGGGTTCAGATCCAGACTCACTCAGCACTGACGTACTAATGATCCGGAGTTAGGTCAATCCAGGCAACTCTGCTTATCAGCTGAGCATTCTTCCTGCCAGCACCTTCTGGCTGGCTGTGCGAATTTCTCACAACTAAAAGGGAACTCAATTCCCACTCACCCCACCTTCCTTGCTACATCATTTCATACAACTATCCCACCTGCCATGGAACTTCAGCATTACCTTCAAACTACAACCTCTTAGAGAAGCTTTCTGCTGAGAAGATATATAAACAGTCATTTCTTTCAAACATAAATAGGCAGATATGTTACAATCTTCAGTTACCAGTATTTATCTAAACTGGGTATTTAGCTTCATGAGAATACCACAGAAAATAGAAGTAGTTATATGCTACAGCAGTTCAATTATCTACAGAGTTTAAAAATGAAAATGAATACAGTAAAAAAAGTTTACTATATAAAGCATTTTTTCTATATTGAATATTTCTTGCTTACTTTTAACGGACAATACAAGAAATACTCTAAAATAGCTTCATATAATGAAGATACGTTTTTCTTTACTTGGACAGCTTGAAAACAGGGTGTAACTTGTGGGATTAAACAATTTAAATTATAAAATCCACTGAAATGCAACAGCACTCACTTTAGCAAAGTTTCATAACACCTTTTGAAGGCATAGAAATAAAATTTTCAGTATAGAGCAAGAAACACTCAGATTTTAAGAAAAAGAAATAATCTATAGGTATTAAACATACACTGCTGCAAAGAGTATCAACATGTTAAGTTCCATGGACATCTAACAACAAAATCAATTTTATCCCTAGGTAATCAGATAGCTATGGATGCAGTAACTAGTCACCGCTACACCAAGAATCTCCTTCAACATTAAGGCTCAAATCAATTTCTAACAGCTGCCAACAACCAGACTTACTGTGAAAAACACCTTCTTCCTTCCCCAAAAAGATGAGAAATACGCTCTCCAAATCTCTTAGCATGAAAGTCAAAAAGGGAGATTTGGAAAAATACCACAATTTTAAAGTATTTTGCAAGGCTCCAGAAAGGATAATTTTATCTTTTGGGAGAAAATGCTACAGCATTCTAGTCACTAAACAGTTGGCAGTATATCCTGCTTCCCTAGAGTTCTTGAAATAGCAAATTGCAAGGGTTTCATTGTTGAAATGTGAGTATATTTTAGGCCAGTATTTTCTGCCTAGGCTATCTGTGGAAAATGTGATCATCTTCAAACCATGATAACAACTCCATTCTACAACATATTGAAGAATTTGTGCGCTTATATAGGTAGAAATACATTTGTTTAAAAGCGCTTCAATACACATTTATACCTTATAGTAAGTGTCTCTGCTAATTATTTGTCAAAAAATAAAGTTCTGGGAAGTATGTATGCTCCACTAGTATCAGATTAGCAATGTCATACAAATGATGACACTATACGCTTACCATAAAAACTCAAGCATGCATGTAATCACTTGCTGTAACCTGAACGAACTCCACAGAAATCCGAGTGTAACGAGTGAGTTCAATGGCAGCAGATTCAGAGACTAAGAATGCTTTAATGCAAGGACACCACTGCCACTGGAGTCCTTCTGTCATTTGGGTTTGAAACTTTCTGAAAATTTCTAGAGCCAGAACAGATACCATGCTTGAAATCCTACGGCTTTCTACAGAGCAGTGACAGCCTTTGCCAGGCATCAGCTGGATAACAGAGCCAGGAAAAAAAATCACAGTGGTAAGTAGAGAAGCAGAGCAAGTCTTAAATGATAGACAGGCTGCAGAAACATACAACCCTTACACTGGGGTAGTACTACTATAAAAAAAAAATAAAAAACACAAAACCAAACCCAAATCTCAATATACACACGGGAGTTCTACCAAAATGGGGTTCCTTTGCAGGCAAAAAAACATGCTTATTAAGATATTTCACATAAAAATGACATAGCCAGGATTTCAGACTGATCACAGGTAATGGTTCATTTGCATGGTGATAACAGCATGACTAGATCCTGCTCAAATACACTGCCTTGCAAAAACTTCATTATTTCATTACTATCCCTCTTCAATCAAGCAAAAAAGAACTACAGATGTTCACAAGACAGGTATGACAGATATCAAGGAATAAAGCTGATGAAACTCAGCTTTTCTGAGCTAGACCCAGTTTTCTTTTCTTCTCAGGCAGAAAACATGCAACAACTGGGAAAGAAAAGGGAAAAACGTATAAAGGGGAGGAAAAATATAAAAAGTCACTGTGAATAATTTAAATATCATGATGAGAGGTAATGAATTTGGCAGTGAATTAGGTATCGCAAGCTAATGCTCCGCTACAGCCGGAAAAGATCAAAGGTCCTGAACATGAAATTTTACATTTGTGCAGGGATTTGTTGTAAGGGTCAGATGTCATCTTCATTTCCTCGCACCAGGGGAGGGACGTGGAAATCAGATATACATCATATTAAGGGTATGAGTTTTGAAATCTGTTTATTTGACATGTAAGCCATTTAATACTGCACTAAACGCTGCTGCTGCAGGCGCATAGGAAGAAAAACACATAGAGAATAAGACTGGTCAATTCTTTATTAAATCTTCATAACGCGTCAGTGCTTCTGCTGCATCTGTGTTTCATTTTCCTACCTCTCCTCAAACAGCAAGAAAGGATCTAAAAGTAGCAGTGTAGATCACTCAACGTGTTTCATACTTCATGGAATATCTAAGTCTCCTATCCATAAATTTAATGGAGTGGTTTGATACTTAGAAAGAAATGTTATAGATAAGTATATAGAAACACAGAAAGAACTGAAAGAAATACTGACATACAGGTTATCCCACTTTTGGATGCTTAATGGATTGTCAAACTCTGAGCTTCTGCTTCCAATACATTAAAAAAGAATTTTAAAAGTCATGATAGATAAACAAAAAAAATTTGAAATATTCTCCTAATAAATGAGTATGTCTTTTACAGAGTTTCTTTATATGTCTAGAATATTCTGCATGCTTGCACCAACTATTATCTCATTAAGGCAGGCAAGGTACTTCCAAACAATGAAAATTAGGGTTAATAATATTCATATATGTCCTGGAACAGCATACTTACAACGTCCTGCCACTTCACCAAGCTCCTCTTTTTTAATCTTTACTGGTAAATTTCAATTACTTCTGCTTTGCTGTCTATAAGAGATTTAAGAGTACGAATACAAAGAGTTCAGCAAAGTTGAAGGGCCACACTGTTTTTCAAGTAAATAAGCACCACTCAAAAGACAAACCAGTTGTGATTACAGTTTTGTGTTTCCATAGTTCACGTCTTTTATCTGTTTTTTTTTTTGTTCTTTAAATTGATGACAGAGTGCACAGTTGAGCTGGCAGTCACGATTAAGAGGTCAAGCATTGAATTAAAAAGTTTTTTTAATCTACTTTTTTCATCAACTAGCACTTTAATGTCCCGAGTTGTTCATACCACCAGGAGGCTATGGGTGAACAGTACCCCCTAGTCAAAAAAACAGAGACAAGCTTCATTATCACCTATTGCTTGAAGTAAATAAACTCAACAGGAGTTCAGATAATCCTAGCACATATATTGCCTTTCCAATTCAATAATTGTTGTTTCCCTTCTTCCGAACTATCAATTCCTCTTTGAAAAGCTTAAAAAATTTAAACATTCTTTTTCAGGGTGGAGGGGTGTGGGAGTGATGTTTGTTTTGGTTGGGATTTTTTGGGGGTTGGTTGGGTTTTTTGGAAAGAGAACCTCTTCTGTTGTTACACAAAAAAAAAAGCAGCAAAAAAGGTACTCCCTTGGACGGAGTCCGTTAAAAATCAGATTATTTCCACAGCATTCTCCTATTATTCACCTGCCAGTAAAATATGTACACTCATTGTCTCTGTCTGAATGCCCATTTTTATCTCACTGAGGCTATATGGTCATTTTTGTATTTATTACTGAGTTACTAAGTTTTTTTTCTTCCTTCTTCTAAAGCATGTTTTTCTGTTCTCAAAAACTGGGCCACATGCCTCTGAGGAGAAAGTAGTGCATTATTTCATTCCCACCTTTTCTTCTTTTTTGGCATCTCTGAGGCATGCTATGCCCAGAAGTGCTTCCACTCAAGCTGGACCATCAAATCAATTATCACAGCAGTCTGCTTTCTAAATATGAATGGCAATGAATGACAACAGGCAAGGCAAACTTTCAGCTTTGATTTGTCATTGGTACTGTAAATTTTTTTGTTTTGTTTTATAGATGTTTGCTATAGTGGTAATTTGACCAAACTCTTCCCCCTGCTGTCTGCAGCTGCACTGTGTAGATTGCGAGACGAAAAGCTTCACCTTTGCTAAGTTAAAGACACAAGAGAAAATATGAGATAGGGAACAATTATCAATATAGAAGTTCTCTTTGCTGCTAATCTTTTACTACAATCATTACTGACAATTAAAAAAATGCACAATAACAAACTTCACCTGCTTCCATTACTAAGTGCTCCACAAATTCGAGGCGCAATTTTTTTTTTACTGCTGTTGCATCACTTCACAACAGATCTCCACATACAATAACATTTCAGTTTTTTGCAGTTAGAATTAGCATGGCCTTGTGACAGTACTAAAAGATTAATTAGTGTATAAAAGCACCTATGCATAAAAGCTAAAACATAAGACAATGCAAGGAAACACAGTAAATTAGAAAAAAAAGAAGTCTTATCCCTTTATTCACGATCATAGTTTGAAACTGATGGTTTCTCCAACAAAGAATCATTTATTATTTTGTTAAGAAGGGAATTAAGCTATATAAATATTTGAAAAATGCATTTCTAGTGCTCTCCTTCAGTGACTCTACTGGTTCAAAAACATACAAAACCTGCAGTTTATATTAAAAGCCTGAATTATTTTTTTGAGAACTGATTACATACTATGGAAGTGAATTTTAGACATCAACCAGGACACATACTCAAAAAACTTCAGAGTGAGTCACCTGAAAGTCTGCGTTATTGCCAGTATATATAAACTCAGTGGCAGTATAGAAAAGACTGTATTGCATATTTTAGTGAAAATAATTTCAACCAAGCAGGCAGTAATTTATTTCTGCAGTTGCAGACCAAAAAAACAAAAATAAAGAATATTTACTTAGGTCCTTTTAAAACACTCTTTGACTGTGAGTCAGTTTTAACATTCTCAAAAAGGGAGGTTTAATGGTACCACCTAGTGGTATCCATGGACATATGGACCACGTGGGCATCATATGGACAAGCGCTATGAAAGCTTCCTAGACCCTTCTGCCAAACCCAGATTGTTAATGACATCACTTCAACCCTGACTTCAGATGCTATTTTAGCACAAGGCACTATTTAGCACTTTGAAAGATTCTACTCAAGGAAGGCAATCATAATTTTTTTTTCTGCATAGTATCCAAATCCTATTATGTAAAACAGACTACAACTGATTTCCAAACAGGCAATTCTATTTAAAATTATTTTTTCCATACATGCTATTCCATTTAAAAGGCTATGCCTTCAAAAGGAATGAGGCTACAGCAAAATCTTACATCTTACGCTATTTCATTAATCTGGAAGTAAGACTTCATGAAAGACCAGGATTATTCTAGCAGGACAGACAGACTCCCAGCAGGTGAAGCAAAAGCAGTATCAAGTGATTGTCATTTTAAAAAAAAAAAAAAAAAAAAACCTTTTTTTTTCCCCACAGACTTATTATTGCCAAGTAGTTTAAACTTTTCTACATATAAAGACTGCATACCTGCATGCAAACTTAAAATTGTACAATGCCCCATCATATTCTAACTGATCCAGATCGGTTCTGAAAATGGGATTGAGACTTAACACCCGTTCCTCTTACATAAAAATATAGGACTTTAAAAAGAACACTTAATACTGTAATTAACAGATAACTAAAAAGTAACTTCATCTGTACAAGAATACCTGCAGTACCAGTCTCAGATTGAGTAAAAGTACAAATATACATAGTAGTTTAAAATACAGTTTAATATTTTAATGACAAAAGAAATGAGGTTATACAAGAAGATGAGGTCCATGCTACCACTTATTTGTATAGTTTACGGTTGTAAGAAAACTACTGGTTTGGAGAGTTTACAAAAGTGTGGTTAGATATTTGTTTATTAAAATACTTTTCCCTTCTATGTTTCTTGTATAAGACAGTGGCAGAGGTTTGCACGGAAAGGCTTCCATTGCTTCTGCTTAGCCCAGAAAAATGCAAAAGCAAGGAGAATGCAGTTGCAAGCTTTTGCTGTATGGGGTAAGAAGATTGTAAAAAGATTGGCCATGACTGGAACAGATGATAGGACAATTAGCAGACCGTGCATTGGGATGGACTCCTCCAAGTGCATAGCAAACACAAATATGCATTAAAGCATTTGTAGACAACAGAGACGTACGTTCAATTTTGAAGGTCTCTATTATAGTTTTCATGTGCCTATAGATCCATCAAATATTTAAAGGATAAGCTTTGAATTAGGACAAGTTATTCACATCAGTTATTCACTTGCTTAAAATTAATTTTAATTATAAACCAGGATCCAGGCAAGTTTTTTTTCTCCTTAAACCATAATGGTTCTCCCCTTGCAACCTTTCCAATTGAAGTTAAAACTTCTACAATGAATTGGTGGGAAATTCTGTGTACTTAAAGACGACATCTGTGCGTTCTTCTAGGTGTTTTTTAAGCACCTAGTTCTCTTCTATGACCAAGGAGCAAGTTTTTCCTGGATCAAACTATGTGAGCAGCTTAATGAAAAACGGATTGGCTGCTGGGTACTTCAATGCTCTCTCAAGAAAGTGGCTTTCATCAAGTGATGGATGCATGTTGCATCCATCAGCACATGAACTTGAAGACCACATACCCTGGTTTCAAAAACTTACACCTACCAACGGACAACAGTCTTTGGTAAATGACTGATTTTTATTCATTCTTCTGTATGCCTGCAGCAACAATAGATAATTAGAAAAAACTCAACATTTTCCTTGCAAATAAAATCTACAGATAATTTAGATTATTAGCTGAATCAAAAAAGATATTTAGCTAAAGAGTGCTAATACGTCTCTTGTGAAGACATTTTTAAGATTATCTTTCAGAATTTTGCAATATTCTGAAAATGCAAAATGTTAAAAAATGCTTGTAACAAATTTCTTGCAGAATATTATTGATAACACAGCACAGTTAAGTATACTTATTTCAGTATACAAAGCTCTAAGAGACAGTTCACATTAACCAAAACATAACAGTTGGGTGCGTTTTGCCATGGAAACAAAATCCTCAAACACAGAAATGTGAGTTGCAGCCACATCTACAAACCACTTCATACTGCATGAAAGATGGAAAGGCAGGGCTCAGAACATTTCCTTTGGTCCTCCCCACTTTCCATATGCCAGTTGCGAATTATGCTTCATAAGATAAATAACTAGTCAAGAGTGAAGAGATGAGCTGCTTGAGGGCACATCCTCAGGCCTGACGGGCTGACTACCTGTCAGATAATGTTGAAAGTAGGATTATGTCTGAAAAGGTTGACAGACCACCGATTTATCTCCCTAAATCAAACACTGCATGTTTAGCTAAACTCAGTGAACTTTAACTAATTAGCCCATCATTACAGTAAGTTCGTATTGTATAATTTTCAAAAGGCTAAATCCAGAGACTATATTACATATACTTAACTTGAAATACTGATAGTAAAAGCAAGCTATTATGAGAATTCTTCTGAAAAGTTTCAACTGAAAAAACAGCAAATGCAACCTTTTAATCCTAATTGTTCAAGATGAAGCCCCCTCTAAAAAAGACATTAAAAAAACCCCTTGTGTATATATACACATACTCCACTAGAGTTGAAAGCAGAAATGAAATGGTTACACAGTCCTATACACATCTTATTCTCCCGTACTTCTAGTATTTTATATCAAGTTCTAAGTTCACGAAAAAAATATTGGGGAACAGTAATTTCACTTGAAGAAAAGTACATTATACAGATATTTGAACCTATAAGATAAATGTGGTGAAAAAAATACCTGAAATCAGAATCGCATAAACAATTCTGGAGAATAAAAAATATTTTTTAAGAAAGAAAAACATGTTTATCTTTCAGTTAACAGTGGCATGAAAGTGTTTTTGTTGGAACAGGAAATACACAACAAATGCAAGAGATGTTAAAGAAGAAACAGAAATCTTCTGTGCTTGGTAACCATGGGAGAGTTATTGTTATAACTCTTCCCTGGACTTCTCAATGTTCTCCTTCCTTCCCTGACTCATGAAATAGGGACTCATAAATAACTGGAGATACAATACAGTAGGGGTGGAGCTGCTTTCTGTTTAAGCAGAGAAAGCTTCAAGATTGCACTTGAAACAAAAAATGTGATGGGAGAATATTTGTCCAGTTTAAGAATTCTGTATCTGCTCTTTATAGATTAGTATTTGTTTCTTTGGAAAGAGTACAAAAAGAAGGAGGAAAAATATGCAGCCTCCAGTTCTTTCTGCATTTCAGAGAAAAAATAAAATCTTTTCAAGCTAGGGAGGACCTTATTTCTCCTACTACCCAAAAGAATTCCAAAAGTGAATCATGGGTAGGAGCATTAGGGTCACTCCTGTATTAAGTATTATAATTTGTATGCACGTACTTATCTTCAACAGATAATGATGCATTTGCTTGACAACACTTACTTGTCTTTCAAGTACTTAGTTCTACTGTTTCTGTTTACTATCACTAAAGATCACATCACTTCACCACCTACATCAATACAGCCACTAAATTTCTGAAATTTCTGACCTCATTTTTAGCAAGATAAACAATAGCACTCTCTGTTGTAATTTCTGATGTAATCGTTACAGAATGCCAGTTGTTAATTTGATTTCTAGATGGAAGATTAGCTTTTTTTTTTAAGCCTTTTTTTTTTTAACAGAACTTCTGTTCTGATTCAGTTGCTATTTGTCACTGTTCTTGTAATGAAATAATTGAGTTCAGGATTTCAACTACTTCTAAACATTCCTACAAAATTAAAACAATTACACATTTGATCTACAGTGTTCCTCTTTTCTGTATTAAAACCAACTTGTTAATAGCTGGAGCTGCAATTTTTTTTTTTTTTCTTTCTTTCTTGTTTTCAGATTGCTTCTACTGAGATTAAAGTATTTTTTCACTTACAAGCAAAAATCATGTTTTAGGAAGGAATACATCTTCATATTTTATAAATAGAATAATGGAACATGAAATATGTCACTGAAGCAGAAGCAGCCCTTTTACCAACATGCATCTGGAGTCATCCCACTCCTTATAACACCAATTAAGTTATATTCACGAACCTGGCACAGTCTTGTGGCCTAAATTTAAAAGACCTGTCAAAAAGTAATGTACAGTTGTAGTCTTAGGAAGTCTAATTCTGCATTTTGTCATTTATTCGACTATATTCCTCCTTAATCCTTGGAAGAAAAAAATAAAATCACATTTTAAGGAAAGCTCCTACTTTCAGTTAAAATAAGCTGTGTCATATTCAAATTCTAGGAGTCCAAAGAGCTACAAAAGTATTCTTTGCTCAGAGCTACAAACTGTTCCATCAATATTTTCCAAGTGTACACTACCCACTATCCTTAATAGGTTCATTTAAAGTAACTTTTAAAAGTCCTTAGCAGTCTGAAGTTATGGCAATCCTATTGAAAGATGACAAGGTGCAATTAAAATCCACAGACACTTTCACAGGTTTTATATATTCTACATATGTAATTCCGAGAGTAACATTGCCTTATTATCAATATTTTGCAGAAACTTCTTAGATTGATGCTTTAGTGATACTTAAAGAATCCTCTCGTACCATTTTCCTTTCTGAAATGTTTTGATCTTTTGGCAGCATTAGGCTAATTTCTCCAGTATACATCACTAAAAGAGGACAACTGAAAAGACAGCCAGTGGGGAAAGAATTTGGAGTAAACCTTTGCATTTTATTCTCATACATTTCAAAGTCTTTCCACACTACATGAGCATCTTTAAACCAAAAGACATGAATATCCAAGCTTACATAGATATTTCTCCTCTTCAATACAAATGAACTGCAAAGAAACTGCAGGGTGTGGGAGACATTTTGGGCACATAGAAAATTCCAATACACATCAAAATTTGAACAGATTCTAGACTATTTTTGTCATGTTGCAATTATCATCTTGGGTTTGCTAACATCTATATTCATTACTACATGGGTCCGATGACACCTCCAGGTGCTGAAGACAACAAATGAAGATTTTGGGGGTTTCTGCTGGGCTGGGGGTGTGTGTGTGTACTTTTTTTTTTTTTTTTTTACATTAAAATAAAAATAAATGAAATTTTCTCTCCAGTTATACAGACTCTTGACAATTCAAAGCTTTGCTTTCCTGAAAACATCAATAGATTTTTTCCAAGTCAGAGATGCCAGACGCGTAAGAGAATTGAAAATTGTATTGAAGATGTTACTTCTGACATCTGGAGGGCAGAATGCACTCCAAAATCAGGCACTGAACTACAAGCGAGAGAAGAATTGCCTGTAAGTCAGCATAATAAATGTGGTGCTCTAAGAGATTTCAAATAGAACATGAGCAATTGCCTAGTGAGAAACACAAGGTGCTTTAAAGTTTTGGCAGTCATCTCCCCTGCCCCATAATAATTTGTTTAATGTTAAGTTTTACTTTTATTTATGAAAACTTACTGTATTAATCCTGAAAGAAAATAATACTGCAGCTATGTAGACAAAGCAAGTACGAAACAATCACAGGAAATTACAGAGCATTATTTGCCAAAATTCTGCAGCAGAACAAAACCTACAAAGGATGGCATCTAATGACCTGTATCTAGAAAACTATCAGTGATAATTCAAAAACAATCTTGATATTATGTGAAGCTTCAGTGCAAAAAAAGAGTCATACAGACAATTTCAGAAAGCTCTCTAAACATTAAATGTTCCTGTGATATGCCAGCAAAGCAAAAACCCACATCATTTATGCTATCCTGGAAGACAAACAAAAACCCAACAGACTATAGTATATTGAAGCTGTTCAGGATAGTGTTACCAGCAAATCTGTACATATGTGCATGTGCACTCCCCCTCACACACACCATCTTACACCCATATGACAAGAGATAAACGTTTCAGTAGATATTTAAATACACAGGTGCCATCTGCAAATCGGTGGCCTTAATATCAACTGACAAGGCCAGCTATGCATTCACATCAGTCCCTGTCTACAGGCTCACCCATACATGAGCTTGTGTGGTGCATCAGGTCTTCCTAATGTGTCTTCAACCCCTGACAACTGATACTCAATCAAGGACAAAATGTTTTTATCTTTTTCTCTCTCGCGATACAATTTTATCCTCCATTATACTTTATGCGGTCAGAATTAGAGAAATTTTTGCAGACCTTGGACTTTATCTCCATACAATGAAGAACAATTTCTCTACAGGTTTTATGTTCCATTAGATTGCTTTGTTTTTGAATGTTTCATCCTTTCAACTACTTTTCCAACAACAGGAGCTCTAACAGCAATGCAATTCCAGCAAACTGCTAAAACAGCTTTTTAAAAGCTTATACATACCCTTAAATTCTCTCCTCTCACTGCTACGTAAATAGAATAAACTATTTCAGTTGGAATAGACTGTTTCAGTTGGAAGGGACCTACAACAATCATCTAGTCCAGCTGGTGGACCAATTTAGGGCTGAGTAAGTTAAAGCACATTATTGAGGGCACTGTCCAAATGTCCCTTAAACCCTGACGGGCTTGGGGCTTCACCCACCTCTCCAGGAAGCCTGTTCCAGTGTCTCGAGCACCCTCTAGGTAAGGAACGCTTCCTAATGTGCAACCTAAACCTCATCTGGCACAGCTTTGAACCATTCACCATTCCCAGGCGTCCTGTCCCTGGATCCCAGGGAGAAGAGCTCAGCACCCATCTCTCCACGTCCCCTCCTCAGGAAGCTGCAGAGCCACCAGGTCACCCCTCAGCCACCTTCTCTCCCAACTAGACAAGCCCAGAGCCCTCTGCCGTTCCTCCTGGGACATTCCCCTCAGCCCTGTCACCAGCTGGGTTGCCCTCTCAATACATTCAAGGACTTTCATGCTCTTCTTAAATTGCAGGGCCCAGAAAAAACTTTCCATTTCTTTAGCCATGCATTTTAAAAGATTTTTTTTAATAATTTTAAGCACAACACAGAAATAGATTCAAACTCTGTTCACTTAGATGATACGTTGCTACTGCTTTAAAAGAAAATCATGGCTGCCTTCAGTGGAGAGACATCACCTTGTTCTGAAATGTAGATTCCTTAATGATAGACTACATTATTTCAACAGAAAATAAGCATTCAAAAGACACAATAAACATCATTCTGGCTTCCTTCACAGTGGCTGTCCACTAGGAAAAGAAATGAAGGTTTTAGTAAGTCCCCCTTTAAGGTTTTCACTCTAGTAAAGAAGATTTAAAAATAAAATATGGTTTTGTCAAAGGCACATTGTAATGAGTAGTGTTTACACACAAATAAATTATGAAGCATCTTTGAAATGACTGACATAAGTGATAAAGTATTTTTTCAGGAGTAAATCATTAGATATAGTTGGGGTTTTTTTGGTAAGGAAATCATTAATTGATTTCCAAATAGCTGATTCAACACCTTGCTACATTTTAATCAGCCCCCAGTAACAGTGAAATCTAGTTTTGTTCTCAAATCAATTTAATTCAAACTGAAACTATGCATAAGGATCTTTTGTGTCCTCCATCCAATTCTATTTTATCCATAATTCTTGCAGAGTTCAAAGCCACATAATTTGGTAATGTAACGATTACAGAAAGAAAATGCTGTATCCCCTTTAAGTTGGATTTCTCCCTCTTTTACTGAGGAAAAAACTCAAATACATTCTCTTGTCTGCTTAGTCTGACTGACAGCTTCTGCAGAGTGACCTAAGGAACCTTTCGGCCCAAGAGCCTTCACACACATCTCCTGATAAGTGGTGAACTGAAGTTTTACCTTGGGCTTTATACCATAAGCTGCCAACGATATCACTGTAGTTCCAAGGTCTCCAAAAAACCTCACTGTAAACACTTGAGGAAGATAAGCTCCTGCAGGAATGCTGTCAATAACATTGGTTTTCCCCTCTATTATGTTTAGAAATCTGTTAATTTTAAAAGGAAAATAATCCTGACAATAACTGAACATCTTCCATATTTCAGTGTGATATGTCTATTTTCCTTTGTAACTTAAATTTGTAGGAAAAAATCCAGAAAGTCTGACATTCCGCTCTAGTAATATATTCCTGGAGTTACAGGCACATAGACACTATTGTACAATTTTATATACATTACATAATTATTTAAATAGAATCCTCTTCAACAACAGAAGGAATACCTAATGCATTAACAGAAAATGGAAGAAAAATAGAAATCACAGAAAATGAGAAAAAACATAATATAGATCTAATTTGAAGAACTCCAGTAACTTGTTTATTTTTAAGGCATCCATCTGGAAGACACCGTACAGTATGCATGTGGTTTTTAAATAACAACATTATGATGTTATATACTTCCATGAGAGGGTAAAAGAGGATGAGCTAATGCACACACTGATAAATACACTACTTATAATATTCTCACAAAATCTTATAGCCTATATTACTTTTTCCTCAAAAAAAAAAAAAATTCAGGAGTGGAATACACAGAGATCTACTGAGACAAAGACAAGAAGTCACGTAAGAGGTTATCTTCTGCAGTATGTTTTGAAAAGGACTAAGCAAAAATAACTCCTTCAAGGTTAGTGTCTTATTTTTTTTTTACAGAATATAGATCATTGTAGGCTTTACAATTATAGTTACCCAAAATATGTTGCTATTAGAATTATTACTAACCTACATCATCAATATCTGGTTTTATTCATCATTAAAAGTAATGTCACCCTAATTGTAGCACCCTTTAAAATGTAAGAGTATTCAAACTGAAACAATTGAGCAATACAAATGTATTACAATTAACGAGCACCAATAGTTTTTAGTATGTGGAACACTTTTGGAATTAGATATATTACGAAGGTAACAGCTCAGCTACATCCTGTTAAGGCAATAATGTGCAATAATTACAAGAACAACCTGTGCTACGGTTTCAGAAATGTAATGGAGATACTGACATGAGTTGTGTTCAAAATGTTGACTGACCAGGTCTCAATATCCTCCCTGAAATTTAAACTTGCCTGCAGCACAACAGGAGGAAATGTAATCTGACAAAGCGCACTGCCATGCAAAATCAGACCTGTAGTCTTTTAAGCCCAATGTATTATGAATGAATGGCCAAAGATGTTTTGAAGAAAGATGCAAAAAAATCATCGTATAAAACTAGCCAACAACTTGTCAACACACAAAATAAATTCCAAAAATTACATTGTCCAAAATTCCTAGAACAGAAGTCATCAAATTCAGGCCAAACTGATATTACAAAAATCTATACCACAAAATTGGTAAAATTTTACACTTAAGCTATAAGGATCGAAGTTTGTTTATTGGTACTATGCCTCTAATTAACATCATCATAACAGCAAAAGTTTAAGCATAGGGGAAAAAACCCAACCCACAGATCATATAGTCTTATAACTCTAATTAAGACTAGTTTGCTTCCTCAGCTAAACTATTCTACTTTGTCACAGGCAAACTCTTTTGTTTCATGGTATTTTCTGTTGTCTATCATCAACATCTATTCTTTGATCTTGTATTTGCAATAGTACTCTCCAGTTCAGTAGCTTAATCATGCATTACAGTGTGCTAAAAATGCATTAAAAATTGCTCTTTTGCATGCAAAGCTTAACAGGAACATTGAACCTTGACCAGTATCCTATAACTTACAGTATATTTCCATCAGAAAATAAGATAAATAAGAACTACACAAGTCACAGAACAAAATATTGACAGACAAATGTTTACAAGGGATTAATACACCTAAACAGCTCAGCTCTCCCAAAACTTAACCTACTGAACACTATGTAGAACAAAACTAAGAAGGAAAAAAAAAAAAGTTTTTTCCCTGTTGGCGAAACTTTTGAGAAGAAAAATAGTAATATCCTCAAATTACTCTCAGCCGACTTATCAAAAAAAGGCATTCAGGCAACTGCTGAAGGTGGCCATTACAAAGACATCACTGAACCCACCATGTAATAAATCTCAACAAGGTATGCAAGGAACAAGCTGAACATAAATAAAACAAGATTTCCCTTTCTCTGCAAGAAATAAGCAAGATACTTAGCAAGATGCTCCAGAGGGGAAAAGAATGCAATATGCAGCAATTGCCCAGGGTCTGTAACAAACACAGTATCCAGCACATCTCGTAATTGCTGCAGTTATACACAACAGCGCCTATTCTAGGTATTTCTGCCACTCGCCCTGACATTTGCCTCTCTGTAAGGACTTTTCCTCTGTTTAGATTAAGCAAACTCATTATCCAGAATGATTCCATCAACTGAACAATAAGTTACTCCATCTGATTTTATAAATACACACAGAGTAACATTTTAGATTTCTTATAAGCTGATTTTTCCCCTTTAAACACTGTACTGACAGAACGTGATGCCATGCTTAAGAATGTTACATGCTGCATATGACACTTTCCTAAATGGAAAGTGATGTTGTATTCTCCCCCAGTGCACGTCAGTAGTCTGAATGTTTCCCTAGCTAACAGAGAACTACACAGTTCTATCTGGTTTGAATATTTCAACTTTTTTCTTTCCATGTATTTTTGTATACAAAAATGCATTAACTATGAATATTGCAGAGACATTTTTCTAGTTCCACTGTAATGATAAAGCAACATTCCATGCTAGGCCCCAAGAAAACTTATATGCAAATATAATTTCCAGATTCCTAAAAGGCCAAAAAAGATGGACACTACTTAATGCTTTTTAACTTATTTTCTTGATCCACATATTTTTTCACTCCTTCAACTAGTATAAAGAAAATGAAAGAAATGCCTATTGGGTCTTTTGCAGGCAGATGAATTTGCTTTTGCTACACTGCAGGTCACTCAGAAGCCACCACAGTCGCGTTAGTGCAGTGTTTCAGACCCACCAAGCACCTTCACGGGCTGGGATCAGCACTGCCTCAGCCAAACCTAAAGAGCATTTCAAAAACTGACTGGGAGTTGGCTGGCTTCAGACTGGCTGGTTGTTCAGCCTGCTTCTGCCTGCAATATACTCTGGGCTTACGTACAGCTTGATGCATGAAGAAGAGTCAAATAAAGATTTGGGCTTGCCGCAAAGTGAAACTGAATCAGTGAATTTATTACAAGCTTAAAAAAACAATAAGCTGCCAGAGCAAGACTGCTCTTTCAGCATAGCCTAGCACCCAGTGCTAGCTTTGAAAGACGCAGAACCACGGACTGTGTTTACTCATCCATTAAATGATGGAAGGGGGAACAGTGCCCACCTCTATAGAGCTTTCTGATTTTCAGATAAGGACAACACAATGACTACAGAATAATACCACCAATACCCTGTTTAAAACCCATGCCTTGTTTGAGTTCAGAATAAAACACAGGGTGGGGCAGGAATCCATTAGACTGCTATTAACAAACCTCCCCCCAGATCAGAAGCTTAAAATATTGAGAACCTACTGTAATTAAAAGATAGAAGACTAGTTTCAGGGCAAAAGTACTTCAGATATAGTACTGTAAAAACAAGTTGCTGGAGGAAGTGGTTAAGACAAAGATGGTACAGTATGTTCAAGTCACCTTGACTTTTTTTTTTTTGCAAATCAGAGACTTAAAATGGAAAAGTAAATAGAGTATTAAAAAAAAAAAAAGTTAAGTTGGTGGGTTAATTGTCAAGTCCATATATAATGTCCTCCTACCCCCTTCTTTTGGCAGAGCTTTTCTATCATTTTCAAAGCCAATGTGCATTGCGGTAGAAAATTTTTCCAATAGAAGTGTTTCACAATAATTGCGTGATAACAGTGTCAGCTCGACAAAGAAAATTCAAATGTCCAAATGGAAATTAAATTAGCCTTGCATATCATTCATTGCTACTCATGTAGTTGGTAAATGAATGCATGAATATCCTTTCTCTGTGTGTAAAATAGTTTCTCTAACTTCAGCTACCAGATACAGATGTAGCCCAAACTCAACTATCCATCTCTAGAAATGCAGGCCTTAACATCTAGCAAGACATAACTCATTAAAATAGAACCATTTTCAGATTAAGTGTGAATTAAAAAAAAAAAATAAAAAAATTCAGAACCATGGGTGACTTTCAACTCATACAAAATTCTACCACGTGAACTTCACAGCCTCCTTCTGGATTACACTTTTAGAGAGGCTGGTTACTATGAACCATTTTCTGGTTCTCAGAAAATGTCTTTTAGTTCTAAAAATCTATTTCACAACATAGGACATTCAAAAAGGCTTTTGGAATTCTAAAGGCTCTTAAAAGCTTCACAAGCAACTGTGCCAAATCAACTCCCAGAAAAAGAAACTCCATAATGTACACTCTGTATGAGCTCCATAGTTGTTCTGGGTACCTGCAGAGTCCTATGATAAAACAGACAAAAACAGCTTTGAAGAAAGCAATATAAGAGTTTTAATGTCTAAAGCAAGTGGCACAGTCCAGTAACTGGCTGGCATAAGCTCAGATGTTCTATGATGCAACTCACAAATGTCATGAGGCTCTAGAATAATCCTCAGTACTTCCATGTAATTCTCATCATCATTAATGGACATGTTTTTACTTCATGCTATGTCTTAAGTCACAAAAAATTAGAACTTTATTTTGGGATCTTAGGACAATTTGATGAGTAAAGTCACAGCAGTGTTCATTTTTTAGTAAAAAATGTTCTGATACTTTCAGTGTAAAATTCTACGTAATGCTTTTCCAGAAGAATTTACAGTGAATAGTTTTCATACTATGCTGAAATGCACAGCATTATGAAGCGCTTAGTTATTATTAGTTTATTCGTTTATTAGTTTATTTTATTAAGTATTGATTTATTAATTATTAATATACATGATATAAATTATTACTTTATTAATCACTGTATTATTATAATTAGTATTATTAGCTATTAAGCATTATGAATGCTTATTCATTGCATAGCAACGAAGCGCTTACACTAATAAAACTAAGGGGCACATAGCTTTCCTTAGCCTTGGGTAAGTTATTGAATGCTTTAGATTAATGACAAACTCAGATGTAATTAGTAACAATTATATGGCACCATCTTTTTGAAGGACATTTTTAAGAACATGTTTATGACGTTGCCATTTCATGGCATATTTATTCAGACAAAATTATTGTCTCAGGAAAAAAGAAAAAAGTAAAATGGCACGTAATAACTTTGAACTAGACAAAGCAGCAGCAATATATGCAAAGTCTAGTGTTCACAATTTCACTTCTCTAGGTCTGTCTAGCTTACTGAGCATTTGTAAGTACTTTACACACTATGTAAATGGGTGAACAATCTCATGCATAACAAGATCAGAGAATCAATTTCAAAGACAACTACCTCAATCTTCAATATTTGCTCTAGAGAACAGTAATTAACACAATGACACAGGTGAATACAATTATTCAATTGTATACAATACTTGAATTTTTGTCTTTGTGTCCATATGCTTATTGGTCATGAGGTGTTTTCAGAGCCTCTTCATTCTCTTCATGCTGAAGGGTGCCGTCCATCTAAAAACCTGGAGAATCCAGTCTAAGTAGGCTGAAGGTTAAAGTCTGCTTTAATTCCTTTTCGCCCTCCCTTTCTCACCATTTCTCCTTCACTCTGCTTGTAAGTAGAATTTCTCTGAAATGCCAAGTAAAACCTCCACATGCTACAGCTGTTGCTTTCATGCTAAGCCACCAGAATAATATATTATCTAATACTACTCCTTTAATTACAAAAATCATAAGCCAAAAGGCATACACAGTAAAAACAGATTACACCACAAATACCTATTTTTAAATAGCTTTGGGACTGTTTATGGAGCTCTCTGGACTAAAGTAATTTGCTAAGACTCGATTTGAATTGTACTATAAATAGTTTTTCCTTATACAAGCCGTATTTATATTTAGCAATAAAAGCAAACTTTAATCTCACAATAATGCCTTGATGGCAAACCCAGTATATTTATTATTAGAGATCCTTGTTTAGCTTTTGCTATTATAGTTGTGATAATTTCAAAGCACTTAGATCGTACATGTAAGTCTCTTCAGTCCACGATTCCTGACTATAAGCAAAAAACCTCCATACTTAATGGTAAAGACGATGACACACTATCAACAGGAAGACAGCAAACAAGGCTACTCAAACACCATTTTCGTTAAGCACAAATCCTGATCTGTTCAAAGTGCACCTACCATATTTTTGGATTTTAACACTGATAAATCTTCTCATCGATTCCCAGACCCATGTAAGCATGCCAAAAATCAGTTTATTTACAAAACTGCCACATACAAAATGACTCACAATGCTTTCAGGAAGGCAGATATGCTTTGACTTAAGATTTTTATTTGAATGTGTTTTAGGTAAATAAGGATTCTGCACCCAGAAACCCAACTAACTCTCAAGAATTTATTTAATAAAATCAATGCAAAGGTAAACATAGAAGTCAGCCTTTTAATTTTAAGCTACATCTTCAAGCAGAAGACCCAAAATTCCTAACACTGTAACATTTTTATTAGAATTTTAAAGAACTTTGATATAAAATATGCACCTACTTTTTATTTTATTTAAAAAAGCATATTTTAAATTAAAGGAAGTTCTGAATGTCATCTGAAAATTATCAGAAGTCATTAAAAAGCAGTATTATTCCACTGCCTCAACTCCTTTTTATCTTACCGAAACTAAACAAGTGGTGGCAGCATTTCAGATGACTTGCATAAAAGATTCAAATTAGTTGTTGAAACTGAACAAGGGAGATTCATTCTTTGTCTCTCAAGCTGTACGGCTAATGTGGAGATAGTAATGACAGTGCAGCAATTTTCAATAAAACTCAGAAGTTCCTAAATTGTCACTACTATCCATCTCACTGTACGGATTTGATTTTGATGCATGGATTAAAAAATAGTTCAAAATATGTGTACTAGGAAACCACATGATAAATATACTTTACACTGAAATCTAAAGCAGAAAGAACCTACATGCATATTCCTTAAGTAATGCTTCCCCAGTAGTGAAAGGCTGCGGAAATAACAGCACGTATTACCACTGCAGTTGCAATAGTCTGGATATATAGGAGAGGAGGGCACTTGCTAAGATATCTCAAAAAATTCAACTTAAATTCCATGGCAAAAAAATTAGCAGCGCAACAGAAAAAAATGTAACAGAATAGTTAGCTCTGTGCAGAAATTTGCTTAAACTAATATTAGAGAGAAAATATTCCTGAATCAGTCTTCTTTAATACATATCATACCCCAAGGTCAGAAAAAAGGTCAGGGATAATTGGTACAACAGCAGTGCTGGACACACATGTTAAACTGGTACCCTGTGTTGAATGCCACCTAATGCCGTTCTTCATTATACTTTCATTCCAATATTAGCAAACTTGCAAAAAGCAAGTGTATTTTTTGAAGATGAAGCAACATTTCTAGAAACTGATTTCTAATGATTATTTTATAGCCTCTATAAGCACATCAATCTACTGAAAAAACAAACTTCATACTTAAGATCCAGTAGCTAGAAACAGTAAAGATATAGTAATAAGCTTAAGTAAGAGAACCCACACAGAAACTTTTTTCTCATTGAAAAGTCCACATAACAAAGAATAGATAAGAGTACAATGAAATGAAAAACTCGGGGAGGAGGACAGGAATTTTTTATTATTGCTTCCAAGACCTGATAACAAAAAGATTTTTACTGGAAAAGTCTGTAGTTACAATGCAACCCATTCAAGTTTAGCTTTTCATTTACAAACACGAACAATGCAGTTAAGCATATTTTAAAGGAGTTTTACTTTTCCAAACCTACCTTTGCATTTCACCAATTTCTTCTGCACAGTAAGAAAACTGCAATATTGAGTCATTTCCCCTGCATAGGGCTGCCATTCTAGACAAGCAGAGTACTGTTCCTTTCCTTTCTCCACCTCTTACCCAGGCAGTCTGTCTCTTACCCTTTAAATAGTTTAAAGACATGACCATGCGAGCACAAATATATGCTACAAGGTACACCAGTGATCTCCAAAAAAAAACTAATTGAACAGGTATCTTTGGTAGAATGACACTTTTCTGGGGTAGTTGTAGGGCTACAGTAACTGGAGCTCCATTATCCAAATGAAATGAGCCCTCCTAAGTCCAACCTACTCCCTTAAAGCTAGCAGCGAACACACACCATTACAGAGGTTTTTCTTTTGCAAAGTTGCAGGTTTGGGATGGTTTTTTTCAGCTAAACTTACCAAGAATGCCACTAGTAATGATGCTACAGATTGCTCCTTTGAGTTGAATTAACTCTGTGAAACCACGGGAAGAAAATACAACAAAAGCCAAAGTTCTCATGGTCTAGTGGTCGTAACCACTGAGAAGGTTGTAACCTTCTACAGTTTTCATTTTCATGCTGAGTAGGTGCAAACGGGATAAGCAAGTTTGCAACAAGACAGGTCTAGAGCATGTAAATGAAAATGTACACAAGTGAACCTACTGTACTGCTGAGCGTTTTGGGGGGCATTTTCTTAGAAGTTTATGGGTTTTTTAGTTTGTTTTGGTTTTAGGTTTTCTGTAAGGAGCTACTTGTTACCGAGTAATTAATGAAACTGCAAAAAGTAAGCAAGTCCAAGTCATTTTTTCTCCTCACTAGATCTAAACTACTAGCCATATATGACAAACAAAAATGAAATCTGTGTCCAAACAGGCAGAGAACAACAATTTTTCTTCTCAGACCAGGACAGCTACCAAGACAACAGATTCAAGCTCAAAACTTTGTGGACAAGTCTAACTTCGAAAATAGGAGCACCTCTTTTTTTCTCTATGTGTTGATGTTCTCTAATATGTTGATTACAGAGTGCATCATGCTATCAATAACGTACAGAAAACTCCTACATTATGCACCATGTATAGACAGTATTATACCATTTGCTATACGCTTGCCAATCACAACCAAATGACCCAGCAAGCCCAAAAATCCCCCTACCTCCTCTTTGCAGAGCTTTTATTTACTTTTTCTTCCTTCCGCTGAACCACAGGAGGCATGGAGTTAACCATTTAATAAAGTCTCACCAGATTAAACTCTCCAGAACACTGGGAGTCTTGATGATACCAATGTGAAAACTGTCATTGTCCCTTCCATTTTTTAAGGAGAGATTTGCAAGTTTGTAAACACAATCCCTGCTTTTTTAATGCTATAGTACACTGCTTAGAGATATCACAGACATATTTTTAAGTGTCTTCTGTTTGTAGACAACGCTAAATGTCATGGATGTTCCTAAATGACATGAGAAAATTTATGTAATAGTTTAAATCAGATACTTGACTGGGACTAACATTTAGTTAGTCTAAATTTTTCACCACCCCAGAAAACTTGACATAATGGTCTTATCCACTTATGAGAAGACCAACAGTTGGCCAGAGCTTGGAAATGGATTACCCAGACCTTTTCTCATAGAAAGTTCCCCACAGACAATCAACTCCTTAAATTTAAAAGCCAGCTCCCAGTAAAATATGAAATTTCAAACACACAGAAGTCAAAGCGATTATAAGAAACAGAAGAGAAATAAAAGGGATTTTTAATTAGCTCTGCTCCCTATTTTTGCAGAGGAGTCACTGGTTTTGGACCTGGATTCAGTCATGTCCTTGGCTTTCTCAGCTGCAGCAGATATTGTGCAATCTCCTCTGGTCCCCAGGAAGCTTTTCTTTGTCACCACCGGGTGACAAATCTCTCCTCAAGCCACAAAACAAAGAGACCATCTCTGACATTGATATTTCTCAAGATACATATAAAAATACATTTTGATCGAGGAGTTCTTTCAGTTCTGATCTGAGAGCAGAAACAAGCTCTGAATTAAGAATGATACTGGAACTGTAGCAGAATTCATTTCCTACTATGAACAAATTATGTATTTTTATTTTTTCAGACACATGGCAAATTAAACGCAATTATATACCATCTTTGCTAACTACATGAAAAAGTGTAGCAGAATTTGCCTTTACTCTTCTGTTCATCTAAAAAAAAATAAAAATCAACCAACATGAATCTAACTCTTGCTCATTGAGGATGAGGTAGATATACATGGCTTATTTATAAAGCAAAATGACTCCATTTTGCCAAACCTTTAGCAGCACATATCCAACATGACCTTTTGATTTTATGCCAAATAATTTTTCAACTGTAAAGTTTTAAAACTGTATTTTTTACTGTAAGACATGTTATAAATGAAAAACTGCAAGATACAATATACTACCATGAGCTTTGAGGAAAAGCAAATGTAGTTCCCAAACTGAATGCAACTGTCATACTGTAAGCAGAGAAGTGAATACAGGAAACACTGCAGTTGCTTAGGCTTCTCTAAAATTGTCCCAAAACCAAATTTGGAGGAAGCACTAATTGCTCAGGCTAAATCAGTAAACCAGACTAAATTCAGTACAATACTATCATCTCCCTCAAGTAAGTAAAGCTACTTTATTGTAATTTGACCTTCATGACTACACACACTATAGCTTCCAACCAAACCAGATAATACCTAAGAACAGTGCTTGGAAAAGACTATCAGACTACACCCAAACTCTTATTGGAGTAAGAAGCTAATTTTTTTTCCCAGCACCACATAAAATAAATTAGTTATACCTATGGCTTTAAAGATTAAGACAAATATACTTTGTGCAGCAATGTTTTAAATGCCATTTCAAACACAATAGGAACCCTTGTTGTATCTTAAGAGTTACCTGAAGATAGAGCTATCATATTAAAAATACATGATCAAAAAGAGCACACTGAGTTTTCACAGTAGCTCAATGACCAACAGTAGCTCAACGGTTTTCAGTGAAAATTGTTGGTAAATCTTTGCAAAATAACTTTTGCCCACTCAGTTCGTAACTGGAAGTTTTTAGAAAGCAGCTTACCTTGTCCTCTTGGTGTTCGTTTCCTGCGATCTCTAAATGCTGCTCCTGACTGCAAAGCTTCAAGCAGACTATCCATCACTCCCGTCTCATCACCCTCTGAAAATAGGGGAAAATAATATTAATCTCAGTGCAACTGAAATCAGACTTTAGAAGGAAAAAAGTAAAAGTGTTGTCAAGTTTACACAATGCTTCCAACTAAGAGTTGTATACATTTTCACGTAATGGATGCTGTCAGTGCTTCAGGTATCACTGTCTAGTTTGTGTATGATGCTCTATTAAGCAGAATTGATGCCAATCCTACTGTTCTTTCAACTTAGAGATGTTATCTTGTGCATTACTGATGACATATTCAGCATGCAGACAGACAGCTGCTGGTGAATGACTGCTGTTTCACTATTAAACTCTTTTAAGACTTTCCTGAAGTAGAAACAGGTCATCTCTTTTTTATTTAATCAACATAAATGGAAAATCTGGTAAAACTGAATGGCACAAAGTTAAGTATTTGCTATACTGCAAATATTTTACATATCGCCTCCTGTCCTCATGATGCATTAAATCCTGGGAGAAAAAAACAATTTATCTATAGGACATGTGAGAATACATACGTCATATGCTACACATGTAACACTACACCACGGATGCTCTTAAGGTAAGAAAGAAGAGGGGAGAATCATGCAGTGAAAGTAGGTGGCATAGCATTTCCTAAATACTGAATTTTACTTGTGCTACATTTTTCTCTTGTTTTTTTCATATTCAAGCTAACCCGTACCCTTTAAATTGGTGGACTTCATGGTGCATTATGGAAATCTGGGTAGAATTATTATTTCCTTTTTATGAATTTAAGTCTTTAACTTCCTTGGCATTTCAGTCAATTAATAACAGTTCATAGCAGCATTCAACAGCATAAAGAAACAGAGGTCAAAGAACTGCTATGTTAGAAAACTATTGATGAATACCTCTTTTTCTGCTCACATGTCTGCGTTTATAACCCAAAACTAAAATGCAGACTGGACTTAGCAGGTAGGTGGACATTTTATTCATATCTCTCAGACTTCAAGTTAATACAAATTTGCCCATCAGAGTGGGAAGATAATTACTTTATGCAAAAGATTTACACTACAGTAAAACGCTTCTGACTCACAGCAAGTGTAGGAGGTTAAATGTATATTTCAAGCTCTCAAATGTTCAAATTTAAAAGCAGCTTATTAATGCAAAAGGTATTCTGCCCTGGTTCTCTACTACATTTACATTTATTAGACTAAATCCAGACCTGATACAAGACCACACCAATCCTAAAACAGTACTTGGTTCAAATTTCTACATGATGATCATCAGTGTAAGTACTTGATACAGTTAAATTATACATCAACGTAATTTAAACCATTATGTATAATATACAACACATACATAAAGTTCTCTCCAGTATAAGATGAAAAGCAGAAGAGCAAGAATAGCAACCAGCAAGACTCTGAAATTCCAGTTTTAATTACATTCCAACTAAAACCCTTAAAAAACTAAGCTCCTGCAAAACAAATAAGTAAATTAACTTCTCTCAATTCACATTCAAATATAATAGGCCAGAATCTTGTCTAAAGCGTACAACGTAATTATTTTCCTTATCCTACACTTGCTTAGTAATTGATTTATTGTTGGCTCAGTATTAATTTTATTTTCTAAATCAAAGGTCTGTGAAAACACTTTGCCCAAAGTAATACACAACAAGTTGGTCTGAAATATTTAATTAATACAACTGTAATACATAAAATTAGTTAATATGTTAGAATATTTTATGTATAGAAAAAATGCATTCTATCTTCATTAAAAATGAGAGTTGGCAGAGTTTATTTAAAAAGATAAAAATCCTTCAGTACTTTACACATGTTTATGAAGCCTTCCACTTCTTTTTTGCTGAGTGTGCTACTCTACCTGCTAATTACTGCAACTGCTAAAAAACACGCTATTTTTGGCATATCAAAATATACAATATAAAGACACATGAATTAAGGAAGCTGTAGAATACAGCAATGAGATTTTTAACTCCTCAAAGTAAAATTCATGCTACGTCTGATCTCAGCACTGCTTCTTAATCAAAGTTGTCAGGTGATTAAGTGGGAACTGGACAAAGTAGTGCATTTTCAGTTAGCCTTCATTAAAATCCCTAAATAAAATTCAGCATAAATTTCAGACTTTCCGTATAGTTCTTGCTGAGTTACTTGACATATTACCAGCTCTCTCCTTCATTTGCCCACCCCCCTTTTTTTTTATATATATACTACCTATAGCAACTTGTAGACACAAATCAGAAACGAAGACAAAAACTATAGGAAGCTTCTAAACCGATAAAATTATTGCCAACAGAAATTGTCACTAGAAATAAAATACATAATGCTTATTTCCCTTTTAGACATACTCCACTGTACACAGGGATAGGAGTTTCACCTGGAACAAGTAATTTTCTTCCTTTTTCTTTCTTTTCCAAGTTGGTTCCCGACATTAAAGAGACAGCAAATGTATGCACGCACGCAAAAAAATTGCAACCTGTTCCCATCTTAAGACTGGCTCTGTAAGACTTTGATTAGCCTTATTAAAGAGCCAGATTCACTGTAGGTATTAAGCAACTGAAAAGGCAAAAAAACTCTTAATTGTTATTTGATGTGTTAACACAAGCCCGACTTGCTTTTATTTGGATTTCCCACTAATATTCTATTGCAGAGCTGCTTTAGCACATACAATCTCTTTTGGAAACGGGTGTGGTTTTAGGAGGTTAAAGCAAGACTTGTCCTCTCATGGGGCCCACAATTTAGATCAGTGTTAGCTGACAGATTTTGGCCACTTTCAATAATAACTATGAAGACAAAAATAACTCTCTTCTTCCATAGAACAGCACTATTGCTTTGTACACTGCTGAAGAGCCCCAAGCAAGCTGAGAGGTACAGAGAAAAAAAGGATATGCTACAATGAACAAATAAAGTCACATTTGAGATGAGCAGGCAATCTTAGTATCAGGATACATGAACTTTTCATAATTTTTGACCAGTTATAGGAAACAGAACAGAAGAAGGGAAAAAGAAAAATCCACTTATGAATGTCAAGGAATTGTCATATCATGCATTTATAAACAAATTTGCTGTTTATAAAGGCAATACTCTGGATTTCATACTTCGCTTTTATAAATAACAACAGAACTTAGATGAACTGGTCATAAGAAGCATTTAGTATTTGTGGTCAGATTTTTATGGTAAATGACATTCTAAATATTAGTACTGTGACACTAGACCGCCAATTTTAAAAAAGGAGACCTTTGGTAGACCATAAAAGATTAAATCAGAAACTGAAGATCTGGATGTACAATAGGGTGTGGGGTGAAGTATTAAAGACAGTATTATAAACAGAACAGTGACTATTGCTAGAGATGTATAATAATCCCAATATGGTCAGACTGAGCGAACTTTTCACTTCAATGTTAATGCACATAAACAGTACTACCCCTTGGAACAAAGATAGATAAATGACTATGGATGACTAATGCCAAATCAGCTAATATAAAGTTCTCTCTGCTGATGTGGAAGGAAATTGCACATCTCTATGAAGTTAACGTACCATTTGAAAGGGCCAAATACCTACTATTATTGTGATTATTATTTCAGAATAGCAAATACAGAATTTGTTTACAAGAAAAAACCAAAACATTAGCTGGGGAAAAAAGGTATGATAGCTTTCATCTGGAAGTATGAAAGGCCTTTCAAATCAACTTTGAAGACAACAGAACACAAGACAGATTATGTTCTGTCAGAGATATTAGACTAAATTTATGGTTTATGGTTTCTGTTAATGCAATATGCTGCACTTGGCTAGAAAAGTTCTCTCTCATTTATCTGGTCTTCAACATTTGATATAATGGCTGCTTAATTAATTAGTAGAAGGTGCAAAAGACAATCATCAGTAAACTATCTGACAGTAATAACAAAAGGTTGCTTATATATGTTTTAACATTTGAGAGCTTATCAGCTGAATTTTTCTGAAAACCTAATTAGTGGATTTGTCTTAACAGAGGACATACAAATAGGAAATACTACCATTTTGGAAGATCAAAACAAGTGTAAGATTTGGAATAATAAAATAAATGAAAATAATAGAAATAGAATGAGTGTGTATGACTTCAGGTGAAAGCCAGAAGCTCCTCATTAGGGAATGACCAAGAGCTCCCATATAAAGAGGTGACCAAAGAAACAATGATGAATCACCAATCTTGATCAGTGTGTTAAGTTGGCATACCCTATTTACAGTAGTAGTGGTATACAAGCTTGATTGTGGCATTCAAAGAAGAAAAATCACAACTGGAAAAGCCTTTACACTAACCAACAGAGTGGATTCTAACAAGAAATGCCTAAGGCAGCACAATGTCTTTAGACTACATAAAGCAGCCACTGAAAAGGGGTATGACAATCTCTGTCTGCACTCAGAGTCTGTACAGTACCAAGAGAGAAAACTTATCCCAACAGATAAATTCCCCAAGAGAGGGCTGTTTTCGTACAGCAGCAAATAAGAAAACATTTTGGCTGAGTTAGTGGAAATATCTTTGCAATCAAAAATTATGTTTTAGAATGCATACACAAACAAGACTGTGGGAATAAAGAAGTCGAGGTTTTAAGGGTGAAGCAAAAAATTCTGAAAGGAATTACATGACATAGCACAGGCAATAGCAGGAGCATAAGTCTAATGATTTTTTCCATCCACTGTACCTAAAAGATCAATCTGCAACTCCTTATTGATGGCGTAACATTAAAAAGGGTACGTGACAAAATGGGCAATGAAGAATACAAGAAACCAATTACTGGAACTTAGGCTGCTGCATATGTTACAGCGTGAAGAACACAATTCCTGGGTATCTGTAGTCATCAACTAAGCCTTTACTTCTGAGCAAGTATTTTTGTTTTCAAATGACTTCTAGGGCAGATATGGCCTTTATATTCCAAATAATAATTGGTTGTTTAGAATATTTATCAAGACAAAATATATTAGGGAAGTGTACAGTCAGGTATAACTAGCCTGTCTTGTTTTTTCTCCATATAACACAATGAATTCAAAACTTTACAACCAATTAGCATTTTAAAGTACTTCCAAAGAAGTAAATATCAGATAGAAACCAAGCATATAATCTGCTTCCAGAACATTATTTTTAAACTTCAGCTTTCCAAAGATAGATAACCCATCCCAAACTCAAACCATTCTTTATATTTTATCTATCAGCAAATGGCACTTGAAGATGGAATGACAATATTAACTTCAATTATAAATATTTAGAAATAAGGCAGGAAAAAATATTTTCTAAAAAGGTAAAATTAATGTAAACGTGCCTCTGCATGTGCAATACTATTGTAGAAAAGACTTCAATAGTATTACACAATCCCTAATCCTCCCTTTGTAAAACATAAATTCAAGATTTAAAAAACCAATAATCAATACATGAAGGACTAAAAGTTTCAAGCATGCTTTTAGACAAGTCCTGATATCACTGACTGAGTCTCCCTTCTGCTTTGTATCTACTTTATATTTTTTAATTGTCACCCTCCTTACATGGAAATCTCTCTTTGACAAGTACTTAAGATAAGACACAAGAAAAAAAAAATAAAGATGCTTTGCTGTTCTGTATGTCTTATGGTGCTTGCATCCACTGTATGAGAATTTGCATAAAATCTTCAAACAGTTAACACGGTCCAGAGAAAAAGCTCATGAAGCACAACAGGTCTTTTACCCAACACAAATAAGTGTACGGAGCTGACATTTAACTTACCTCTGGAACACAGCAGAGGGATTAGAGTATCTTCCCTTTTCAAAACAATTATTTGAAACAGCCTGCTCTTGCACTGTATTATTCCTGTATCTGACAAAGATGTAGAACTAAGATTCCCCAGTACAAGTAGGTAATTTATTTTAGTATAATCTGCACACTGCTAAATTAACCATGTGGACTGTTTTATAAGGGTAGAAAACAAACATTTGAGAATAATGAAGAATGTTTATCTTATTTTTCACAGAGCAAATGCAATCCTTCACCTGCTTCTGTAGCCATTTTCTCTTTCAACAGAATTCCTCTGAAACAGAGGAACCATTTCAACACAGAGATGAAGATAAAATATTTCCTTTGCTATCACTGTTAGCACCTTATGAAATATGACTCTTAAGGTAGATTTAGCATCCTCTTTGTCCATACTACATTCCTTTATCACTTCCTGACAAATATCATCCAAACATCAAAAAGAGACCCCAACATCCATACGTCCCGAGATTAAATGCAAAATAATGTTCTTTTCTGTTTATAATTCTTATCATTAAAATGAAAATTGAAGTTGACAAAATATACAGGTATAGTATGATTCTTTTGTGAGCCTGAGTAGCAATAAAAGCTACAGCTGAGCCAGGACAAAAGGATTTACTGTCTTTTTTTTTTTTTAAATAACTGCTGCTAATATTTCATATTGGAAACCGAAATGTGTTTAGTCTGTTGTAGCCTATGAGACTTCTGAAGTCATTCTTGCAATTAAAACAACGATGCTGAAAGATCACACTAGAAAACATGTGATAGTGCTCTGTTTAGTACCTAGCCTGAACTTCGAAGGACAAGTGTATGTAAAATCAGAGCTCTTTCATAGACTTCACGTAGTGATGGGAATATTTAACTTTTTGGGTTGCCTCTGATTCAGCAGGCATTCTTGAACTTGCTTCGGTGGTAGTGGCTGGCTCTGATGTTTTCAACTTTAGTTTCTCTTGACTAAACAATCGCACTGAATTGTTCTAAAAATAGGTCCTTACCTTCTTCAAGGAAACAAGTATCAACTTCCCTGAAGCGAAGCTCATTCCTATAAGCTATTTTTTAAAAGAATTTTAAAAATATTTAACTTCTTTTTTTGCTCAAGTATTTTTTTGAGAAAAAGCACTGAAAGATTTTAACTTACATACTTCCTCTCCATTACACAACAAAAAGAAAGAACAGATTTAAGTGAGGTCTTAAAGTAAATTTGTAAGAGGTAAGAGGTTTTATCTAAACATGACCTCCTAATGTCAGCTATATTTCCATGCACTAAATAAACAATCAGGGTTTTCTCAGCTCAAAATGTTCAGTACGTACTAAACAAGAGACTCAGAAATGTAACCTTCCGATTTAGATTGGAAGAACTAGAAACATGTTGAGACCAATTTTCAGTTTCTTTTTGTGGCCTCTACTGCAGAATGTTTTACCTCAGCCCTCAGCATATCATCATCTAACAAAAGGTAGGAATCTTTTAGATAGATTATTATCTTCCAGCAGGAAGGACCTTCATGATGACTGCTTTTTCAGTTTGCACTAGAAAGGCTATTATGATTAGAACATAGAATCCCCCAGTAACTAGTACTTATCTTAAATAAAATATAAGAACTGGTGTAGCACTACTGATGGCAAAAATGCAACAAAAAAATAGTGTAGGCTTTTTAAATTACTTGAGTAACTTAGGAGAACAGACTACAGAAACCACACTTCACGTGAAGCTACAACAGAGCTCAGTCCATGCATCCAAAATATGATCCACCTCCTGTTTGGTGTCTTCAGTTCAGATTCACAGCTAAGGCCCCAAGAGATCCTGGGAACTTGTTTCCAGAGCATTTTGCTGCCTTCCTTTTATTTGCGTGCACCAACTCGATGAAAATTATTATAGGAATACCTTTATATTTTACTGGTGCACTTTCATTTGCCAGTAAAGGCAATACTCTCATGTACTTTGCAAAACATCCTGTGCTCTTGTTATTACAAATACACTAACTGTAAACTAATTTAGGTTAATAAAACATTCACAGGAAATTCCCAGGAATTTTTTCCTAAACTTAGGCCCTTACTGAAAGAATACAGCCAAATATCACATTAGGTAACACATGCATTCTACCTGCCTGCTTCTCCAAACGGTTTCAAAATTACACTTCTATTCCCATCTTGCACTACCCTGTTTTGCTTTGAACTTTTAAGTACTTTTCGTAAGTCTAATGTGTGTCCTGTATACACTTTTAAACAAGACTTCTTATTCATAATCAGTGCCAGAATTTTTAATTGCCAATATATTATCTTTAAAAAGTCAGTTTTCAGTGTCCTTTGGAAAGTATGTTTTTGTGTTCTTCACATGTATTTGCATTTTATTCATTTGCTAAATTTATTTTGCATGCATAATAAATATCTTCAGGAAGCAGTCTTCCTCGGCATTTTGCACTAGAATACAATCTCATGACTTATTTACTTTTTAATTAAAGGAGAAAAAGTTAGGACAGTATGACTGATAAGTGAACCTATACCTCATGTCAGTTTATGAAGCAAGGCAAATCCTTGCTTACATACCAATTAGGCTTATTGTTTATGATAACCTGATCTCAGGCTTACATAAAGTTAATAGAGTAGAAAAAAACATGCTTTGTTGTACTGGCAGGTTACTGAAAACAATTTTTGAAATACGCACACTTTCTCATTTTCAGAAAATGTCATCATGGTCAAGGTCTACTTCAGTAGGACTGTATTTAATTGAAATGCATCAGCATTCCCCCGGGGCCTCATTCTGAATGGACTTATGCCCCTTGCAAGGAGGACTTTCACTGAACTTTAAAAAAAAAAGAAAAGGTTTTAATGTGGATTACTTAGGAACAAATGGGAAGACATTGCCTCTATGTGGGAAGATTGTGTAGCTCAAAAAAAAAAAAAAAAAAGGAAGAAAAATGATCATATGATACCTAAACAATTACATGCATCTGTAATCAAGTCCTGCTACTGTTTGAAGGTTGCGTTTCAGCTACAGTGCTAAGCAACTTTTAATGTATGTGATTAGAAGATAGATAAGGCAGCACAAAATCATCACAGCTTTTTGCATTAGAAAATAATTTTCTTTTTAAAATTAGTTCATAGCTTTTAAAATTTCTTTTTAAAATTAGTTCATTAGCTCATAGTTGAACAACTGCTCCAATATTTTAGGGACGAAACTAGTCTTGGGAATTCATTTTGAGGAATGGGGTTTTCTTACATATTCTTGCTGATGTATTTTTGGGTTTTACTTTTATTCTTTAATCTCGTAGTGACCTCAGTTTGTATTTAAATTACTCCAAGTCCTAAAACAAGTTTAGCCAATTGTACTAATTTGTGTAACAGATACCAGATTCCAGTGCTAAAACCAGAAGTGGCCAATGTTGGTCTTAAATTCATTTTGAGATGACAATTACAAAGTAAAATAGGGAACAAAGATATCTCTCTGTGACACATAACAAAATATTCATCAGATGTTAACTGGCTTATATGAGCCTTTCTACATTTTAAAAGAAAACTTCTGTAGCTAACCTTTTCTTATTGAAGTTTGCAAGAAAGAAAACTTCTAAAAATACATTTTATTTTAGAGCAAAACAAACTACATGCCAATATGATTGAGAACCGATTATCTTTCATCAAATACCCTACAGAATTCTTGGCCAGCTCCTGACAGCCCTACCTGTGTATGTTCACTTTTATCATGCATTTAACCCCCAAAAAAGGGAAGCAATTAGTTCAGACTAAGCTGTCAAACTTCATTTCTTAGCATGATACCTCAAAATATATCCAGTTGGAAAAAAAAAATCCTTCCTGCAAAGAATGTGTACACAGAAAAATGCCATGGCAAACATCAAGGTGTAACTTATTCGTGTTTTTGAATCCTTTCTACACAGATTCCGAAGCAGCTCTGAAATCTATATTGTTTTACATGACGATTAAGCAATTTCAGGTGGACTGCACAAGTTAGGAATCTCAATATAACAGACAGCAAAACTTAGCAGAATTTAGGACATGTAGCTCAAGCTGTTTCCAACAGGAAATTTACTGTTGACCCCACATGTTACAGGATTTACCTAGAATCTACTAACTAACCAAGTCTCACTGAAATCACAGAAAACTTCACTCAAAACAGTAACTGTTACAGAGTATATGGTTGCAAAAATACAGAAGATAGCAGAAAACACACACAGTTTCAGAACTCATTTATCATCTGCAGCTCAACCTTGAATATAAATTTCCTCATTAAACAGCTACCTGGTTTGTTATGCTGGTTCAGACCAACTATCAGTTCTTTGACTTTCCTGTAAAATTTCTAGCTGATAGTTTCTCATTACTAGAGTATTTCATTGTCTAAAGGATATTTCAGTTTTAGCTTTTGATGGCTCTCTGAAAAACATCTTTTATGTATTGAATATTCTATACTCTCAAGACAAATGTTACTACGTTATGGCTCTCACGCAATGGAATATGACACCGCATGATGTCTCTCTAGGTTTAAAATCTAAATTTCCAGACCTGCAAAGTCACACTTTTAACTTTATTGCCCATCTGGCAATGTCTAAAAAAACCAAGCATATTTCTACTTTCTGCTTTCATACAAAACCAGCAGCAGAGTCTCTGTTTCTGCCGGACATTTAGAAGATTAAATGCAATATGTTTAGAATTTTTAAAATCATCTACCAGTGAATTGTACAACTCACCAATGGCCAACAATTTAAAGTTGAAAGTCTGATTATACAACTAACAAAGAACCACTGAAATTGATGCCACAAAGTTCAAGTTAAGTTAATTAGATCTCTACTTTTGAGAAGAAATAGGCTTTTGCCATTAAAATAAATGTTCTTTGGTGCCTTAAAGAACTTTTCCTTTTAAGTATACATTGCCTTATCATCAGCCTTTTAAATTACATTGAAGTACAATGACTGCATGGGGGTATAAAAGTGCGCTAACATTTGTGGAAGTGTTATAACATTTCATTATTCAATACTTCATATGGAAACCTATTAGTGAAGATCTATTATGATATATATTGGCAAATGATCATTATTTAATTTATGGAGTTAACTCAGAGCATCCAGCTCAGGGGCCCTCAACATAAGACAGACATGGATCTGTTAGGTCCAGAGGAGGCCACAAAGATGCAGCAAGAGCTGGATCCCCTCTGCTGTGAGGACAGGCTGAGAGAGTTGGGGGGGTTCAGCCTGGAGAAGAGAAGGCTCTGGGGAGAACTTATAGCAGCTTTCCAGTACCTAAAGGGGCTACCGGAAAGATGGGGAGGGACTCTTTAGCAGGGAGTGGAGCAATAAGACAAGGGGTAATGGCTTCAACGTGGAAGAGAGTAGATTTATACCAGATATTAGAAAGAAATTTTTTACTCTGAGACTGGTCGAGGTTGCCCAGAGAAGCTGTGGCTGCCCCATCCCTGGAGGGGTTCAAGGCCAGGCTGGACGGGGCTTTGAGCAATCTGGTCTAGTGGGAGGTGTCCCTGCCCATGGCAGGGGGTTGGAACTAGATGGCCTTTAATGTCCCTTCCGATCCAAAACATTCTATGATGAATCTTACATACACTAGTGTTAAACAACCAGGGGTAGGAGTGTGTATTTAAGAGTAGAAAGAGGCTCTTCAACATGGTATTCTTTCCTACATAATTTAGGAAACTACTGTCGTGAGGACAGCATCTTAACAGTTCTAGAAATGAGATACTACAGCCACAGAAAACTATAATGATTCTAATAAGACAGAAAATAGTCACCGAACTTGTCCCGCCATTACAATCAAGTTAGTTCGACATGTAATTCTCCTCCTTGCAAACTGATTCATGAACAAACTTTTTAATAAAAAGTTAGTCGATGATCTAATTTAATTATTTCAGAAATGCTTTTTAACACTGGAAGTTCTACAAAATACATAAACACAATGTTACATCAAAATTACTTTGAGATAAAGAATATGACCAGTATTTTAAAAATTAACAACAACAACTTCTGGAAATCATATACTTTCTCCAAGGAAAAGTTGAATTTGCACAGACAACTATTGAAAGTTAACACTTGTCACTGTTCAGTAAATAGTCCCCAAGAAACCTACTTTTAAGAGAAAAGAAGCCAATTTTTCTGCCTTTATTAACTTCTAATTATCCCAAACTCAGATTTCACAGAGTCTAATAATTATTTTTCTTCCCCTGACAAATTACTTCATAAAATCTGTTTACTTGGAAGGTACCATATGTCATATTCGTAAACAGATTTTTTTTCCATTGCAAAAATTAAAAAGGTGAGGTTAAATTTTAAGTTGCGATTCCTTTCTAACTTCTTGTCCATGCTGACATCTATTTGCATTTCTCCTGAGCTAGTTTTGAGCCATATTAATAACATTTACAGTAATTTTGACATCGCCCTTCATTCTCAAGATGGCTTCACACTCCTGCATAAACAGATCTTAAAAAATTTTAGCAACTCGGGCATAATTGCTTTGAAGAAGAAAAATCTCGTCTTGGTTCTATAGATGCTCACATTTAAGCATAATGTAAATCATCTAATTTTTTTCTGTAAAGATTATATTTCAGGAAGAGTGCAGCATATTCAAACAGACCATCAACATCAATATGAAAGATAATGACTTCCCAAAGGAATTGTAACTCATTGGCATCCAGCACCATAAACTAATAATCTGCAGAATGTAAATAAGCCCCAAGTTTTATCACTCCAGGTACCCCATGCAATTACTAGCCAATATATAAATTCAAAGGATTAAGGCTAAGACATTTACAAAATAATACACATCTTGAAATAAACTTAGTATCGATTTCCATTTATGCTAAAGGACATAGAAGGAAGACAGAACAATTAGGAAAGCACAGAATCATTAGAAAGCTGTAGCACGAGTAACCTTGAATTGCATCCTGTAACAGTCAATGCAACTGTAACAACAGTTGAAGGAAACATGACAGAATTAACTGCTGATACTAGCACATACCAGTCTGAATAAATAGCACATGCATTCTTATATATGAGTACTTGAAAGGGAAAAGTAGGAATATCCATCAACCACTACCACAGAACTTCATTTCCATCATCTGCATTAGGGGAGAATGTTAATACGTCTTCAAAACAATTAATTCAATACTAATTGGGACTGAGGAAGCTCATTCTATCTTTTATCCTAATACTGGCAGTTAAAAGGTGATTTTAATTGCCATAGTAATCAGATATAATGAAGAGCAAAACTGTTTCTGATTAAATAACATTTGCACTAGAATTGCTGTTATACAATTTTGAGCTCCTAGAAAGCTGTTTTCAGTTCTTTTTTTCCCTCTCTTGTTCAGATATGCACATGGAAGCAATGCTGCAAGAATTTTGCAGATGTTAAATCAGATGCAAGTCATGAAAGACTATGTATAAATGGATCATCGCCCAGTCTGCTATAGGCCTCAAAACCAGGAAGCACTGCTGAAAAATAACTACAAAGAACGTTCTTCTTCCACACAGCTAGTGAATGCTGAAGAGGAGAAGGGACTGTTAAGCCCTTTTCCTACAGAACTCCTCTCCTGTAATGAGAAAGAATGGTTCATGATTTAGACTGTGAAATTTGGGATCTCTAGATGTGTGGGTAAGTCACCTAAGTCTTTTCTTCGTCTCCAAGTTTCACCAGGAAAAGGGGCAAACAGAAGTACCTTTCTATTCCAAGAAACATAACAGACGCATAAACAGTAGTAGAGTGAAAGTAACTCCAAAAAGGACCAAATACTCCCAAGCCCTACAGCTACAACTGAGGAGGTAGAGCTGACCATCCAGAAGTAATGTTGTCTGGAAGTAACAGAGTACAACAGTTGCCATAATGTCTTGTTATGGATTTGACTGCATGACAGATCACAGTGAGAAACGTTCATGCACTACATAATGGGAAATATGTATTAATAGCAAGAATTTTTTAAGTGGAGGTTATAATATTCAACAACAGACCTCACTATAAATTGTTTTAAGGTGTAGTTTCAAATCAATGATATATGAAATACACTTTTTTCCCTAAGAGCAGTTTAAAATTTACTCTGAAAAACAGTAATGCAAATAAGAGTGGAATTCCATGACAAAATAAAAATTTATTTCTCTTGGCCAAATTCAACCAACTCTAGTAATTTTGATAAAATTTTTAAGTTGAAATTTTTAATCCATCTTTCAACAACTTCTATATGTATATTAATATCTTCCTTAAAACCGCTTGAGCATGTCACAAATAAGGAAAAGCAGTGTTAAATTCTGAAAATATTTCTCAGAAATTTTGAGGCGTTCCATAAACTGAGCACTACATAATGCCATGCCCATCACATTCCTTTTACAGGAGGACACAAAAGTTGCCTTTGGCTGCCACTACACAGCCTTTTATGTCCAAAACAGCTCATTTGTGTCAACAATTTTATACCAAAGAACGCCAAATCCATTGACTGCAACTGAAGAAACAACTTCCAATAGTACTGACTTCAAGATAAACCAAAGGCTGAAAAGATCTTGGTCTCCTTTAATATTTATTTTTGTTTAACTGAGAACGACTTAACCTTTCTGTATGTATTAGTGTCCTCGTTTACAAAAACTAATACACATTGATATAATGAAGTTTTCTTGAGGCAAAGAGAAGTGTACATGTTGGGTAAGTTCCTAGTGTAATTTTTCATTTTAGAAGGTATATGTTGACTTTGTCACTATCAGCCCATTTTCCGTTTTGCACAAAAAAGCTTTTATTTTGAAATGTGGACGTTTTAAGATTTAGAATTACTGAAGTTTGTACAGTGCTGCCCAGTGTAAATCATTTCAAAGTTTACATGGAGATGAGAGTTTTTCTGTATTTTTACATTCATCTTTACTTTACACATTTTGGAATGTTTAGTGGGATTTATATTAGTTTACACATAGTATTTCCATGGCATCTCTATTACACTGGCACTCCACAAAGCACAAAACACCAAACTGAGCAACTTGATCTTTAAAATATTGCTAACTCTAAGGTTACTTTATAACCAGGAATTATACAGGACAGTTCTTAATTCTGGCCACACCGCAGTTTTCTGCTCTCTCAGTTACATCAAGAAACAGAAATTAATTGCAATATTTAATTATTTCTAATCTGGATTCTCTAGTGGCCGCAAAAAAGTTGTATCTATTTAACCAGGTAACAGCAAAAAAACCCCTTATTATAGAGCTACACACTAAAAGGCTGGGAAATGAAGGAACCCTATTGCTTTGACCTGAAAGGCTGTAGCAACGTGTTAAAATTTTATTCTTGAAGATATAGCTAGAGAAATAACTGAGTTAGGTTAAAATACCCTTTGGGTGAAAATCACCTTGTCAAAATGACAGCTTGAGAGGACATCTGTCTCCTTCCTCTAAGTCTTCTGTGTCACATTCACTTAGACAAATTTGCAAACTATTTATATAAGCAGCAATGAGCATACAGAAGTAGATGTATCAAGAAAAAAATAGTTACTTGGAAAAAACAGTTAATTGAATATCGATGTCGTGGAATCCACTGGGGATGGAGTTATCCCCCCGCCTCCTGCCACAGCCATAGAGTTGTAATATGTGAAATGGATATTTCAATATATTTAAAAATTGGAAAAATTATTTTAGAAGTATTAAGCTAACTTTGTGTCATTGGTTTAGAAACATAAGTCATTTAAATGGCAGTTTCAGTGCATTTGGCCACATACAGTTATTGACAAATTTGCAGTTTCAGTAAAAAAGAAGTATCATGCAAAACTAAACTTTAGTTATCTGTTGACAGGAAAATTCTTTCACGATGAAAAGCAAAATGCTATCAGTATACTGAGGCATCTCTGTTACTGCTGAGCATGGTCCACTCCTCACCTGCTTAAAAATTAAACGTATGTAGACAGGTACGCCCTCACTGACTGATCTGAAGCAATTTATGAAGGTGTAGCTTTAACCTGTTAGCTACAGCCCTTAAATACAGACAGATTCACCGACAATAGTATCTAAGTGGGCTTCTCATATTTTTCAACAGCTAATAAAACTAGTTAATTTAAGCTGTTTTAAGGGGTAAAGTAACCTCTCAGTATGCCTTCAAGCACACTGGTAGAGGGGAGGGTGATGATGGAATATTTAGGTTCTTCTTACCCCACTCACAGGAAAGCGCCTGTCCATATTACAGAGGACCGTTTTTTGTCAGGTGATAGCCACTCAAGAAAGATTAGTCAAATGCTGAAAGAATGGATTAGAAAAGTCCCAGATATTTCCCTAGAAAAGTCCCTAGATATTTCCATGAACTTAACTTCACAAAACCCCTGCACTTAACTATAAACAAAAAATAAATTTAAACTGACATTAGTAGAAGAACCTTTATATGATATGGAATTCAAGTTTGTCATCTATACAAAGCAACAGAGTTGTTCATTAAAACTTATGCTACAGTATATTCCATGCAGTGTCACTGCCACTTCAAGCAAGGCAAAAAATAATAGGAATCATGATACTACTGCAGAAACCCTCCAAACCAGCCCTAGGGAAATAAAAAAGGCAGAAAAAAAAATAATCAAAAAACCAGCAAAACTCTGAGGCTTTGTGGCAAAGTGATGTACACAAACACACAGGAATTTTTAAAAGATTCCCACATAAATAGCTTGTTTTCTATCACGGTATTCAAATTACAGTATATCAATATAAATTCAGTTTTAAAACTCAGAATGCAAAGGATGAAGTATTGGGAAAAACAATTTATCACAACCAGCAAATACAATAGCAACCCTAATTTACGATTTCTTAAAATATAATAAATAGTACATATCAAGTAATCATAGAAGAAAGATTTTTCTCTTGTAAGTAAAACTTGTTCTGCCTTTGTCCATTTATTTTTCAAATTTTACATATGGGTTGCTGATTTTTACCAAATTTAAACTGTGAAATTACTAAGCAGAAAAAAAGCACTACTTGCTGAAAACATCGTAAATATGATTTAGTCTGACAAAATAATGCTTAAATAGAGGATGCATTTGTAAGATTTATTGATAGAAGTGTAACTGCAGAGTAAGGTGGTTGCCAAACAGGAAGGGGAGGGTGGCTCGCTAACATTCCTTGAGGACTGGCTGTCCACGCACAAGTCATACTGTCACGAGTGAAGGAAAATTTACTGATATGCCAGAAATACCAGCATTCTAAACATACGTGACACCAAATGGTATCGTGACTATTACGTGACAATATTATTGCACTACTGCATTATCAGCGATGCAAATTCTGACCAGTACCTTGTCTTTTCGTGGCGGTGTTCACCTCCACAGTCATCCTATTAAATGTAGGAGTGAGTCTGTTTGCCTGGTGTAGTATTTTTCATCCTTGTATAAACTGACTTCACAGATACTGTATATAAACCCTTGAAAGGCAGTGTTATTTCTAAACTTACCTCCATTCTATCAATCTTCAGCATCACACTATGTTATAGTTTGTCATAATTATATGGTTTACTGCAACATCATCCTTACACAAAGTTAATACATCATCACATCTTCCATAACATTAATCATAACAAAAAACCAAAACAGCATTTTTCCAGGAGTATGCACCTGATAGACTGTTCAGTGGATAAAACGGACAAGTGTTTTACAGCTGGGTCAGATTAACAGATTAACACAAACCCATGGAAACTGAACAAAAAACTGCAGCCTCAAAAAAATCTCTTGCACTACCCAATGTACAGTTTTACTCTATTTGCCTTCTGGAATCAAAAAGGTCAAGAACAAAGCCTGTATTTTAAAACCTTCTGGAAATCTGCACAGTATGATGAACAGAAGCACGCAACTCCTCCTGCTTTCTTACTTGGCTCTCTCTTAGGGTGGGCTCATGCAAAATACAATCTTCTCACAGCTGACAAGCTCAACACATTGCTTTTTATCATGCTGAAATGCCACACTCTACTTCAGCTCCAAGCTCAACCAGATTTTCTAGCTCCTAATAGGACTGTTGGGAGAACATCCATTATAACATGCATCCTCCAAGCCCCAAAAGAAAGACATTAATTGCCACACTACCTTGATTATAGAGATGTTTACAGAATGAAATTAACAACAAAGCAAGTAAGATACTTCTTCTTGGAAGTAAATCCATATGAAAAAAATCAATTAAATGCTGCAAATGAAAACAAGCCAATAATTCACAACAAAATGACTTGAAAGGAACATTAAACATTAAGTGGCAGATATGGAATTACACAATCAAGTAGGCTAAAACAAAACAGAACTTTCACTGAAAAAGTTAACCTTTTTTTCAGCTTTCAAAACAGACAGCAAGTATTTTTCATATTGATCAGCAACAGCCTTCAGTTTTTTACTACTTTCTTTTTCTTTTAACAAATCTCTCTACTAAAAATGATGCCTTACCTTTGTTCATATCAATCAACTGCTGCTTCTTCTTCTGTCGCTCCAGTTTCTCTCGTTCAGCCTTCTCTTTTGCCAATTTGGCTCTCTTCGTTTTCTCCTCCATTTCCCTTCTTTTGTTGTTTTCTTTTAACGCCTCCTGCATTACATAAAATGAACACGGGTGTCTATATACTGAGGGAAACTAGAAGGAATAACAAAAATAACCTTGTTTGCACAGATACTGCATTTACACCTAGGGAGGGGGGGGAAGGGGTGGGAACAGGGACTAGTGCCCAATACTTGAAGCATCTTCAGAAATCTTAAAGGGAATGTAACTTGCCATACTAGTTGTACACATTGGCATTATTAGATAATCAGAGGAATGAAGATTGAAATAGCTTTGCATTTATGGTGAATTTAAAAGTTCCAAATTTTTCAATGTCAACATATTAATATTTTTTCTATTAAAACTATATCTAGCTTAAACCTTTATCTTGCTGTTAACAGGGGTGAGTGGGGAATGAAGCCAAGTTCCTACTGTAACAGAATTCAATTACAAGTAATGGAAACTCAGTTACTAAATTTTTAGCTGCAATTCCTCATATATTTCTGTTGAAAGATCCAAGGCAGTGTGGATCACTTAAACAGACAAAACACATCACAAATAATGAAAAAGAGTTGAATTCACAGATCAAGACTCTAAAACTAAAGTCTCCGAGTCAACATTACACAAACTACCAAACTAAAAACTACAAATGTAAGAGAATATCCCTGCAAACCAAAAAAACAAACCCCACCCCCCAAAAACCCCAAAACCAACAACAAAATGAACAACCATTTTCCACAATCTTGCCTCCATCCGGTTTAGAAGATATCCTCCTTTCCAAAGGAGGTTAATCTCGATTTCTTGCTGTGGTGGGTTGACCTCGGCTGGCTGCCAGACCCCCACCCAGCCATTCTCTCACTCGCCCTCCTCAGCAGGATGGGAAGAGAACAAGGTGACAAACTCACAGGTTAAGACGAAGACAGGGAGATCACTGACCAATTACTGTCATGGGCAAAACACTCGGGGAGGAATAATTTAATTTACTGCCAAGTAAAATCGAGTTGGATAGTGAAAAACAAAGACAAAAGAGAAAGGGCCTCTCCCCCCTTCCCCCCCCCCCCCCTTCTTCTTAGGCTCAACTTCACTCCTTCATTCCCAGCTCCTCTATGTCCCCCCCCCCAGCAACGCAGCAGGGATAAGGGGGGTGGGAGGTGTAATAAGGGGTTGCAGGCAGTCCATTACAGTTGCTAACACACTTTCCTCCTCACACCTTTTACCTACTGCACTGCGGGTCCTCCCTGCAGCCCACCCTCCTTCGGGATAAACCTGCTCCAGCGCGGGTCTTCTCCCCGGGCTCCAGGGGAATCCCTGCTCGGGGGCCTGGACAGCCTTCCTCCCCCTCCCTCCTTCGCCGGCCCTGCCGCTCCCAGGGCTCTTTCTCACAACTTTTACCTCAGTCTTCGCTGCCACGCAACATTTTGCCCTTTCTTTAACAGGTTTTTACACAGGCGCCACCAGCCTCGCTGCCAGCCCCCGCTGCGCCCTGCGGCGGAGCTGTTGCGGAAGCGGCTGGAAGCGGCCGGAACCAGCCAGAACCGGCTGGAACCTGCTGTGTCCCTCACAGGGCAGCCCCCGACTCTCCTCACAGAGGCCGCCCCGCCGCCAGCTCCCAGACAGGTAAATCCATTACATTTACTCATCACTTCTTTTCACAAATACCTTCATAACTCCTTTTACATTGCCTGCTCTCTCTCAAAAAAAAGAGAAATATTTGAATTCCCTTAAGCTGTTCCCCAAGATCCTAAATTTCTCCTTAGTATTGCCTTTCTTAAGATTCATTTATCATGAAGAAATTCACTGAAATCCATCATGATGGAATTTCACCTAATATCATGGACAGACATGATAAATGTTGGGGATAATTTTCTTATTTATATTCACAACAGCTACAAATTTATTGCTCTCTTTCCTCTCCAGCTCACAGTACACTAACACCCTCTGCCTGCAAGTGCTGCAGGCCTGGGCTTCGGGTGATTTTGGGAGTCCCAACACACTATATCCAACAAGTAATAATAGTAAAGAAGAGACTGGATCCAAAAATGTCCAGAATTAACACCGCATGTGCTCATGAATGATTTTTCAGCTTAAAAATCTAAACAGTCAATACTTACTAAGCACAGGGCACAAGATAAATGGTTTCCGTGTCACCGTTTGCTTTAGTTCCTACACAATTTAATCATGCCTTAAAAACTAGGAAAATCATATATGTTCACAAAGAAAAACAAAGAAAAACATGGTTTTTTGGATGTTCTTAAAAAAACCCAATACAATATATCAGTTATTCCACAAGTAAAGTTTCTTTAAGAAATTTGGGGCAGGCTTGTATGACATATATATTCCTCAGAAATGACATTTCAAATGTTTATAAATGACTACTCACTACTGTGTACAGGCTAGGGAAAAGCTAAAGACAATGACACTCACTGCCAAAAAAAAAAAAAAAAATCCCATCTAAAGCACCTTTAAGTGTAAAAAGATCTATAAAAATTATATTAGCTTTTGGTAATCCAAGACTCCTGAATGCCTCCAAACACAGAATATACACTCAAGCAAGGGACAGCGTATTTCAGTGTGCATATGCCATTTCAAGGGTTTACTGAGGTAAAATACTACATACAGCCCCTTCTTTGAGACCTGGTACTGTTTTTCAGAGATGGTGGATACCACAGTTCCCAGTGATGTTACTTGTGGACGCACTTGAAAATTGGACCAAGAACTGCATTTGCTGTACCATCACATAACCGATCACACTGAGAAACACCTTTTCTTTCAGAAAAGAGAAAAGAGAATTACAGGAGAAAATCAATGTTTTATCCTTTTTGGTTTTGGACAGTTCTGTCTCTGCACGTTCAATCACACTTGACAGAGATTTCATTTTACTGCAACTTCACAGGCTGTAATGAAAGTAAATGCCCACAATCTTATGAGAGAAAGCAAATAAGAAATGTCATGGCTGAACTAGTAGCCCACTAGCCATTGACATACTATGATTAGATCATAGATTCTGTCACATTTTCTAACAGGAAGACTACAGTAGACTGAACTAAACAAGCTCTAAAGTTATTGTATCTGGAAATTCACTTTGAGCCAGACTCCACAAGTCCTAACTGAAGGGAAATCGTATGAAAATACAGATTGCAGCTCGTAAAATATGCTGGCTACCAATGATGATTCAAACAAAAGCCATTCAAAACAAAGGTTTAATCTTCTTGAAGAACAGTAAGATAATAAAATACTGATAACTGCAAGTGAGAGCGCCTCTTTTAATCTACCTACACCCATCCCTGCATATACGTTTATACATACAAACAAAAATAAACAAACCCCACCATTCCAACACATGAATCACAGGAAGCACAAAGAGGTCAGGTGGGCCTGTCCCTTATTTTTTCAAAACGTGGATTTCCTAGTATTTTACTTTCTTCCAGGATACAAATGCTTCAGAACATCTTTATATAGTCTCCTTCCAAAGACTATAAAGGAAGAGTCAGGGACAGCAAGTAAAAAATCCACTAACTGCTAACCTGAAATACCAGAGCTTTTTCCACACAACCTGTTGCTACAAGAAGTACAGGTTGCAGCATTAACCCCCTGAACATTCTGCAGTGGCCAAACTCGGCACTCTGCAAGGCAGGAGAAAGAAACCCCAGCAGGGATCACAGCAACTTGCCTCTGGGGCTCTCAGGCCTTAGATTGGCCATTTCAGAACTAACAGTGCAATGCAGCACTGCACACACATCAGCTTCAGAAGCATTTTCCTAACAAAATAAACAGGTTAGCCTAGAGGAAAAAAAAAAGTATCTAATCCACTCATAGCTTTGCTGTAGTACCCCAGGAACTACTTGGTAACAGCTCTAGTGTTTCTGGTTATTGTTGGTGGATTCTTTCCTGCCATCCCCAGTTCTACCCACTCAAGAATTGGACATCCTACCCACTCAAATAGTTTTGTGCCACATTACTTGAAATTTAACATACCTCCTTTTCATTTACATACCAATTCAAAATTAATATTGTGGAAAAAAAAAACAATGATCTATTGGAATCATCACCATTGTTTAGTGCATGCAATCCCTTTCCTTCATAAAGTACCTCAGAACCAAACCACTTGGAATGTACTTGTTAGCTATTTCTCTCCATCAGGCAGTCTGACTCTAAACCATTTCATATTTGTAATGTCACTTAGAGATGTACATTTAGTCAGAGCTGGTTGAAGGTCTGAAATAAATCATTTGCTAGAACATACTCCCAGATGTTTTCAAGTTATGTGCTGAAAGCAAAATAAATATATATTCATCTGTATTTACAAATATACTTTATATTTGAATTAATATTGCTAACCAATTTGATCAGTTCTTCAAAGCTGACTGAAGATGACTGTAAATAAAGGTAAAGAGAATTTCAACTCAGATGTAGTGGTTTCTAGAGCATTTGCTCTGCCTGAATTATACTACCAATCTTTTAAGTTTCCTTTCCTACAGTTTTACTCAGAGGGTTATTCTTCTCTCTCATATAGGTTCAATTACTTCATTATTTACTATTTCCTCACTTTCTAGACTTCCAGACTGTGGATAAGCCTAACAATTTCTAATACTAAGGTGATATGACTCTGTACTTGCCTGACCACAGGGCCCATTTGGGCCTCACCAATCTAAAGGTAAGCCTTAAGTTCAAAGAAATGTGGATATGATCTCATGCTTTCACTTCTCTTTTCTTTGTCATACTTTTACACTCCTCTATTCTCTTCCAAACTCCTGGGTTTCAGTGGACTTCTTTTAATGTAAAACAGTGCTCTTTTCGAGTTACCAAGTTATTTTTAATTATTGAATACCAGGGATATCCTTTCTGTATGGGTTTGCAGGCTAAATTACTGCAAGGTAGAGATCAGTGTAAATACTGAAAAAAGTAATCGGCATTGCTTTTACAAGAGGGGGAAAAAAACCAGCATTTTTTTTTTTACTGCAACGTAGCTCGACAATAAAGTACCCACTAGTGTTCATAGGTATACACTACACAACTATATATATTCCCTAATTAAAGAATAAAACCAAACTAATATAACAGTTAAAAATCAGACAAATGTCACAAAGCAAGAAGCAATCCACAGTTTAGAATAAAAGCCTTCCCAACAGCTTTGGAAAAAACATTTTGGAAAGTATTCATCTACATACTGTCTTTTCAAAACATTTAAGTGCATGCAAAAACTCAAATTATTTTAAGTGAATCTCAACAGAGAGAAATACTTTCATGTGTACAACCCCCTTTTTTGATGTGCTATTCACGGCCCTCTGTATTTTTGATTGGTGCACAACAGCATGCAGTTTTGCAAACTCAACTGCAAATTAAAAGTTAGAAAAAGTCTGAGTGTGCGTTTTTGTGGTGTTGTTTTGTGGTGTTTTTTTTTTTTTTTTTAATAAAAACAAAACCAAATTACTGTCTCTCCTAGCAGAGAAACAGACTCAGGAAGGAATATTAACTCTTGTTAAGGGAGCTAGTTGAAGGGGCACGTAGCTTGATGTTCCCCCTCGTGTTTATTAGGATTCACTGAAATAAGGCTCTTGTACTTGGGACTGCCAGTTTATAGCTTGGCTTCCTCAAGCAGCAAATAAAAAATTAGTTTATGTCTTGCATTCTGTACATATCTTAAGTTTTAACAGACAAACATTCACACACCAACATGGTTGTAAATAGGCTCTCAAAGGTAAATTATTAAAAACATGAAAACAAACTGTAATGCACAAATCTCCTTGGATATTAAAGATGCAGTTGGCTACAAAGTGGTCATGCACCAATAATGAAGGCTGCCTGTGATCCCTCAGGCCCTCCCTAAATTTGCCTTGCAACTGCAAAATATGCAAACTGAAGTTGCAGCAAAAATAAAATAATCTTGTGCAGGCACAACTCATTAGGAACAATGAACTCAGATTAACTTCCAGTTAATCTACAGAAATAAAGAGTGTTAAAGTATAGCAGATTGAGCAATCAGTTTACATGTAAAAAAAAAAAACAATCTGTCATGAGTATTCCTTGGAGGATAACATATTCAAATACATTGTTACCCTTATGAAAATAGTAGAAAAGAGATGCAATGAGCTGGTATTAAACAAGAGCAAACAAATTGAATTTCCTGATGGGTGGTCATGAAATAGTAAGTAGAAAAGATTATGTTTGGGATACTGGCCCATGGTTCATGTACCAGAGCCACTACACCGGACATGAAATGTCTTTGGCATGCCATTACAGATTAATATTTTTGGCAACTGTAGCTGCTGTTGTATATTCAGGTATGGAGAAGGGTTTTGCTGCTGGCTTATCAGCTGTGTTGAAAAAATCACTTAAAACTGTCTAGCAGTGTAAGGTAGAAGAGGTTTTCAATGTTTACTCGACCAAGTTTTAAGGCTACCAATGAAAATATATATGGTATGGCTTAATTACTTAAGAGTATATGTTTGAATAATTACTAAAAAGCCCTCATGTGGACAGATTTGGGACTATTGTAATAGCTCCTTTAAATCAATATTTGCATCCCAAAATAAACATGCATACCTAATTCAGGCTATTCCTGAAAGGGACAGAGAGCAGAAATACACACTTACACAGTACCAAAATTTTATTATTGTAATTACTAAAAATAACTAAAAAAAAAAATCTTTAAAAAAGTAAAAACAAAACAAAACAACAAAAAACCCCAACCAGACAAATGAGAAAACCCCAGCAAAACAAATATGTTAGCTGTTTTGGGTACAATCAGAGCAGAAAAACCAAAGCCCACAGCAAATGAATTATTGTTTTGTTCAAAAAGTGATCTTCCTGGATCAAGGAAAAGACAAATCAATAGGTCAGCGTGTGAAGCCCTGATCATGCAAGCGCAACCCTTGAAATTCTTTGAGAAAAATTCGCTCTTTGTATTGTATAAAATCTGTTCCTACAAAAGCCTACATCTGGTAGAAAAAGAGAAATATATTTTTTAAAGAGCAGGACCTTGAATATGATGTGTTGAAAGGTTTTAAAGTTTCTGGCTAGGAATTCTCGACTAATTTTAATGGAGGCTGTGAGAATTAAACACAATGCAGCGTATATTGATAAAAAGTATTTCAATAACAAAATAAAATTGCCTGGGTTTGAAAGATTTCGCATGCATCCTTCAAGGCAGGGTTGATGGACTATCTGAAGAAAGCGTTCTAGAGGTTGTGTGGCATTACACTCCAAAGAAATGATAACTGGGGAAAAAAAAAAAATTGGAGGGATACACTTATTCATCTGCAATTTTTTTCTGGACGATTTTTGCACCTTCTACTTCATGCTTCATATTATATTTTGACAGGATAATCCAATTCTATTAGCTTGCTTTTCCTAAACGTGATAAGCAAGCAAATATGAACTTAAGGAAATGAATGAGCTATAATTTACTACAACATCAGCAAGCTAATTGGAGATGCAATAATGCAGTGATCAATCTGAAATCACAATTAAGACAAACATGGATTCAAATTATCAAATTATCTTAATATGACATATGAACAAACAGAATGATGAGGCTAAGACCATATGAACCACCCTTGTGGAGATGATAGAGAGAAGTCAGATTCCTTCTAGCTCATGACAGCTTTTTAGAAATAGGTTAGGTGCAGATGTAGCCTGTAAGCACCCTCTATGGAAGAGTCTCTAATTTTAGACTTAGAATCCTGCCAAAGGGAGGCACTTAGAGCAGTAGTAAGGTCTACTGGTTTACAAGAGGTTCGCAACATCTGGGTTAAATTCACAGCTTAAGTATTGTGATAGTCAAAATTCCAAATTATGCCTGGTTTCCAGAGTGGAATGGGGGTTCAAAAATCCTCAGTTAAATATTATAAACTTCCAAGACAATGCCTGGGAACAATGACATTACTCAGTTGGACTTGCTGACATCAGCAGTGAATGGAGAGTATGTTTAAAACTATCGAATAGAAAATTCTAAAAAAGGTTTTAATCCTATTCCTTTTTAAGATTAGGAAACTTAACTTCACAGTTTCCTCTAGACCCTGTTTTCCCATATTACTTCTGAAAATATTACTTCAGCAAAGGTCTCACTACCATGAAATATAACATCCTATCCTTGTCTGTGCTACCTGTAATTTATACAGTTACCTACCTTTAAGTGCTTGCAAATGCAGTGTACTGTAATTCAGGTTAATTTCTTTTATTATTATTTATTTTTACATCTTTTGGATAGCTTCCAAGAGAAACGTCATCCTTACCTTTCCTATCATGAATAGAATAGCCACTTATCTAGCAGTACTAACAGCTTGTTGATAGAGGTGATGAGTTACCACTCCTATGGGAATTCTTTAGCTTCTGATTCCATTACTTAGAAACTTTCCTAGCCTACAACTAATTCCTGACTTGTTCAGTATCATGATTTTTTAAAAAATTCTCAGGACTAGCTGGATGTATACACTCAAATGAGAATTTAGAGAGCTTGCAACAGGGTCTCTGGGTTTTTGGGGCAGGGCTTGCTATATACTGCCTCTTAATAAGGACAATGTTTCACTTTTGATATGCTGTTTTCACTTTCTCTTGGGAAATTTTGCTGCAGAAAATACTTTGTGCTCATTATTCTTTATTTTTTCATAGCTACCTGCTAGCTAGAAGCTGTTATCTTTCAGACTACATTAAAGAACTGTTACTTTTTAGGCAGAAGGGAGAAACTGTATTCCCAGACAAATAACCAGGGAGAAAAATAAATAAATACAGTCTTTCTTTTAATCCATTCCTGAATTACTAACTCAATTTATGAGTTCGAAAGCTGGGAATTTAGCTTGACTATGTATTACATTTCATAGTAAATCATATGTTTATTATGTATTAATTTATGTATTGTATATTCATTGATTTATATTACTGTAGCCAATGACCTGCTGTATCCAAGGGACATTTAAAAAAAGCCACAGAAAAAATGTTCCTGAGTCATGGAGCTTGAAGTTTACTTTGAAACAATTTACAAGCAAACAAATATTAGAAAGAAAAGGTCTTTGAGGTACATTTATACTCTAGATGCTGAATCCACTGTGGTGAACGTTTCCTCTTATGAAGGCAACAAAACAGATTGTTTCCTGTCTGGCACAGGGCATCAATCTTATAAAATCTAGAAAGATCAGGGTAGTGGTCACCCAATAAAACGTGTCAGTTTACTGGTGATTTAATATGTCTTAACATTTTGGGGGGGTTTCACTTTCTGGATCTTGTATTACAGGGGTACTGTAAAAGATCCCAGCCACAGAGTAATCATCAATCGATAGTGAGAGTTGATACAAAAGGGCAGTTTATTTCATAGTCTTTTACAAAAACTTATCTCTCATTCTGCCAGTTGATGAGTGCTGACATCTGCTTAAATATTTACTTATACTAAAACACAACCCTTCTATAATGTAATTTAAAGATTTAATTCCTTATCTGAAGAGCTGCATTTACACAAATGTTTTCTAGGTGAGGGAAGCAGTCACCACTGATAAAACTGTCTATAAAAAATAAAAAATAACACTTCACTGAAGGAAAAACCTTCCTTGCATTTCATAACAACTATGCCCATAAATGCCTGTTACTGCTTCAAATTTTACCAAACTATTCATATAGGCATTATTACAACTGTTTTTTTAGACTCAAAATTTACCTTTAAAACTGCATTAAAGGGAGAGCCCACAGAGCAAACAAAATCTGAAACATTTAAGAACTGTATAAGAAAAAAGAACATTTCCTATCTAATACCAAATTATACATTCCATACAACTTTCACAAAGCACACAATCTGATTTAAAGGATGTTTATCTCCATTTGCAAACATAGGCATAACAAATTTATTGGATATTTTTAAATTCTCTAGCACTAACAGAAACAAACATTCAGAATGTAACAGATAAAAAATATTTCAGATAATTTGATATGAACTCTGTGAGACAGTAGGTTAAAGGACCAAACCAGAAAAGAACAAACTGCCATTTTGCTTCAGGCAACTGATTAATTATTATTTGATAAGAGCCTGAAACTATATCAAACCAAAATGTATTAGGTTACAATTGTTCTCAGGGACAATAGGTATTTGTGTTTACTTTCAATGGAAGAAAGGACTCAATCAATAAAATAAAAAAGTATGTCTTCTTCAGATAGTCCCAAGTATAAGAAGCATATTATTTTCCAGTGGATCTACTATTTTAACTGCAAAGAGAAAAAAAAAACCAAAACCACAAACCCCTCCCCCTAACAAAACCCCCTTGTTGCTACTTTTGATTCAATTTCTCTGTAATTGTCAGCTCCAAGAGAAGAATAAATACACCTTTTTCCACACACATACCCCTGCCTTGATTTTGAATCATGTCCCATTGACGAAGGAGAGTCATGCTGAAGTGCTTTACTTATTTCCTGTGATATGTCTTGAATACAATGAGGTTATCAAGGCATACATAAGCACCAAATCAAAGACGTAAACATAGATAGAGGTGACACAAGTACCAAGAAAAATCTAGTTAAAAGCTCACCTCAAAGGTTTAAATATTCTACCTTATCTTTGAGGGGAGGGGAAGACTGAGCCGGAAGCAGTGCATCTCAGAGACCATCAGGGACATAATTTCTGAGAGGTAGAGAGGTAACGTGAAGCAAACTTTATTTCGCTGTCTCGCTACACCCTTGGCTCTAACTATGTTTCCTGCAAAAATGGTTAGAGAAAGCTGGGGATAAAATGGAAGCAGATATAGAATAATAAATAAATAAACAAACTCTGTTTCTTCTATCTGCATCTCTAGGCTGATTCACTATATTGCAGCTCAATAACTGAAATGGCTCTCAAGGAGCATTTGATTACGTTATTGGTCAGAGGTGATGTAAGTTTATTTCGCGATTTGCAACCATATGACGGGCAGTTTCAATAGTGTCACTTAGACTGTGAGTTCCTAACTACGCAGTGTTTTTTTCTCCTCCTAACATCACAGAACAGCCCTCAAAATGCTTATTCTCTCTCACACAAGGGTAGACAAATATGGATAAAAACTAGAGTACAAAAGATGAATTTGGAACTTGAATAGAAACTTTATATCTGGACAGTTTTAAAGACATAAAGCAACAAACAACAAAATGTCCACAGATAAGTCAATTTCTGGGGTAACTGTCTCTTGCTGGGAAAAGTATAGAAAGTGTTGCAACAGCAATCAATACATCTCACAAAGAAACTGATAAAGGTCAGCTGCTCTATCAGCCCACACTACCTACTTATAATTTCCTTTCCACTTGTTGTTTAGGGATAACAGAATAACAACTTATTTATATGGCAAATTTTGTTGGAAAATAACTTGAAAAAAAACTACTGGACCCAAAGGAGTATCACTGTATTGCTGATACACTTTGATCAGAGGAGTGAAAGATGAAAAAACAACGTTGACTGTTCAAGAATTTTTTCTTCTCCTATACTCTACATCTTGTCATTTAGCCTAACAACTTCTGAATGCTTAGACCATGTGGAGACGCATTAAATACTGTTTCTGTTCAACTAGCAAAAGGCAAGCAATTAGGAAAGATGATGCATGTATATCTTTTTTTATTTCAAATAATCAAAAATGGGCATTATTTTCCCTTCATGGCACTTCCTCTAATGATAATCTAAAGTCTTTACCATGAGTTTTCAAATGACCAGCTGTTTTCTTAATATTAAAATAGCTTGATATGAGCATAATAAGACAAATGCATATCAAGCTCCAAACATGATTTTAAATATATGTATACATACACATACAAACACAGAGAATTTTCTGGGGATGTGCCATTCAGAATATTTTTCTAATTTAATTCTTTTAGATTCATCTTTAAAAACATTCCTATATATTCCGTCTTCTCCGAATACACTAGCTGAATTGCATGATTCTATAACAGAAGCTATTCTTATCTTTAGTTGCTAATGAAAAAAGAAAAATTGTCATTACAATCAAACTATTTAGTCTGTATTCTCGCTTTTACATAGCGGAATCATATGCAGAATCACAGGTTAAGCGAGGGGCAATACAAGTAATAGCTGTTGTACAAAGGCAGCAGAACAGGAACACAGCAAAGTGGCAGGACAGCTATACTATCCAGGAGGAATACTGCCCAGGGAGAGAAGTAATTAAGGAAGCCAAAGCTCAGATAGAAGTTAAACTGGCAAGAGATGTGAAAAGCAATGTGAGAAGGACTTTTATAGCCACAGTGACAGACAAAGGAAGATTTCTTCACTTGAAAGGGTTGTCAAGCATTTGAACAGGCTGCCCAGGGAAGCGGTTGAGTTACCATCCCTGGAGGTATTTAAAAGATGCAGTGCTGAGGGATGTGGCTTAGTGGTAACTTGGCAGTGCCGGGTTAACATTTGGACTCGATCTTAATGGTCTCCTCCCATCAAAACAACTCTATTATTAAGGAAAATGTAGGTCTGCTGCTGAACGGAGCATGGAACCTAATATCAAAGAAGAGGCTGAGGTACTCTGGGCCACCTTCATCTCAAGCTTTGCCATCACTGTCTCACAGGCAGGTTGGGCAACGGACTGATGTCACTACGAGGCCTCTACTCCATCAAAAAGTTGTGGAACTCAAGAGACATCTCCAATGTCTGGAAAAGGCAAATATTATGCGGCATCTTCATTTATGGAGATACTCAAAACTCAGTTGTACAAGGTCCCATGCAGCCTGAAAAAACTTCTACGCTAGCCCTGCTTTGAGCAGGATGTCAAACTTAATGACCCTCTTGGCATCTCCCTCCAACCTAAATTACCTGATGATTTTGTGGTTTGTCTTGTCATAAATGTTCACACCAGAAGAGTTAGCAACAAAAACAGAAGCAGCAATCTGAAGAGCTTCTGCACTTCTAAGTTAAAATTGCAAGCAGCAGACAAAACAAGCTTTATAGCTTTATAGACAAAACAAGCTAACAGATAGGCATTAGCCTAACATAGGAGAATGACAAAGAGGAAAAAGCAAGTCATGAGTATTGTATTATTATATTTCAGTCATTTATCCAAATACTAAAAAAAGTTAATGGGACCGCTTAGAGAAAGCGTGCAGGCATTACAACAGTTTGAACTGGACAAATATAATAAATACGCATGCTCTAGGCAATATTTGGAGATGCTGTATATCCTCGGTCTTTTCTGATTGCTCCTGAATTCTTATCAGTAGTTACGAGTTTCACTATCTCTTTCCTTTCAGGAAACTTCATGCAGGCATCAAAATGTTGCAGAAAATCTCAATTCTTGTTAGTATTTTTTTCCTTATATATATAAAAAAAAAAAATTACTGTACTGTGAACTTTTAATGCTTGCCCTAGGCCTTCCTCAAGTGTCTGTAAAAAGAATAAATCCTTAAACAAGAATCTTTATGCCACTAAAGTCTACAAGGTTCTGCTCTAGTGGATAAAATAAGCCAAGAAATTCTCAAAAGACCTAATTACAATTACAACTACAACTACTGTATATATCTGAACAAGTGAATTGACTGAAGCCCAAATGATGCTAAGGAAAAGAAAGCATCTCCTTAAGCTACCTAAGCCTCAGATTTCACTTCTTTATATAGAAGCATTACTATTTAAATTAGTATGCATCATATATGTGGTCTAAGTTCATTTACTTATTTAATAACCTTTTTTTAAGAGGCTTAGAAGATAAAAGGACAGATAAGATCTTTAAAGACCATAGCATCAGATGGGTATAACTAAGTATCTAGACAAACAAGTAGCAAATTATCTTGTCCACTTTCTATAATTATAAAGCAACGCAAGGAATTAGCTCTGCTTTTCTGGAAACTCAGACTATTTGTGGTATGTCTTCTATTTGGAATGCAAGTTTATTATTCCAAACCAGAACACAGAACTTGAAAGTTCTGTCTTGATAAACTATATAAATTTACAGAGACTTAGTCTTTGGAATAATTTTCTACTCTAGAAAAGCATTTTATTGCAGTTTTTCGGTAAAACGTAAATATCATATGGATATCATAAGAAGAACTGATCATGCATAGGTTTGTAGAAATTCCAAAAACAGAAAGCCCCCCAATCTCTGAAATACCTGGTGGATTGTGACTTTTGCTAGAAGTAACATAAGTTTGTATCTATAATGATTTCCCCTTAACACGAGCCACTTTATGTCAATTAGGTAAAGAGATATTAATTTCTTGCAATGCATTAATTAGCTGAGTGTATTTACATTGCAAGATGAAGGGTTTAGGTGAGTTGTTACCAGAACGTGTCAATCTCAAACCAAGGATTATAAGAATGTATGTTTGAGGTTATTGTGATCCTCAGTAACAAGTGACCATTAGTTCACAACTACATAGTGCCTACCAGAAGGAGGCCTTTCTCTTGATTTGTCCATAGCTACTCCTTATAGCAAAATCTTCAAAAGGAGGAAAGTCCATTAAAATTTATTTGGTATACAAATAAAATACAACAGACGAATTACATTTGAAAAAAGCAGAGTAGTTACAGTCTGCTGAAAATATAAAACCTACTTGCTCAAGATCAAATCTAGCAGAAGAAAAGGATTCAACTTCAGAGGGTGTTTTACCTGTGCCAAATGCTTTCACGACAGCTTCTTCTCCTCCTGCTAAATAACAGCAATAACAATGACAACAAAATCAAAGCAAGTCTGCTGGCTGCTCTCAGTACTGTCTGGCACTCAGAACAACACAGGTATTTGTGCGCTCACATCGAAAGAGCAAAGTCATGTAGATTCTGGCAAATAAAACCCAGATAATATTTCTCAGTATAAATAATAAGGGTAGTTTATACAATTTACACCCTGTTCCATATCCACAGATAAGTATTTGCAGATGTAAGATGTGTAATACATGTATACAGCAATAACCAGAATATAATTAACAGTAGTTTGCACAAGCAGTCTCAATACCGTGATTACTCTGATTGCTATAACTATTTCAGTGCTTAAAAAAAAAAGTTAGAACTGTTCTAACCTTTGACAGCTTCCTGAAACAGTGAAAATTGAGTATTTGGAGCTTTGTTGTAAGTACAAATGAAGCGAGTTCATACTGAAGAAAAAGTTATTCTCAATTCAAATTAAAATTCTTGTGTGACTAAACACACCATCTGAACAATCTAGATTGTGAATTTGAATAAAGTATTTCACTAAATGTTCCTAAAACAGAACCTCATTTAAATGAGGTAAATTGCAATATTTTTTTTCTGGGCGGGGGCGGGTAGGGGGGAGGAGGCAGCAGAAGTTAGGACAATTCAGGCCAAATAAGAATCACCTCTTTGCAGATAGTGGAACTTAGATGCATTGCATGTCCATACATTTGAAATTTTGGCACCACAATTCTTGTGGCAATTCCTTGATAACCTGTGCTTTTAACCCAAGATTTTTCTTCAGTTGCCCCTTTGTTCTTTTAAGGGGGCAACTTTGTCAAAATAACAGACGTAGGCAAAACATGAACTATTATAATCATACATCATATAGCCACTATATAAATGAAGGAACAATTATTTCCGCAGAATACAACATTAATGTAGAAAATAAAAAACTATTGTACCTTGAAGCTCAAGAGATTTGCCCTCTGTATGAATATATACAGGTAAGTCTCACAGAATTCCCCTCTCGTTCACTAGCATTCAATAAGCAGGGATAAAATGTAGTCAGCTAGATGGTATTTCATCTTTTCATCAAAATAATTAGGAACACCCGATTACAAAAACATTGACAAGAACAACTGTTACTGAATCATAATACAAAAACATGTATCATTAATACTACATGATCTAGTCCAAAGTTCACAACACTGAGAAAGGTCAATAGTCAAATTATTGTCACTATGATTTTTTTAAAGTCTTAAGTACAGCTTTTTGCTGTGAAATGGAGATCTTTTACATATGATTCAGTAACACCCTCACCCCTGAATTCAACACTTCATTCTTACAAAATTACTTGAAGAAACTCATTCTGAACCTGAAACAATGACAATTTCATCTGTTCTGGAACTGTGATGTACACGTGGTAGTTTCTTTTCTGCTCTTGGTTCATTTGGTAAGGCCACAAAAACATTCCAGCTTTGTATGAGAAGAGTTATTGCACGTCGTATTTAATTTCTCACATTTACCCACTGAAAACCTGAAATACCACTTTTTTCCCTTCCCTTGGTATTACTCAGTCACTCCCAAGAAATGCATGAATCTCTTAAAAGTACTCTCCCTGAAAATTCTGTGGTAACCATTGAAGAGCAACAGGGCATCCGCCAGATTTTTATGCAAAAGGAAGGAAAATAAGAGTAAGCAATTTGAACTATTTTCATTCTAATACACCTTTTAGAAAACATTTGCCCTTTACCTCCTGTCACCTGCATAGCAGTTGGAATAAATATATGAGGAGAGACTTTCATCACAATATTTGGACAGTGCTAGTCTGAAGTCTGTTTCAAGCAGTTACAATAGAGCAGATTTCCAGACTCGGATATCCACATTTGAAAATGTAAGCCTTGGATTTATGAAGAAGTAAAAGCACTGAAATGTCCCATGACAACTATTTCTGTTCTTGACAAGTCTTCGCCCAGATGTGTTGGCGTACTTACTAAAGAATTGGTGAATAATTTCAGCACATTTAAAATGAATAGTTAAATATATTGTAGTAAAAGTTTTGTAATAAAATGAACATGGTATGAAAATTATGTTTTAAAGTAGTGCTCCATCAAACTGAAACTGAAAGTCCTTATTATCGCATGATAAATTAAGGCAGCTACTGGCAACAGACAGATCAGTGAGCCACAGCTGTATGGCAAACTGTGGTATTTCCAAGTGACATTAATATTCTCTAGAGACACAATGTGACATTCTAGGCATCTGTTTCCCCTGTACTCTTCCTATGGTGCAGCTAATTATGGCTCCCAGACAGCCACTAGGAAGGATGACATTAAACCCATTTACAAAACTCAGCTGCTTAAAATTAAATTCTTAAATTCCTTCTTAAAAAAGCCATACCCTGACACGAACCACACTGGATGACTGGAAATAGTAATATAAGCATGTAAGTGAACTTCACGAGTCCTGTCAGCGCATCCAAAGTCTCAGCCTTAGCATCACAGCATCATTAAGGCATCAGCCAGATTCCAACACAACATGAATGTAGACATGACCATTCAGCTCTTGATATAAACACATTTTTCAGTATCATGCCTGTTAGTTGTGCATCAGCCATCAAGAAAGTTTTTTTTAAAAGAGGAAAAATATTTTCTGATTATCCATATGTCTCAACCACACTGACAGTTGAGTTGGAAAGTTACAAACTGGAAGATGAAAGTTATCAGTGACCAAAATCTAAATAATTCTGGCAACATGAATCCAATTTCCTGCCACAGAACAAAACATAAAGTCAACTATAACATGAGAAATAGAAAAAAAGAGGAAAGAAATCAAATTGGGAGAAAAAAGAAATAAGAATAGGATAATGTTTTGTAGACATTACTCACCAAAAACAGAGTTCTGAAGTTGCTCAGATCGCCAAAGAATTCTTCTATGCTTATTGCTTTGGGATCAAAGGTAAAGTATTCTCCCAAATTTTCATACAATTTAGTCATGTTGTTGTGCATGTTGGACAATTTTTCATATTGCTCTCGGGCACTCTCAGCAAAGCTGTAAGGTTTTGTTAAGGAAAGTGATTCAAATGTAAAACAACCTAACAGTAAAAACAAAAAGTAAAGAAAACTTAGTACAAAGGTTAGATCTGGAATATTTGCTAGTGCTGTCCTGCATTCAAATATCACATTTTTGTATGGTAATGCTTACATATCTGCAAGTCCAAATTCCATTAAATGATCCCTCTCCAATGACAAAGATTTGCTGTTAGTACCCTATACTACTGATTTCATGAAATTTTAATATATCTTGGACATATTTCTTCTAATAAATGATTAATTTTGTCAAAAACATTCTATGAAAAGACATACTGAAAATTACTTTTCTGTGAGACTCTGACTGTAATTCCCCACTCTCTTCAAGTGATGTCATGTATCCTGTATCATGTACATAGATTTCATCTGTAAAATTTGCATTCTGCAGAACTACCATTGACAAAAGTATGTAGTATGACATCTGATGTTCTTTGCCTTTTGTTACAGATGTGTCTTTTTGCGGATTCTTCAATGCCTAACAAGACAGCTCAGCTCATGCCTCAAGCTTCCTGTACTAGGTAAACTTATTTGGGGCACTGTCTCCTCTTCACTATGTAATTTCACAAAACTTATAAAAATGAAATATCCACCCACCTGCCCCAGTTAACTGACAAGCAGCTTGGAAAAATTAGTAGTAAGAAAAACACCATGGAATAACACAAGTCTTTTTTTTTCTTTAGGAAGCATGGAAGTCTAGAAATGAAATGAGCGACTTCCATCCTAGCAGTCATTGGAATTTTGGCATAATCCTTTTAAATAGAAGAATGCAGTATTTTTTTTCCCCATAAGAAAAAATTATTTTTAGAACAATTCATTTGCAAATATAGGAAGGGAGCAAGCTACTAAGGGAAACACTAGTTTGCCTTGAAGCAAGTAAGGTCAGTCTGCTGTTTTCTTCTGTTGTGCTTGCTTATGTCTACAAAGTCACTAATGAGTGTAAAAAAACTAGCTAGTACATGATTAAACTAGTTCTGCTGATACTGAATTGTAGCTGCTGAAAGTGTTTGTGCTGTACATATCAAAACCCAAGAACAAAAGAGACAAGTTATTCCCTGAACTACAAAACCCATGCAGCCTGGCTCCCTGTGGCTTTTAGTTGTAACAACGCTCTTCCATGCAGATTCTGATTCTTAATACAGCAAAGCTCATGCCTCAAGCTCTCTCCATACTTGAGTCTCTAATCTGAGACTTTGCCTAGTATCACATTTCTAGTTACTCAATATCTTTGAGATCTCCATCTCTCTGCAAAATAATAAACAACCTGGAAACTAATTAGGGAAAAGAGACATACAGAGAAATTACACAAACCGTTTTTTTTTGAGATTAGACTAAATCCAACAATAGTTCTTCAGAAAACAGTCAACAAATTGCAGAATAAAGAAAGAAATTTGGGGGATAGTCTATTCATAATATTTCCATAGTGTTTGGATACTGCTGAGTGCTTAAAAGGGTATCATTTCACCAGCTATATGCAAGAGTAACAAGGCTGAAAATATCTTCCACCAGAAAGAGGCCTAACATTTCACTTGGATTTTCCTGCTCTAATTAATGGGAGGGTATGCAAATAATAAATTAAAATTTAGTTTCTAAATTTACGTCAAAAACTATATATAAACTAAATTTTCCTCCTTGGAAACTTATTTTCCAAGTAATCCTCTATTCTTCATTAAGGCCTCAGTAGCATAAAAGGAAAGCTGTATTCTTTTGTTACCTTAAAATGTTCATTTAGAATGGCAAAAAGAAGAAACCAATATTGTGATGGACCTTAACATACAAATATCAAGGTTTTGAAACAGTACTATCTATCTACATAGTTTTATACCAGTGCAAACACAGTACTAATACCTATGTTTGCAGTTTATTGAAATAATGTTTAACCTGCTTGGTTAGAATTTCAAGCTTGGACTGTTGAATCGCTCATCTTAATACAAGACAAGCTTGGTATAGTTCAATCTTCAATGACATTTAACTGCGCAAAAGGAAATGAAAGTTTAATGGGCAAGAATACATTAAATAGGTAATAATGGCACATTACTGAATTATTGAGCACAGTCTAAAAATTCTAGAAAAACATGAATTGCATTAGAGTCAGCAGGTGACTGTGTTGAACAACTCACCAAAAATACTAGAGAAAAAGAAGTACGAAGGTGTATAATTATACAAATTGTATCTGTGGTTCCTTTAAAAACAGCCTCACAGAATATAATATAAAACCAAATTAACATAGTAAAAATGACTGAAGAGTCTGAAATAAAAACAGGAAAAAACTTTGAACATTCCAGATTTGAAATTAATTCCTTGAGACAAAGCTCCCAGAGTCAAATTCTCCATTCAGGTTGCACATTCAACATGAGAAATAACAACAGTAAGCACTAAAAAGAAAAAAAACAATACTGCTACTGAAACTAGAACATATTTTAAAGTAACACTGCAGAAACATACTGGATAAATAACAATGTTGAAATTACAGAAACACTATTAACAGGTGGCTTGTAAGACAAAAAAAATGTCAGTAAGATGGATGAATATGATGAGCAAAGAGAGAATACAGTATTTTATCTATACTTAATTTTGAAGAAAACAATCCACTGCTGTAGAGACAGTAGTTTCCAGTCATACACCGTCATATTAACAAAGTCACTTTGTCACACTCTGTATGCTTCACACAATCTTCATACTTATAAAACATTAGTAACTTGAATTAGCACCTAGAAACGTACCTAAGTCATTGCAAAGACTCAGTCAATGCAGCCATTCCAGAGAAGCAAAGCCGTACTTGCCTACACTACTTCATGAAAAACCATCATTGAAAAATCTAAGCTATCAAAACCTAGCATAATAGAAATCCTTAATTCCGCCAGTTATCATTATTACAGATTGGAGCTTTAATGAGTGGTCATTTAAAAACTCTAAACGAAGTTTCATTCTTACTCTACTGAACCAAAACAAAAATCACTGAACTATCAAGCGTAAAGACGCTTGTTCAACTAAAAAAAATTACCTTATTCACAAGCTTGTTTTTCCACATACACATTTTTAGTTTCTTTCATAAGCATAAAAAAATCTAAACCAAAACTTCACTGCAAAGACTATTATTCGAAAAATTAAAAAAAAAAAACCACCACCCAAAAACCCGTTTTGAAACATTCTCCCATCTTCAGTATTATACCTATCTCCCAAAGTTCCACATAAATCAAGAAAAATGAGTTTGTAAATCTGAATAGATGGAGAGTTATTGCTTTACTTTAGGAAACAGACCACTGTACCAATTACAGAACAATACCTAACCAGCATCTAGGCAACTCTCTACCTATAATCCTTACTGAAGTTTGGAAATACTTATTTTAGTGGGTACTAGGTAAAGGAAAGGTTATGCCCTTTAATTCATTTCCTTTTTTTAATTTTAGTACTACTGCAGATGGCAACTACACAAAATTACCCTGAGATTTTCTAAATGTAAAGTTGGTATTTTTCAAGTGCTACTGCAGTTTAAAATTTATAGGTGTTATAATCTTAATTCATACAATCTTAATTCATTGGTTTCAACACATCACCCTGAGGTTAATAAATAAATCAATCACTGGTCAGTAACTGGTACCAAGAAGTTAACAATGTATGCTTTACCATGCAATCTAGTAAAATTCTCTGTGCATCATGTCACAAAGAAATCAAAAGAAAATTAAAATGCTAACAAGTAACAGAAGAAAACTGCATGTCTTTTCAACTACAAAGATACAGGTAAATGCAGTGCATTAACTTCCATTACTCTTACTACTTTATTAACTTTTGCTGCCAAATTGCAGTTATTTACTAATTCTACTCTTTACTGACTTCTTTGTGTTAAAAGATAGGCTGGCTAACTTCCACCCTTTTTTTCCTTTACTTTGATTTTTTTTTTTTTTTAGTTTTCCTTTTTATTTTTGAAAAAAGGTTTTGTTTATGTGTTTACATTACAGCTGCCAACTTAAGTTTCCATCCAGTTCTGCAGTTTGCTTGACAATGAACACACCAGGAAAGGAAGAAAAAAACGTTTAGATACCCGGATGGATAAGGATTTCTGCAGTGAGAATATCCAGTGTGGTGTCATTATCAGAACGCAAGAAGTAAAATATTAGTAGGGCTGTATAAAGGCATCTGTAATCACTGAAAATATCTTTTCTGTAAGTCAACCATTTTTTTTTCACTTTGAATTATGACCAGATGACTACAGTTTGCTGGCATTTCAGTGCAATGCCTAAATTAATTCACTTAATTAAGCAAGCAATGGATACAAATGTTACCATGACACTATGCTACCACATTATGTAATTACCAACAATAGTAGAATTACATTCTTTATGTCCATATTAGGACAACTACCATGGCACTTCCATGCTTTCTTCCATATAAACAGAGGAGAAAAAAAGATCAGAGAAGTCAAGGTTAAAAACTCCAAATCTGCTGGAGGGAAAGTCATTGCTTCTGCAATAACATCTGCTATGAACTTACCATCAATATATCAATAACTTAAATAATAGAGTTAATAAAGTACCTGAACACACAAAAAACTCACTTGCCCAAAGGCAAGACCTATTACTGTCAGCATTTACAAAGAAAACAAAAGCCGATACTGACAGCTTGGCGTTCATCAACAATAAATATGCCACAGTAGGAAGAACACTGGTAATTTAACTATAATTATAAAAAAAGCACTGATGTTCCAGCAGTTAAGGAGGCCCATCTCCAGGGCATATAGTCACTATAAAAATGGAATTTCAAGGATGTTGACCACAAGTCTGAAATAGTAAAACAAACAGAGCACAGAGTTGATGTCTTTGATACCTCCAGAAAACGAAAGAATGCACTGCAAGACAAAAAGGAGATACCTGTCAGAAACTCCTTAATGCTTTCCAACAGCATTTCAGAGACTGAATAGAAGTTCTTTTGACGTGTCCTTCCAGCTACTGATTACAGGAAGCTGAAAACAAGAGAAAGCAGCATTCCATTGGGAGAGTTTTTCATGTAATGCTCGATTCTCAAAAGTTTGTGCTGACACAAAAAAAATTCATTTAAGAGGCAGCTGGCCTAATGCTACAGATGGATTAACTCCTAATAGACACCAAAAACACAAGGACAAAAGAAAACAAAGACGCACTGGGATGAGAGATGGAAGATGTTCTCATTTATAAATATACTCAACCTAAAGGGAAAGAATCAATGGGTTTAGCATATTATATAAACTGGCATTATAATGAGGAGGTAAAAAATAATCAGCCTGGGATTTTCTAGGAGTCTGGAAAGCAAAGCCACCTAAACTTTATTTATTTAAATATCTGATCTACTTGGTTTTCAGTTAACTTCACTTCTCCTGAATATATCAAGGTTTCTTATTCTGTTATACGCACTGATCCTAATACTCACTACAGACAGAAACTCCTCAAAAGACAGCAGAGCATCATTTAAAGACCAGAAACATGGGTTCATTATAAACCTCCATATGATCTCCTTTAAATTTGTCCACCACACCAATCTCCTCAGGTGCATTTCTGTTGGGTTCTGATATTAAATTTTATATGACACATTAGTTTTAGATAAAAATGATAGTAAATCATAATATATACTTTACAATAGGAAAACTGGTAATCCATTTATTTCCAATGTATACGACTTTTTTCTTAAAATAATGCAATTTTTAAAAACGTGCAGTGTTTGATAAATTTAAGTGGCAGATTGATTAATCTGCATCGAGGAGAGCAAAAAGGCCATCAACTATATCATTGTGCAATGATAAAGCTCTGAGCCTTCTGCATACAGCAAGGCTGAAAACATATGTCAATGTGCATTCCTTCATGCTAAATACACAATTTGAAGCAACTTATTATTCTGTTAGCTATTCCAAACTCCTGAGTACTCACACTGTTCTGATAGTTGACAATTTCCATCAGAATGCTCTGTGTCTCAGATAATACAGTTTAATTAAAACTGGCTTCTTAAAGTTTCCAGGACAAATTATATGTTTGAATGTTTCCCTCCTGTCCTGAGCTGAACTCTGGAATTCACATCATTACTTGACGCAAGAGGGGACATAGCCACACATCCAAATGTCACCTTATTCCAGAGACCCACATACACACTATAACTCTTCAACGGGACAGATAGATCTGGAATATCTGGAACAACTGGCATACCAACAGTAGATGTTTGGATAAAATCTCAACTTCATCATTAATCCAAGGCAGAGTATATAAATTTTAACAGTAGAAAACGAGTCTATTTTCTTTACTGTATATTTTTCTATTTTGAAGAAATAGAAGCGAGTTTTACTTCCGTTAACTGTCAGTCAGCTCAATCATGTTACACGTTACTGCAGACACTGGGGGAAAATTAATAAACGTGCTGAAAAACTGCCTATTCAAAAAGCTTGAAAGTAAAATCGTTGGAGCCCAAAACTACGTAGTTGGGAGAGAACTAATCAGGTAGAAAGAATTATGTAAATAATCACACAACAAATGATTTTTGTTTGTATGCCTTCACAGTGTAGTAGATAAAGCATACAACAGTGGGACTGAAAAACATTTGTGACACCACTCATCAAAGATGTTGCATTTTACTAATATCAATGTGGGGATCACCAGGTCGGCTTGCAAATTACCTTTACTCATAGGTGGCACTTGACATCCTCAGCAGTGAGAAATTAGCAACAGAAGGAAATTAAGTGTACAATAGAGCAGGCAAGGAATCAGAAAACAATTAGAAGGCTCTGCTTCCACAGAGCCATCTGCATTTATACCTAAAGGTACTTTAATGAAAATTCACAACCTAATTCGTATCTGGCGTTCTATATTTCCGTGTCTGAATCAAGTGTTGAATAACCACCAAGCTGAGCTTGTAGGGCTGCCTGAGCACTGGAACAGGTTGTCCAGAGAGGCTGCGGAATTTTGGAGATACCAAAAGCCATCTGGACATGGTTCTGTGAGCCTGCTCTAGACTGAGCATGGGGGCTGGACAAGATGACCTCCAGAGGTCCCTTCCAGCCTCAACCATTGTGCGATTCTGCAAAAACTAAACGAACAAGGCTTTGGTGACTCTGTTTATACAGAATTTTAACTTCAATATATAACATCTCAATTTCTTTCCCTCTAAGCTAGATACATAACGCAAATTCAGTCCATTAAAAAAAATCCAAATTTAAAAGTAAGTTTCAAACACTGTACTTGACCCAAATAAAGCTTTTCCTACTCCCATCATGCCAAAATTAAATCAGATTATAAGAACTGCTGAAGAGAACCATGAAAAACTGAGAACAAACCATTTGTCAGAATCCTCACTATGAGCTATAAACACCCAGTTTTAAAATTACCTTGTGGAGTAGTTCATTATTTCAACAAATCAAATGGTCGTTATTATTTAAACTTGGTTTTCAATAAAATGGAATATTTTCATCATCATCAAAATTTCACAAGACACTAACAATTCAGCTAAAGCAAGTATAAGGACCAAATAATTGAGTTTATCTGCAGTGGGTTTGATGTAGCCTCCCTGTCTGCACTTAAGCCAACTCATTGTCTGACTTGACAAAAAAGAACCTAACCCGTGCTTCAAACTCATCCGTGAAAATAATGTAAACCCTTGGCATGATCACCTGAAATGAAAAGCCTAAAGAGATGGCTTGCTAATCTATTGCCATACGCTGTTCATGGAGCAAAACACTTCGTTCTCCCATGGGTACACTTACCTACTACTAATGTTAAAGAAATACACTTCAACAATTACAAAAACATTTCACTGAATTTCACTGAATTCATTTGTGTTCTTATTTCCAAACAACTACCACTCAGTGTGCAAATTTACTAAATAAATATTTCAACCATTTCAAAACTCTTGCAAACCATTTCAGAGCAGGATTCTGGATCAAGGAACTGTGAAACTAGGCAAAAAATGTTTCAATAGCTAGAAGAGGACGTTTGATTCAATATTGTCATCATCTTTAATAAAGGATGTACCAGTGCTCTTAGTTTCTAATCTCCAAGCTCATTCATAATAGAGCATTCTTTGAATTGAACTGGAGAAACACAAACAGAACTTACTAGCTGAAGACGGAAATTCAGCTTTAATAACAGTAACTCATTTACACTGATAGCTTTATTTTCACCTGCTATCAGTACGTAAACAGATGCTAACAATTTTGTCATTCACACTACATACATAATGTATCTCTGTGACTACACAGAAGACAAGACTTCTGGAGCATACACAGATAATTACGAATCACAATTATATACCTAATCTTTTCTTCCTGTTGAAAGCTTTTGCAAAAAAAATAAAAAAAAAAAATTCCAGAAATCTTCATTACAATACACTTCACCTACCCAAATCAGAACTCAAAAGACACCAAGACCCATAGAAGGAACCCCATTTTATGTTTACACAAAATCATGTACTTCTGATCACTAATAAAACAGCCATAAAAAGCTCAGTGTGAGAATTTCTTTCTCATTACAGAGCAAATTACCTCATCACTCAGCATCTGACAGAATAGCCCAGAAAAAAACACCCAGAGAAGAACGGTTACTTCTCAGTTACCATACAGTAAAGAGGTCTGTTCCTCTCCCTGGCCTTCATTGCGCGAGTACCTGAAGAAGTCATTAACCATCAGCATTATTTAATACAACTGCACTCACTGTGTACAGACACCGGCTCAATGTTTGTGTTCTTGATGAAGCACGGATGGATGATAACCATCTGATAACAATGCTGGCTGTGACCTGCTCCTTCTCCTGAAATTGCAGAATCGTGCTTAAGCTCACGTTAATTAAGATGAGGCTTTCTGACTTGACTCTAAATGGCCATAAAACTTTCGTCTTGATAAACACTGGAAAAATCATCAATGTACTCCTAGCTCTAAGCAATCATATCAATTCCTAGTTTTCATGCATTCAAACTTCTAAATAATGAAAAGACTTATTTCCATTGATTCTACATTCACCATGTTACTATGCACAAAAGAAAGCTTATGTCAACGTAATTTCAACATTGCCTTTTTTATTTATACTTCTGTTAATCAGGACACAAAGATCAGCACTCATTTCTCTAAAAGTCCCATAGGAACTCTCCAGGCAAAAACTGATCAACAAGGGCCTATTTTATAAAATATTCAGTCAAAGGAACTAAGCTCCACAGGCTGCTTCCTAAATTGGTTTATATTGGAAAAGGCTGCTCGAAGACTTATGATGCCGATTTAGGAATTTCCTGTGGTAGTATGAAGAAGAAAACTTAAAAAGTGAAAAAGAGCACTTGGCTCCTCAAACAGAACACATAAAAGGCAGCGTTTATAAAGCCACAGGCTAGAGAGAAAGGAAGATCTTGTCTATCTTAAATAAAAATACTTTTAAAAAAAAATTTTAAACTCCAAAATTAGAGCCAGGTATTAACCTAAATCCACTAATTTTTCTCTCTTACTCAGAGAAAAAGACGGTTGACGACCTTGGAACTTAAGGGTTTTCCCCCTAATTGTAACAGGGAAATAATCTCCCAAGTCCATACTCCCATTCTTAACAGAAGACAGAAAGATCAACATTTCTAAAAGCTTTACAACTCCTGAAAGCAAAACAAACCTTTCATCCTGACAAAAACAAAGCTTTATTTCCACTGATGAAAGTCACCAGAATTTTGCAACTGCATTTGCAAGAACATGCTGAGAGGAAATGAGTTTACTGACACTGCCTGCCAGGTGAAAAACATCCTTTTAAGAGAAAGGCACAATGCCATTCCTGAATGAAAGAGGTGGACTATTTAGCTTCATTTGTTCTGAAAGTTGTGAGGGCTGTTAAAAATAAGGAAAAAAGAAGATTATAGCAGATGAAGAATGAAATAGATATAGGTACAGATATAACTTCAGACCCAGCATATATTGGTTACATATTACACCATCGTCGCTTGCAGTTCTGAAGCCTTTTTAGACCCACAGCACGAACTTCAATGTGACAATGGCATGAAGAGGGGGCAACTGATGGGAGAGCTGGAACAACAGACACTAAATGACAGCACAGAAGAAAGGCAAAAAGAGTCTTCTAAAGTTACAAAAGAACGCAAAGAATTCTCCAGTTTACTATTCCAGCTTGGTAACATTTTACAGGTTATTCTCCTGTATTTGTACAAAATTCATAGATCTTTGATCAGATGGTTCACAGTCACGGATCAGTTTTTCCCTGGAATCCCTTACGAAGAAATGTGAAGACTAGTCACTCCCTGTATACTTTCTGCAGGTGCTTTTCCAGCACCTTTCACAACAGAAATCAACTAATTCTTAATTCACATTTGTGATATTTTGGTGTTAAAAAAAAAAAATTGGAAACAACATAAAGAGTGGTGTTTGTAGCTTTTTCAAACTCTAACTCATTTCTTCAGGTGGCAAAAAATTAATTATAATCACTATTCATGCATTAATTAGAAAGCAACATAGAAGACATGATAGTCACAAATATATCAAACAGAAAATGTTGCAAGAGTAATGGATTTCTAGCATTACTTCCCTGGAGAACAATTAGATAAAAAACTGTTTAGATGAATAAAAACAACAAAGAAAACAACTAAAATACAGCTAGTACAAACAAAATGATTCTGCAAAATTTGTTTTGCATGTAATATTCAAATTAATTAAATGTGACTGTTTCAAATAACACAAAGCATTGAAAAATAATGTTCTAACAACAACAAAAAAAATCAGTTGTTGATACCTGTTTCAGCAAAGCCCCGGTAAGATAGCCCCTCCTAGAAATATTATATTTGATTTGGAACACACAATGAGATGCCTTAAACAGTAATTACAGTGCTGAGTGCCCCAAATCTTTCAGAGAAACTGCAACCACATTCACTTCCTCTTTGATCATGCAGTTTTTCCTCACTTCATCTGGATTTAATTAAGAGAGGTATGTTTGAGCTGTCAGTTGTACCCTGTTTTAACAAGCTTCAATCAGTCCATCTGATGGTTACTTCATCTGGATCAGATTTTTTGGTGAAGTGTGGGGAAGGAAAAGAGAAGTGACTCCTTATGTTTCTAGGCTTCCTTTAACGCAGCAGTGTCATAAGTCCTCATTTTTAGAAATCTGAACAAGTTCAGATTCTATAATGTGTCAAGAACCTACACGTTCAAAATCAAGGAGGAAAAGGAATGATTTTACATCACCTGATGAGAAAAAGCATAGAATAAATTTATTCAAATTGAGATTTGTTTAGTACAAACAACTGTTGAAGTGTCCACAAATTCAAGCGCAGGAGAAAATGAGAGTGAAGGACTACACTCTAAAAATGGCAGTCTCTTTTGGACCTAAATAGTATTTGGAATCCCAGTTGCATACTTAACACCACACATCACATATGATTTGAGTAAAACTGTGCATGGCGTTCCCCTCCAAATATTAATACCAAAGATATGTAGCCATAACTTTTTGGGCAATTATTTGCTAGGAACTGAGCAAATAGGCTGTAGGCACACAAACAGCCTTGCCCCAAATGACTGGGATTAAAGCAAGAAAAAAAAGTCAGGAAAGTGAAGTAATCCCTCAAATTTCTCTCTCGGCCAACTAACATTTCAGGATTTTTCTTAAACAAATGTTCTGGTCAGACAGAAAAGCAAAGAGTGTAATCACAGGCCAACCAGGATCTGGAATGCAAAAGTACACTTTGTTGATGACATTCTTCCCCTCCAAAAAGTTTTTTTTTTAATTTCATTTTCTTTTGGGGGGTGGAGAAGGGTAGGGGAAAAATCCAGTTCCATCTACACCAACATTTCTGACAAAGCAATGTCTCATGACAGTTTGATTTTGGTATCTAACGCTGCAGCTCCAGGGCTGTACAGTGTCCACTCTCCCTCTAATTTCAGATTTTAAAACAAGTATACAGCAATTAGAAAATGGATCTCTAATGAATTATCATTCTAGCAGTGCACAATTCTTTACAAAACTATCTTTCAGTGATCTGGACAACTTGATTTAATACAAATTTAAGGATGAAAGCACAGTTTCCCTCAGGCAATTAGTCACAATCAAGAAGCCTTTAGATTTCCATGTATTTAAGTAGATTTTTATTCATAGACTTTTATTCTTTAGAATTTCTAAACTAGCAGGCTTTTCCTCCTATCTAGTTTTTCTTGTGTCTGTGTAGATTACTGTCAAACAATTTTCTCTCAGTAGTTCACCAATTTATAGTCTAAAAATGCATTTCAGCAACCTTTTTATACTTTCCTCCTTTCTTGAATAAAATCTTCTTTCAATCATGTTCAGTAGTAGCTTTGAAGCACAGTTCTAGATACAGTCTTCAAGGTGCAGAATAGAACGCAGCTCCCTCATGTGGTGCATCTACATAATCTCAGGGATTCAACAAAAAATCCAACACAAATCTATAGTCCAATGTCTGGACTTAAACCGATAACCTATAAGACTCTGTGCTATATCATTTACAGAGTATATATTTTTCAGTAAATAAAAACATAGAAAAATAAGCTATTTGAATTTCTTAATTGGCACACAGCTACCTGTTGCGTATCATTATGCCTCACCATTTTCCAATTTCTTCCTTTATTCATACTATAATGGAACCTGTGGGCACATTCCTATTCACAGAAATTCCCCTCACATCAGGGCTTTCCTTCTTAACAAGAAATGAAGATCTGAACGTAGAAATATACTGTCAAGTAAGAAAATTGATCATCTGTAACACTATTCTAATTTACAATGTTCCATAGTTCTTGTATTTTTAAATATTAACTTTTTGAAAACTGTACCTTAGTCCAGACCAGTTAAAATTCAAAGAATCATTTTCTGAAGGGATTTGTCATTTCTTTTACTGATATCAAATAGTCGTAAGAGAAATGAACATTACACATTAAAACATGACACATTATTAGATGATTTTTCAAGTTCAATCTAAGTAATGATTATACCTATATAATCCTCTAGTTATCACCTGGAACACCATGGGTCTTTTAGTTTGCTTTAAGAAAGATGAATAGAGGAGGAGAGGAGAAAAATAATAAAAGAAGTGGAAAGCTCTTTAAAAAAAAAAAAGTGTTGTGTGTTGAATGTGGCAGAAAGACATTTTGTGGCTGATCTAATTCTTTCTGCAGACACTTGAATGAAGGGTAAACCAAAAAGGAGAGAGAAGAGCCCTTTAAAGGGTAACACTAAGGTAACAAAGAAAGCGAGTGTCAGCTGACTGAAAATCCAGCTGAACTGGGTAAATTCACCATCCAGAAGAAAAGTTCTTCAAAAAAAGTTTCTAATGGACACAACTGAGGGCATATAAGCACCAAGTTTTAATTTAATTCACAGATTGAATATTTTATGAAAAATTCTACTTTTCACGATGATGCATTATTAACACTTCACTTTTGGTTTTTTTGCTCTGTATGCTTCTCATTTGCTCTCCTTCCCTCCAAGCCCAGGTACATATCTTTGTGCCACCCCCTCAAACCTGACAGCCCTACTTTCTACTCCATGTAAAACAATTTGCAAACTTGCCCGACTTCCTCGCTGTCTAGTATCTACAGAAACATAACAAAACACCTGAAGTCAACACAGTTAAAATGCTCTCTCTACAAAACAACATATTCGTAGCAAAACTAATGAATACATTTTCTTCTATGAGGGACTGTGAACATAGCATCTATACTGCATTTTCAACTGCGCTTGCTTCTTGCTTTTTTACCTTATAAAACAGAAGGTAGTATAGAATTTCTCTTACCAAAAAGCTGTATCCTTGTGAATGCACGTGTCCACCACTGTTTTTCTCAAATGTAGTGTGACAGAGTTATTCTCATGCTATTAGGCCCTGACCCCTGACGGCTCTCCCAGGGCCCTTTGGTATTTCTCTCCCTTGTGTTTACATTTTTTACTAATTTGTTACCTGAGACTTGAACTGATACGCTCTTTGCCTTTTGTTACAGACTCTTCCTGAAACTTCCTGAATAAAGTGGACTTCACACCAGTCCCTGAAGAGCCTGACTGAACCTTACTCCACTAAATATATTGCTCCTTATCATCATCCTGTGTTTATGCCCTTAAGGCAGTCTGCAGTCCGATCATGTCTCAAAGCAAATCAACAATTTTCACATAAGTGGCCCAGCACTGAAACAATGATTCACTAATATCTCTCTGTTGGCTTATATCATATTTTGCTCATAACAGAATATCTCATGATAAATAATGCAGGCCTGTGTAGAATTCAGTTTTCATCAAGGAACATTAAGATATTAAAATACAGGAATATAAAAAAAAAAAAAAGTCAGGTACCAAGCAAAAGCACAGCAAAGTATTATTAAAAACTCATACTAGGACAAAAAAAAAAAAAATCTGGAATCTTGCCAGATTCACCAGATACAACTTGACCAATTTTAAGTTTTCCAAGTGGTATTTCACTGAGCAACACACAGACACAATTAACAAAATATCCCAACGTGAAATACCTCAACGGTATCACTGTTATTTGATAATATGTAATAAAAACAGACTAATAATTCTTTTGATGCATAGTGCACCACAGAGGAAAACACAGAATTCCACTATAGGTTATGGAAAATGTCATACTTGGTGTGATTAAAAAAAAAACCCCACCCATATTTATTCCAGAAAGCTTTATTATGCCTCATTAAAGCTGAGGAAGAGAGGTAGGAAAACAAAGGAGATGGCTTTAGATTTGCAATGTTCAAGATGAACCTGCTATGCCACATACCCTAGAAGAAGCCCTTGGAATTGCACACCGACTGTTTAAATTTACAGATTTAATGTAGAAGAAGGACCGACGGTTTCTTCAACCGCTATTTCTCACATAACTCTGAGTATCACATGTACTCAGTGGAAATAAAGCAGAGGGCATAAATATGAAGGCTAAAACTGTGCTCAAATCTCCATTCCTCAACCCTCTTCTGTCAAAGAAACAGTTTAAGGAAAAAACATTTAATGTAATACTGTCTCTGAGTAGGAAGACTGGACTTGACCAAGCAGGAAGATACCAAAGGTTGTTTTTATTAAAAGGTTGAACTCATCTTTAATTGGAAAGTCTAATTCTACAAGAGTCGCAGTTTAGTAACTACGGATGCTTAAAGCACATTAGTAAGTGAATGAAAATAAAGTTCCATTTGAAACGGTTCGTATAAAAGAAACCCTGCATAGCAATTCTAAAATTGTAAAATATAATACTTCCTTGAACTCCCATAAGGATTGTAACAGTATCATGACAAACTGATTTTTCCACTAATTTAGGAAGAAGTTTATTTGGGAAAACTATTAGAAACACCCCCATTTACCATATTAAATAACAAACCAAACCCAACTGGTTTTCATTCATGACCAAAAAAGGAGACTCGTTATATTAGGACAGTAAAATAACTTGCCTTGTTTCACTAATGTGTCTTGATAAGTGAACTTTGTACAAAGATTCACAGCTCTCACCTGCTGCATCTTACAGAACACAACAGGAAAATGTGTTGCAGGTGTAAAACATTTATACACGACAGAAACAATATATTTAACCTTAGATTAATTCAATGATGTCTGTTGACCTTCATGACAAAAACCTAGTCATACAAAATGTAACACCAGTCATGCAAATATTTCAAAGCAATTTAAGTGGGGGATTATTTTTCTTTTCGGGGTGAAAAATGAGGTAAGCGAAAGGATTATTAAGCGCCACAAGGCCATACTGACATTTCTCAGGGGAAATGAAATTGAATAGCAACAGTTATATCATCACTGGCACTGGACAACAGGATCATCTAAAAAAATTTTTTAAAAAATAATTAAAAAATACAGCTTCTGGGATTGTCTCTGTATTGAGCACTGCTGTGCTGCTTAAGACTGAGATCTCCCAAATATGTTTCTGATATTGTGCCTTCTAATTACAATAGGTCTTGGCCATATTTCTGACCTGCTATTTTTGAAATTTGTACCTATGAAAAGGCCAGTCTGTACAAGCAGTTCATTTTATATGCTGGGGAGACACACTCTCTAAAGACTAAGTAAACAGCTTAAGTATGTTGACCTCAACAACATCAAATAGCAATAGTCTTTTTTTTTCCCCCATAGCTTAATAATGTCAATTAAATATACATAACTAAACATCACTCAAATTGCTTGTAATCTGATTTTGAACTTGGCAGGGTCAGTTCTTCAATAGGATTCAAAATGCTGAGATACTATAAGCTTGAACAATTAGCAATGCAAAAATGGGGAAAGAAAACAAGGTTTATTCATTGATGCCCTGAATCTTCTAATTTGGAAAAGAAAAGCAGATTATATGTATGTACTAATTCTTCCTATCTTCTATCACAGTGCTTTCAGAAGTGGGATTTTCTGCCTATGCTGATGAAATACGTCAGACCTTCAGATGTACTTCTAAGAATTACAAGCACGATCAGTTTAATCAAGTGTGTCTTGGTTGCTTTAGCATACCCATTTAAATATGATGTGAGTGTTCAGAGATAAAAGGTTTTTAAATGTAACCTCTCATAAAATGATACACTGTTGATTTCCTTTTCAAAAGTGCATTTCAGTGATTCTTTTCTTGCATTTGGGGCAAGACAAAATAATGCAAATTTAGGACATACACATTCGGTGGCTGTCAGCTAAGCTTCTCACCAAAATCTCAAATCTGATACTCAAGTCACAAATTTAGCTTTATTAGAGGTACATTAACTTAGTACAGAACATCCTGGATGCAAAATTAAATGTACACCAACCACATGATTATTTTTTTTTCCTCCTGTGCTCATCACGTCAATCAACGAGGCAAATTTGAGTAAAAAGCCTACAGACTATGCAATAGAAGGTAGGAGTTCTTAAGAGCATTTTAATATCTAACTAACAATGAATTCAAATTGACCCAAATCTGTAGTGGGGGGAAAAATGGTATTCCTAGTACCTAAATGAACATTCTACTTCAAGAAGTTCCTTGCAACATGACCAACTTCTATCCTTGGAAATGCACTAGGATAACAGAAACCCAGAGAACTTGAACATCAGACAGGAGAAAAAGTTGCTTACAGTCAAAAGCAGGCCTAAACATTAATTTATACAATTACAAGGCTAAAAAAAAAAAAAAAAAGTCCCATCTTAAGTATAAAATAAATCGTAAAGCAGAAGATGCACAGCATCACAGAACTTATATTTACTGCTTAAAACATTTCCCATTTAAAAGTACTGAGCATATACTAGGAATGGCTTACAAGGAAGGAACACACGTGTACGTAACTTTCAGGGTGTAGGCAGAAAGAAAAAGTTTCTCATTTCTGTCATGCAGACCTTTTCCTGCCACTAATCAGAGTAGCTCTAAACCTTGTCATTCTGACACTGGGCCCCTTCACTCAAAACCTGGATTCTCCATCCTTCTATCCACTGGCTATTTTTCACTCTCCTCTTACTCTGTTGTCTTCCAAGCTTTCTCTAGCTGATTGTGTTCTCGCTTCACTTGCTGTTATTTTACATATCTGACTAGAGCAGAACAATGAAATGGAAGTGGTTAGAAGGAAACCCAACAGAATCATAGCTTCAAAATAAATTCTGTTTACATTCCTACTTCAGCAGTTGTCCTCAGCCCACATAGCCTTGTAAGAATTGGAAGTCAAATAGGAAATCAGCACAGAAAAAGCCAACATACAGGATGATTTTACCTTTCATCTAACATGGTAGTTTTGGCTTTATTCTTCTCAGAGAGAAAGGGGAAGGGAAACAGAACTTCCAGCTGAAGAAAATTATTTATTCATCACTGTATTTCTAATATACTGCACATACTTGCATATTGAGAAGGCAACTGGAAAGACTCTCTTTCCCAAGAAGGTAAGACCTTAAAGACCTTTTTTGCACTCTTTCCTTGGGCTTGATCCACAAGTAAGTAAAAAGATACTGAAACAACACAAGACACAGTTTAAACAGGAAACTGCAAAAACCAAAGATTAAGCAGCAAATGGCTACTTTTCTGTGCTGCACTTTCAGCATGCCGTGCTAAGTCTTTTTTTTCTTCTTGCATTTAACTATTTTAATATAGAAAAAAATAGGGTTTTTATTCTATGACGCTAATAGAAAGTTAAATTAAACAGAAGTTTATTTTTGAAGAAATAATTTAGCTCATACTTCAATGCAAACAAATACAAAAGTTATGTATTCTTAAATTATCAATACCAAACGGGAAGTCTCATTAAATACTTCAGTACCAGCACTATGACTAGATGCTTATTTTAATTTGTTGATATTATAAGCAAGATCCTAAAGTTTCAACAAGTTCATAGTTGTTTCATGGGTGATATCAAAATAGCCCATATGATGGCCTCAGCTGATCCTCTTAAGATAAATCAAATAAATCGAAGTTCAAAAGAGCTGAGTGAAGCTTAAAATTAGTCCATTTTTTCCCACTGGAAAAAAATGGATTTTCAGGTTCCATTGTTTCTAGCCTTTCCTCATTTACAAACAATATCAATAATATGAATTTAGTGTTATTTGTTCTGGTTTCTCCAAAGTAGCAAGGAAGAACTAAAATAATTGATGGTTGAAAACATTAGAAAAATTGGTTGACTAAGCATTTAATAAAGTATTAATTTTTTCTAAGGTAAGACTTGGAGATAACAGCTGACATTATCATCTCTTGAACTAGAATAAATCACTCCTGTTTCATTTCCTTCCACTGAATGCACTCATAAGTCTTCTCAAATAAGACTCTATTCCCTGGTGCTAGCACATCTTAAGATGTGCTTTCTGCTGACTGTTCCTTGGGAGTTTGTTTTTAACTGTAAGCAGAAGGCTTAACTTTGAACAAATGCTCAGCACTAAGAGTAACAAAACACCCTGATTACATTTGTATAATGGAACCACAACTAAAAAGAAAAAAAAAAAAACAAACAACCATGCTACATCTAGAAGCTAGGTCTTCCTGTTCATCACAGAACTTAATACTTCATAACTTTGAAACTACAGTAAGTGCTTTTTCACTGCCTTTCTGAACAACGTAGATTTTCTAATGTAAGGACGGGGGGAAGTATGGAGCTGGCAAGAACCAGGATCTTTCAGAAGTCCAAAAAAAAAAAGAAGGTAGACCTTCTTTCCCTACACAGTATTATGTGGATAAATACCTCCTTTAGTCAAGAATTGCCCTTCCCAATGAAAGCGTTTTCCAAATGTCATTTCTTAGATAGCAAGAACAAAAACTTTTTATAAATATTTCAAGAAAAGGCACATGTATAAAATTGTCTTAAGGATTATACATGACCTAGAATTTGACAAGTCATTGAATGGTTCTCTTGTCCAGTTCTTAAAGTGCTGAAAAATGCCTCTACATTTAAAAACACATTCAAATACATTCAGGCAAAAGATGGTAAATTCAAATGTAGGGGCATGTACAAAAGTTCCTAGAAATTTTCCCCTTTTGGGGTGATTTTTGAGAAGCCCCTAGTTATGAGCAAATTCAGACATCAATGTACATTTCCAAGCAGCAAGGAAGGCGTCAGTGCATTTCAAACTGTCTGAAAAACAAAAACACGCTTTCCTAAAAATGACATCTCAAAACACTTGAAGTGAATTATTTTTCCATAACAAGCTGGAAGGAAATCCCGAGTGTTAACAGACGAGAAAAGTGTTAATGCCATTAACATTCTTTCAGCACTCCGTGTCAGTGTGTAAATGATGTCCTGCTGCTCAGTCACTATGAGAGGAAAAAAGCCTCGCAGCATTTTCCAGATGCTGACATTCTGATTCAGAGTATATTTGCTTCTTCCCTCGTGGTGTGCTGTAAGAGATTCTGCAGTACAGCGCTTCGTACGAGAGAATTAGCAGTTGCTGTTTAGTGCACATTAAATATTATCTAACTTTCTCAGTGCATAGAAGTCCCACACACACTTAAATTAGGCTTCTCCCCAGATCATTTCACTGCCGCTGAAGTACATTCAAGTAAGGAACTAATAAAACTCATATTTAGTTGTGAGTCAACAGTCATTATTGGCTGGAACTATGAGCATAAATACATATCAAGTGAGACTATATGCCTTTCAAGGTGGCAGCTTTTTATTTCATGAAAAGGATTCTTTTTTGATGAATGCTGTTCCTTTCTGAAAATTAAAATTAGTTCACAAATCACTGTTGTTCCATTTAATACGATGAATACACATAACTTTGAATTATTTTTTAATCTGCAGTAATTTTTGTTTTTCCATTCATGGTTCCCTTAATTTTACAATTTTTTAAAAATAAGCTTTTAGTTCTTCAAATGTATGGAATCAGCTAGAAAAACCAAAAGGCCCCATTTATTGCTCTGGTAGGCAAAAGATTTTAACAAGATTAGGCATGTTTATGTCTCTTACCAAGGTAAATGATACACCTGAAAACCAGAAAAGCTGCCAAAAAAATCTTCATTTACGGAAAAACTAGTACACCTAGGATACGTTACATAAATAAAATTAATGTAAAATTGTTTATATATAATCACTTAAAAGCACCACAGCAAGTAGTCAGTGTCTCTAAGTAGCCAGGTAACAAAAAGAATGAACCCAGTGGCCAGTGACCCACCAGTGCCCTCCTGCCCCCCAGCTCCACCGCAGCTCCCTTCCCCTCGCAACAAAGCACCTGTCTCACTTCTAGGGGACTAAATCTTTGTCACTGGGGGAGACGGTGCACATGTTGGGAGAGGGGAAGAAGTGGTATTTATTATTTATCTATAGTTCTAAGTCAAGGTTAATTAATAATTTAACTCTGTACAACTCATCATTGCTCCCTCTGAAATCTCTTTTCATTCTCATCTTTAAATTCAGTAACATTTAAAGTTAAACCCCATTAAACTAATTATCTTCCTCAGTCCCCAACTAAAGACTCATGCTTTAGCATCACTAAAAAGAAAATAGCAAGTAAGTATAAAAATCAGAGTTTTCCATTTAAAAAAAATGATCTTCAATTAGATGCACAAACACCGAAATAAAACAAGGAGTGAAAGCCAGATTTCTCGTAGTCGTAATTACTGTTCTGAACTGTTGAATTAGAGTCCCCAGTGCTGCATGAAGCTGGGCTAATTATAAAAGAAACCTCTCACATTTAAAGTATTTACAATTTGCCCTTCAAGTACAATTCTAGCCATGGATCAGATCCTGAAAAATTTGTCTCAAGAATCACACATAAATTACTTAATACAGCATGAAATCCTTGGAAAGAATATTGTAATATCTCTGGGTTCTGGTTCGGTTTGTTGGTATGGGTTTTCCTTACCCATGCTATATTCTACTTTCTGCTATCGCATAGCTGTAATCCTCAGTTTGACATCAACTTTTTCTGTTGGCCAACAATACAGGTCAGCTTCCCAATCCCAAAGACTTCTGGAAGTGCTGTGAGCACTCCTTAAAACTTAGGCAATTAAATACTTACAGAAAAGCCCAATATAAGGCATCCTAGAACTCTCTGCTGAGAGCTGATTTATGTTCAGACACATCTCAATTTTCTGAAACACTCAAGCAGTCAGAAAGATGTTCGACTTACTAATCTCAGTACATGCTATCAACAGCAATTCTTCAACGAACTCACAGAAACAAAGAAATACACAGAGAAGACTAAGTTGTCATTTCCCCCCCACCCAACATTGATTCTTCAATCTAAAAAACAATACAAGAGTGTAGAATATTTAAAAATATTCAATGATAAGCAAAACCAAATTTGATCACTTGACATAACTGAAGATGACTTTCTAAAAGAGAAAGCCACCATTTATCAGGTCATCTATTAATTATGAAAACATAAATCCTTAGGCAGAATCAATTCATTTCTTACAGTCTTATCTATTTTGTCAAGCCACCAAATTCACTAGCATGATAAAAGCTGTCAGGCGTCTACAGTCCTCGGTGCCTGTTTTAATTACCAGGAATTGGTAATCTGGCTGTGACATCAATGTACGTGTGCTGAAGCAAGGCTGCTCAGGAGACTTTCAACAGTTAATTTTCGAAAATTTCATAGGATCCTCCTATTTTTGCTAACACAAAAGGGAATTACTACATTTAAAACAAAGAACAAAACACTCTTGCATTGCCAGATGATCCTCCTTCTTTAAGAAATTCAGGTGATAAACTACAGAAAAAGGTAAACATTACCTACTTGGCTCTTTTTGCTAACCACATCGCTTGAGTGAAGCAAGTCATTTTTCTAAATACTGTAAATACATAGGTAGCAAACCAACAAATGGTAAAGCATTTACTCAACACAACTGAAAAATAATCAATGTAACCTGTAAAACAGAGCTGTCAAGCTTAACAAGAAAATATGGCTGCAAAAGGAGCATTTCAATATGTTGGTTTCATTTATGAACCAAAGTGGGCTTCTTAAAAGAATTCAACCTATAGATATGCTGAGAAACAAAAGCAATATTATAAGGCAATATTATAAGATTCTTATGTGAATGTATCACAGGAAAATAATAAGCTGCTTTTTTTTTTTTAATAGAAGAACTGGTAAATGTGATTGCTAGCAAGTCTCCTAACCTTGCAAATAAGACAAGGTGGAAGAGAATATTTAAGTAACAACAATTTTCCACTTAGTCGTGAGTTGTCTCACTTAAGCTACTTTTCTGCAGCCTTGTCAGAAACTTAAAATAAATCCATATAGAGAACATACTTAATATCTTCTTGTGAATTTCTGTCACTGAATCCATTCAGATGGTTAATCCTGCTAAAACTTACTTTCCAAATACACAGTAGTTAGGAGAACCTCTTCGTTACATTCACCTACTACATGTGATGAGCAGCTAAAAATGGCTGTAGACATCAATCCCCTCTTGGTGGTTTCGTTTTTTTTTTTTTTTTTCCTCCTTTGAAAAACCCAGAACCCATGAATTCTGTCTGGTCACGGTAAGAAAGAACAGATGTCACATAAACTATCTGAGCTTTTATAAATGCCCAATGTGCCTTGGACTTACAGACCATGTGTGGCCATGTACCGTATTCCAAATACTTCCACGTAGACAGAAACGGGGTTTGTGCAAAATACAACCATAAACTTCTTCTAAGAAGAAAATGACTTCTGCTTAGTCTTTCTCACAGTTTTGTGAGCTTGCTGCATCTACGGTATACCTTACTGGGTACTTTTCAGCCAAAGTGAAGGTGGATATATGAAAATTTTGGAGGGAAACAGGCTAGACAAACATCATTTGGTATTCTTCCACAGATTTTACTTGCAAGTGCTTAAAGAACCTGCAGTCCCTACTCCCTACAGAAATAAAGAGGCAAATCAGTTTTGAGTACAAAACATGTAAATGCTTTTTCTCGAAAAGTATCTGTAATAAATAAATAAATAAATAAAACTATTAACGAAATTCTTACTCTCCCTTTCAAAAAACAACATATCTGAAGCTAAAATAATTAATATTCCCCTGCTGATAGTTCTCTAGGTTGAAATGATTCAATAGTTATCGTTAAATACCATTCTTAAGGCAAAAAACCCATACTACTACCTTTATGACCACCTACTGTAACTACTTATTTCAAGTAAGCTATCTGGTTTCCTCCCTTGAAAGCCTGATTATAAATGCTTTAAGCTATACTCAGTGATATATCTTCTTACTTTCAGCACATTCTGTTCTGCTTTACTCTGTGCTGGAATAAAAGCATGGAAGAGGAGACTTAAAACTTATTTTTAAGTGTTGTATATACTTAACCAGATGATCAAAGTGCTCAGATTGCCAACGAAGACATGCAAAAAGGATATGCTCATCTTTTCTACAAACTTATCGTGTTCATCTTGTGTTTTAGGGAAATTCTCTATGTCTTTTTCGAGGCGCTGGATCTGATTGTTCATTGAATCAAGGTTGCTCTTCAGAGTCTGGGCTGAAACTAAGGAAAAAAAAACAAAAAACAATGAGTAAAAAGCTTCCAAATTCCAGAAAGGGTATCACAAGGGGAAAAAACGTCAGTACGAATAGTCTTGAGGAGAGTATTTCCATTAAGGGGACACACATTTTTCTGAATTACTGCTCATAAAAATCCTACTCCTCATAAAAATTAAGTGAAAATATCTAATGTAATATACCAAATCATCATATTTTATGTTGAAGTGTCACCACTTAATTCTACTATTAGTTCAAATTATTCAATTTCTATTTAAATTTATTGGTAAAAATTCTAATATTTCATTCTTTTAAATCTATTTTGAAGATTAAAAACTAAGGTTCAAAGATTTTACCTTATTAATGCATGTACTTGGTTAAATGAATGATCTTATTAATGCATGTACTCAGTTACAGAAATTATTTAAGGAATAGACATGGAAAAGAGATCAAATATTTTTCTTTTATTGAAATTAAACTGGTTTCTGGAAACCAACTTCTGTGAAACCCTCTATTAACATCAAAGATAAATTTGAATAATAAAAGCATAAAAGCTACCGATAATTAAAGAGTAGTAAAGGACTCACAGTACAGCACCAAAAAAATAAAACCACCACACCCAAACAAACCAGAGAGGCTACTCTAGAGAAAAACTCTGTTATATGCTATTCTAATGTAAACCACTATTTCTGTCATTTGTATTAAGCAACCACTAACTGATACATTGTGAGAGAAATCTCCATGGGGAACCTTAACATTAAGATTTGGAAGGTGAAGCAATACCACACCACACAAATTCCAGAACTAGATGAACAGAGTGTCTGCAGAGATGTCCCTGGTCAAATTGTAATATTTAAACAAACTGAACCCATAATATTGAGTTTTATGACATAATCCGTAAAGTCCACTTCTCATTCTCAATTTAATCATAAACAGCAGTTTGACAAGCACTTCCTGTCGATTTGAAGATGCATTTTAGAACTAAATTCTATCTTCGGTTCTTTGTCTCCTCTTGCATAGTTTACCAATACGTGCTCTCGGGCCCAAGCAGACAATCTCACTGAATTTTCACTGAATTTTTAGAGTTGGAAGGGACCATAAGGATCATCTAGTCCAGCTCCCCTGCCGAAGCAGGATTGCCCAGAGCATGTCAGAGCATGTTACTCAGGACTGCATCCAGGCGGGTCTTGAAAATCTCCAGAGAAGGGGACTCCACCACCTCCCTGGGCAGCCTGTTCCAGGGCTCTGCCACCCTCGCCATGAAGAAGTTTTTTCTCATATTTGAGTGGAACTTCCCATGTTCCAGCTTGTGCCGGTTGCCCCTCGTCCTGTCACTGGGAACCACTGAAAAGAGTCTGGCTCCCTCCTCCTTCAACCCACCCTTCAGATACTTATAAGCGTTGATAAGGTCTCCCCTCAGCCTTCTCTTCTCCAGGCTAAAGAGTCCCAGCTCTCTCAGCCTTTCCTCATAAGGGAGATGCTCCAATCCCTTCATCATCTTTGTTGCCCTTTGCTGGACTCTTTCCAGTAGTTCCCTATCCCTTTTGAATTGGGGAGCCCAGAACTGGATGCAGTATTCCAGTTGTGGCCTCACCAGTGCAGAGTAGAGGGGGAGAATGACTTCGCTCGACCTACTGGCCACACTCTTCCCTATGCAGCCCAGGATTCCGTTGGCCTTCCTGGCCACAAGAGCACACTGCTTGCTCATTGTCATTTTGCTGTCTACCAGGTCCCCCAGATCTTTCTCTTCAGAACTTGACTCCAGCAGGTCCACACCTAACCTGTATTGGTGCCTGACATTCTTCTTCCCCAGGTGCAGGACCCTACACTTTTCCCTGTTGAACCTCATGAGGTTCTTCCTTGCCCAGCTCTCCAGCCTGTCCAGGTCTCGCTGGATGGCAGCACGGCCCTCCGGGGTGTCAGCCACCCCTCCCAGTTTGGTATCATCAGCAAACTTGCTGAGGATACACTCGGTCCCCTCGTCCAGGTCGCTGATGAATATGTTGAACAGGACTGGACCAAGTATTGACCCCTGGGGGGGTCAACACCACCCTTCCCAAAGAGCACTCGAACACTGGCACCATTTCTCCTCCTTCCTCTAAACTGAATGCAGAATATTTCAAGTATACTCTGTTTCAGAGGCAATATAAGCCTTGCAAACTACTAAATCTTTAATGACAGTGGATATAATCCCAGTCAGGTCTTAAAAAGACAGTGCCACAAACAACTTTTGATATGTGGAATCAGAGGTGAGAGCATCCAGCACATTATCTACTCTTCAGTAACCAGCCAAATCAATGCTCTTTATTGACTGCAGGCAGCTGCTCTACAAAGCAAACACTGTAGATTTACATCCCAGCTAACCCAAGGTTTCTTTGCATAGTAAAGACAAGCACATGAATTTTTATTTTTTTTAAAGGTGTTTCCGCTTTTTATTACTTTTTGATGGTAAGCCATTTGTCCAAAAGGCTGCATAGAGTTTTTTCAAAAGAATGGTTTATTTTCCTATTTCCTTGTAATTTAAAAAGCAGTGCTGTGACTAAGTGAAATAAACAGTAGCAGGAATTTGATTTAAGATGGCTTGAAAAGCAGTATATGGGAAATAAAAATCCTGCAAATAAGGAAGCTGTTCCCAGAACAAAATTAATTCTACACTCTTCATAAGCAACGATTCATATCAGCCATAACACCACTAATTCAAATTTTCACAAGCACATTCAAACACATAAGGTGCCAATACAGCTGTCTTGATCACAGACATAATCTTGATTTTATTTTCAATTTTATCTACTTTATACTAGGTACCAAAGTAACTACTAATCATATAGTGTTAAAATTATAGTGAAACAACTTTTTAAGCTTAAGTGAACTGGGGGAAAAATAAAGAAGTCTATACAGACCACAGCATCCTTGAAGATATTATCTTAACATTCGAAAGTTAACCTTGAACTCCACCACTAAAGCAGTCAGAATAGTTATGCGGGTTATGGCTGCATTAGTTTAATCATTTGCTATTATTGTCAGAAAAGGAGCACACACTTTCGCTTGAGCTGAAGAACTTGAATTACTGTAATATTTTTATAGGCTATTATGCAGTTGGATAAGGAGACAAACAGCACTGGAGTAAAAAGCTAGAACTGAAAAATAAGTTAGGAAGATGTAAACGGTAATTTTGTTGGTAAAAATAGCAGCTGGTAAGTAAATAAGCAACATAACAGATAAAGTTTAACTGTGTTCAGCAATTTGAATATTTAAATGCAGGACCGCTTAGCAAGAGCAGTAGTTTCTTTTTGTCTGAAATTTAAAAGCACAAAGAAATTCAGCAAGCAATGACAAATAAGAAATCTTAGCCTCTGTGATTAAAAAGGGAGAAAAGCATTTTCAGTAACTCTGTTTTACAAAACTAAGTTCAGAAAACAGTTTAGATTAGGTGTACACTGACTTTGAAAGTATGAGGGAACTCTATCCAAGCAAGCAGGCTGCACTCAAAAGCTGCACTTCCCATAACTTCTATATAGATGTGGAATTATCAAGAAGTATTGTATAATGTTCATTTTCACATACATTTTTTTGTTTTGGCTAGCCCAAGCAAATGTACAAGTTTCTGCTCAAACAATTTATGAAGCTGCGGTTCTGCAAGACAAGCTTAAAAAGACTACATAACTGAAAACATATATATAGACTATAATAAAATATCTGCATTTCCTCCCACAAAACTGTCTTATTAGAGATTTATTACTTCGCTAATAAGAAGAGGAGGCAACATGAATACCTTTTACTCTTTCAGGGAAAATAATGTGAATTTCTTAAAAGTCTATGCTTCTATAAATTAAAACCTTGCAAAAGTCTACGTGCAGCAAAATGCCATTTCTTTGAAACCATTCCATAAACGCATGTACTAGAAAGACTGTCACTACACTCCTCAAAGCTGGTGATTGCAAGCCAAAGGCTTGTTCACCTTGAGTTTGCCCATCATTACACACGAAAACTAGGCGTCCTAATGGAACTAGTCTAAAAATCTACCTGAAAGGCAGCAGTTGGCCTTCAGTGGCACACAAGCACTGTTTCAGAGCCATTACTGGGAAAGCCTCTCTGTAGCAGTAACGACAAAACTATTCCATTTATGTTGCAGCAAGAGAACGCAACCAACTAAATCCAGTACACAAACATCCAGTTTCGAGATAGGAACAATGAGGCAAACACTTAAACACAGGAAAAAGGAGAAAAAAAACATCATCAACAAAAACCAGAAAAAAACCTTCCGTAACTCCCCCACACTCTAGAAAGAGGCATCCCAAAAAAACCAAAGCAGCCTACAAGAAGTCTGACATTTCTCTGTATTAGCAGCAAAGATAAAATATCTCCACACTTCAAAAGTAAAGCAAATCAACAGCAATAAACAATCCACCTCACCACCCTCACAGCTTTCTAGGAGTATTAAAATCCCCATCCCCAGCGGAAAGGCCAGCATTTAAGAAATGGGAAAGTTTGAGAAACCAAAAGAAAGTCAAATTTGCTGACATGGGAACTAGTGAAGGCAAATGGCAGAAACAAGTTTAGAAAAGGACGGTTTAGATTTATATACAAAAGGTCCATAAACAGGTATCAGAAGGAATTGGTAGGGGTGTAACGCTTAATAGGTCTCTGAGAACACGTGTGGCTGGTGGGGAAAACAGACTTGAGGAAGGGCAGTGCCCTCCCTAAACACCACTGGGCAGAGCATCAGGCTGGTCGGACCACTGGGCCCTCAGTACCTCCTATGCCTTAAGTCAAAAACCACAAGCTCCAAAACCTATGCACAGACTCATCTTCAAAGCCAAAGAGAGGAAAAAAAAGGCAGCAAGAGTTAGCAATCTGTACCCAACTGGCCCTTATTTAGCACTAAGAAAACACTCACTTGTGGAGAGCAGCTCCAACTCTAAGATGGAAAGAAATACAATATCTTTAGCACGTGTACCTCAAACCACTAAAAAAGAAGGATTTATGAGACAGAGGAAAAATCCAATACCAGAAATTAAACACGTACGTCTCAACTACCAAAAGCTTTATCACACAAATTTACTATTAACATATAGGATTAATATAAGCAAGGTGAAGATGAAGTGATGCGTATTAATATATTATCAGATTCTTTTTCACGTCAGTGGAAGCCTAATACAAGCACGGAGATTTATCAATATTCTCTCTGCACAATACTGAATGAAGGTCAGTTAATCATGCATCATTAAATCTACAAGTGATAAAAAGATAACTTTGAATATTATTATTTATTTGTAATAGAAATCCACAGTCATTGAGGCAAAGGCACAATGTCATTTTGACATGAAAGGTGATAATTTTTTTCTTCACTTGACTATTTCCCCATATTAATTCCTCCTCTCTAAAAAAAAAAAAAAAAAATAAATCCAATCCACTGATTTTGCAGAAAGCAGTGGCACAGACCGCACGCTAAGGAAGGCTTAGTGGATGTCTGGTAGACCACTTTAGTCCTAAAAAATGCTCCAAGCAGTTAATCCCATGTTCATGTCAAACACTAGCTAGTCTCCACAGTCAAGCTAAGCATTTTATGGTTACAGTAATACAGTAATAGTACCACAGGACAGACTAATCCTTTCCAAAATAAGATTGCATCAGACAAGAGTCCTCTGCTATAACAGGGGGTGAAATGATACATTTAGATTAGGTGCAGTGTCTCTTGCATAATAAATGCAAAGGGTCTCTGATCACGATGCAAAACAGGGACAGCCATGTTCTCGTTTAGAGAAAACTCAAAAGTGAGAGCCAACGATGTAAATTACTCCAATAAGCAAGGGCAAGTCTATATGAAGCAAATGATCAGTGGATTCGCAAGTCTAGACAGTATTTGTGCCATAACTACATTGTGAGCATACTAATGATAATTTATTTCTTATTGCCTGAGGGCAGACAGAAGTAGTCTTCAAAAAAGTCTGAAAAACAGTTTGAGGGGAAATAGGTGAGCAAGTCCATAATCTGCAGGAATTACAGTCCTTGATTACTCAATTCATACCACTAAGCTTATATTTATTAAAAGAATAAACATTCTGGTGGAGTTAGGTGAACAGTGCAGCTACAGCCTGCTTGAGGGTCCTGAGTACCACAGTGTGTGTGCTCGTGTGTATCTCAGTATGCCTATATATTACATGTGTGTGTATATGCACATATACTGTGATAAATCTCTAACAGATATACATACGTATACATTTATACAGGTATTTTTTGTGTGATACAGGTTTACCATGCTATGTATATCTCACAGGCACTTAGGTATACGTACATGCATTTATATGTGTGTATACAAACACACCCACTCATATATACCTTTATCTTTGATATACACTACACCATGCCTCTGTCACACAAAACAACCCATACTTGAAGCTTTATGGCTGAACAGCTTCCAGACTGGAAAGCAGTACAGTTCTCTTAACACATTATTTCTCAAGTAATTAACAGGTCACTCCTCATACTAAAAATCTTTACTAACACAACTATACTGTCTGCAGGATACAAGCTGTGATCAATCACGTTGTCACACTTCGATATACTGATAAACCATTATGCTACAAAGTTAAATCCAGCATTAGAATAATGATTCTGAACAGCATGGTACAGATGTGCCTGAGGTCATAACTCCTCCTCAAGGGACAGGGAAGGGGGAAAAAAAGTGTAGATACCACGTGCACTATTTCCTTTGTCAGAAACTAGGTCTTCATCCATGTTACCACGAAACACCTAGAACAAACTTCAACAGTAAAAATAACTCTGTATTGAAATATTTTTCCCAGGATGGACACTGAACTTAATCACTAGAAGTTCTAAAGAAGAAACTAAATGAACACTTAAGACAGGTGGGGTCAGACAAACTCAGGATTATATCCAACCAAGCCTACTAATGATAACAAGCAAACACTCCTCTTTCCAGATCAACGCCATGTGTTTCTTACAGAATTTAGGCAGAAGTACAAAAGTAGTAATGAAAAGTACATTCTTAGAGAAACAGCGTCTAAATTTCAAAGCAGAACCCCAAATATGGCAAAAGAAATTACTAAGTTCATAAGCTCAAAAGAAAAGTTAGAAATGCTTGATAGTGGAGATACAAACACCTTGAGATCAAAGCAAAAAAATCTAGAGAATATCTGAACTACCTAAGGCACATCACCATCCTCTTCTTCCAAAAAAAGGGTATGTTTTCTGACTGCTTAACAGTCAATATATCATGCATAACACACTTGTTTTCCTGTAAACCTTCCACAGATTTTTTTTGCCTGAATCCTTTAAAGTTTAGGAAAAACAGCAACTCTGCCCAAATGGTAATGCTTTGTTTATATATTATGACAACGTATTGTAAATGAAAACATGTAATTTGAAAAAACTTTAAAATAGATTTTTAACAGATACATTTCACACATAGATGTGCATTTGTACTTCTAATTTGCATGCGAAGATTTCATTCACCAGCAGGGTCTCTGCATTTTGGTTGCCTTATCACAACATTGATATAGCATGGGGAAGGAAGGCAATGACACAGCTACGCTTTATCATTTCAGAGTTCTACAGTAAACACATTATCTTAGTTAACCAAAGATAAAGCAATTGTACATCGATTCTGCTGTTCTGTCCATTTGTAAGCAGAGATGAACTGCAATTTTAAGATAAAGTCCAGCCCGAGGTAGCTCTTGGTTTTAGACTGAACCTCTCATTAAATTCTAGGACACTAATTAGCTCGCAGTCTGAGATGATGTTTAATGAGGCATGTATGTGCAGAAGCTTTAGATTGCAATATTGTTCTCCATCTAAAGAGAGATGCTCCTCCAGAGCAAAAAAGGGTCCCCATCTCACCTGTGATCAAGACCTAAAATCATCGCAACACAAATGTTTACAAAAGTATATGACATATGTCTTATCACAGAAAGAAAAAAGATATATCTGATACAATTTAAGCAAACGATGACAGATTTTAAACACACATCTGGAAAAACCTATGCCGCAACAACCTAAAAAGTTATAAAACACAAACTTTGGGTACAAACTATGAACAGATTTTCAAGCTTCTCAGAATAATAACAACAGCTATCTAAAGTGAGGAAATTTAATTTAAATATTACACACACTGAAGTGCAAATGCCATTAACAGGCTTGCCTTGACAAGTGAGACAGTGGGAAAAAAACCCCATTGCCTGTTAGCCTAAAATCAGAAACGTCACGAGCAGCACGTCTTCCTTCTCTCCTCTGGAGCTGAGGAAATGACAAACACTGCTCAATCCTGAGACAGTCAATATATCCACAGAAAAACAAGAAATTTCTGTGGGCAGCTTATATTTAATATCAATGTATGTACAAACTGTACTCTAGTGTAGGGAGTGAATCTGCTTGTCTCAGTTCCAGCAATTATGTGCCTTTGTACATGTTAAGAATAAAAGAGTAATTCTGATGCACATAACACAACTTATTAAGACATTAAGAATCAATTATAAATGGATAAAGAGTACATTACGAGCCCAAAATGCGTTACCACTATCACTATGGACATAAGCCAGTAAAATTCCTTTCCACAGCACAGGACAGTACAAAGTCATCTGTCTCCTAAGTGATATATTGGAACATGAAAATCCTTCCTTTCTTTGGCCAGGTCATATTATCCAACTCATTACTGACTCAAAATTTTTTACTTCTTAAGGACAAATTAATTGGCAGAAAAAGACAAGTTTTCTGAAAAAGAAAAAACTGAGCCCATAAGATTCCTTCTGCTTGAATGCTGACAAGTGTTATGTTTATTTTTGTGACCTGCATCAATTCTGTGTGTGCCAACTTCCTCCTTTCTCTGAACTCCCCTGTCAACACCAGCCTTTTCACCAAACTTGGCCGGTTTACCTCACTATGAGTAAACTGTAAGCAATAGTACATAGCAAAATATAACCTTTATCAGTTGAATGTGAATTGACTTTTCATACTACAAATAAAAATCTTTTAGAAAACCAATGCCCCGATTTCAGAAACGTTATCAAAAGTATTAGAGGTATCAGTGAGAACAGCATTGTGTTCAGTAGCATTCTCCGTATGGTCATATGGATATCTCCAGAGCATTCCAGAAACTCACCTTACTTTGATGTTAATTTGATTACGAGTGTCTTTTAAGACATCAAAAGTTGAGTTAATTTTGAAAACAGAGCTTATAACCACAAAACCAGTATCTATTAAATAAGCATACTGAAGCAAAACTTCCTGGGACAGGTATAAGCAAATTCTAAGTGAGGCAAAGGGAAGAAGCAACTGGATGAAACACGTTCTATTCACAGCATCAAGATTTGGAAGCATTAACTGAAGACACTAAATTCTGCTATGTTTATTTCAGAAGTCCGTATATTGCACTGTCACTACTTCTCCATAGCCCAGCTTTACTTGGTTGGCATACGGAACCAATACGCTGTAATCCACTGTGAAGCAGCTCTGGCACACTACTCAGTGGTGCACGTGTGCAAAAAATGGCAGAAAGCAAGGAATACAAAGAAAGAGAAGGAGAAGAGCTTTTGTACTACAACCTATCGGTTGTTACTAAACACTGACTGGAGAAGGTAGTGAACAACTTCACCCAACAGACTTCCCTTCAGGTTCTTGACTTGGAACAGAAGTTTGGTCTTTGCCCGTACCTGAGGTGCAAGCTGTGCTTCCAGAGGTCCAACAACCCTTCTTGCATCAACGAAAGCACAAATTCAAGAACAGATAAGGAGGAAAAGAAAGAAGTCCGTGCTGTTTTTTAGCTTTCACTCTCCCTAGCAGCTTGTATTAAGGAATTCTAAATGGATTACATAATTTGAGAAGTCATTTAAAGCAGTCTTCAAATTTGGTTTAACTGCAGCCAGAAATTTTTAAATGGTTTAATTTCTGTAATAAGAAACAGCCCATGAGAGTAATTTGGACTATTCTTTAATTTTGCCCTTGATATTTACGCTTCGGGGAGAGAAGGGGATCCTTAAGATGCATGCTCTACAAAAACTTTGTTTAACGTAGAATCCAAATTGTAGCTTCAAAATTCACAACTATCACATTTTTGCATACCATTTATTACACATTAGAAGATAGCAACTAAATAAATCCTCAGAATCTTCACAGACTGGGAAAATTTAGTAAACAGTTTTGCAGAGTGAAAGCCAATCTAGAATCCTGAGTCTCCAACAGGATCTCTTTCCGAAATTGCACCTTGGAACTATAAGCATAAAAACTATCTGTGAAGTTCCTGCTTCACTGTCTTCCTGTCAAAAAACTTATAATGAGATGATGCATACGCTACCATCGATGTGGTGATGCTATATGCAAATGCAGGAGTGTTACTAGAGAAAAGAGTCTTCCAGTTTTTGAGGTACCCAACTGTGTATTTACTACATTGAGAAAAACACATTGAGAGAGTTTATGACATTTCTATATTGCGGCTTATGTGAATGAAAAGAACGATAGAAGTCACTTTACAGTGCAGGATTGACTTTTGATTATGATGCAAAATGCCAACTTCAGATTCTATTCTGGAGAGAAAAGTCACAGATGCAGGCATTAAATTTCTCACGCCAGAAGGCATTGTCTATTTTATATCCACTAATGTGCCAGATTGGGCAAAATCTGTTTCAGCAATTTAAACTGCACTAGGTGGAAAATACTGCAGATCTCTTGGTAAAAACAGTTTCTTCTACTGCAATGAACTATAAAACTTTGTTTGACAGAAAAATGACGACTACTTATGAGTATGTTTTAAATTGCTATACTTTAAAGCAACAATGGCAAAGAATGCTTTAAACTGTTTTCCCCACTCTAAAATTATAGTATTAAATCACAGTGAAGTAAAGTACCTGTACAGAATTTAGAAATTAATATTTTCTTACAGTACTTGTAATAATATATTAAGTACATACATATTTGCATTCCACAGTGCTTCTGATTGCTAATGTCCTTTCTAGAAAGATGCCTCAACCGTCAGAACCATATGCTCGCAAATTGAAGAAATAAATTTTTTGTCTCAACACGAGTGAGAAATCTGTGCTCCTGTTACCAGTACTTTTTAGTCTACTACACAGACATCATTCACCTCCCCCAAGGAGTCTTTCACTTAGTTTTACTCAGAATGCTCCGTGTTTCTTTTAACAATACTTTAAAAGAATTATTAGGTGGCATACCTTTATATCAGGCACAGAATTCTGCATCTTAAAGAACTGGGAAAAACCCCTCATTTTCTCCGAATACTGTATTCACAGTCAAGCTCGGCCCTTCGCTTGGAGTTCAGCTGTTCTTGGAGTCCTCCAGAACTGCTCAGCCAACCCCAAAATCCATACTCTGTCTATACACATAAGGGATAACTAACTGGTCCAACGTGTCAGGAGAACACTCAGAATGGGCAATGACCAACTACAAGTAACAGAACTCAATATCCAGCTGTTTTGAAGTAAACACCAGTGGGACAACACAAGCTCACACAACTCCATATGACTCTCCACAGCCCAGTAACTCCCAGTCTTGGCAGACAAGGCAAGCAGGTAACCTATACCTGTCAAGAACTGCTAAACTTAGGAGGAGCTGGACACAGTGTGCAACTGATAAAGATACAGTTATGTTTTATTTTAAATACAAGCACAATGTTTAAACCATGAACTGTGATGTATAGCTGTTGCTCTTTTAAAATCTGAAATGAAGCTGTTTTTATAAAACACATCGCTAATGCTCCTCCTCCTAATTTTGTGGGTAACATATTTCTTGTTTATGATTTCTGGGAGGCTTGACACTCAGAGGAGTTTCAAGTTATAAAATACATCTTTTTCTAAGGAATTCCAAATTCTACTTTTTACAACATGACTTCGTCTAGAAATCCCAAACTTGTTACATGATTTTAGAAAGATCCCTCTTGTTTTTCTTTTGAAGTTTTGTTTGACTGAACCCACAGAAAGGGATGAGAATTTGTCAGGTATTTAATAAAATCACAGGTTATAAGACAATAAGAGCAAACACCATGAAATGCAGAACTGGAATAAGTAAAGTGAACAAGGTAGAAATAAGAAAGAAAAGGCTTTGCATAGTTTCAGCAGTAGGGGAACAAGAGAAAAACACTGCAGACTGGGAGAAGGTAAGTGAATATCACTTCCATCAAAAAATCCTGTTTCTCACAATCTCTTGATTTTTTATTTTTATTGGTTTTCCTTTCATACAGTCTGCGTCAAGTAGGAAGGAATGCTTTTCCAATAATCTCTTGATAGTTAATCAGTTTGACCTTTGCTTATACTTACCAGAATAAAACTGTTTCCTAATTTATTTTTACTTTTCATAAACCTCTGGGTTGAGCTTCCATCTTTAAAAAGATCAAATATTTTATTATACCTAATAACAGATTATTGAAGATTTTAGTACATGCATGGGCAGTTCATCTAATCCCATTGACCTTTTCATATTAAAATCTAGCTTTATGCTTTATCTGCTATTTGTTAAAAAAAAAAATTATCCGTTGTTCAGATGCTGGTTCTTTATTCTTATATGAAAATTAAAGCAAAACAAGACTTCCATTTCATTTACGTGAAATTAAGACAACGCATCCAAGGTTTAAAAGAAGTTTAATGTGGTAAATCTTGTATTTGGAATTTTATGTACAGTTCAAACTATGAGGCTGCCTTCTGCCTAAAAAGTAAACAGCATAAATCTCAAGTAATCTGTCACCTGGTTAGC